>NC_141695.1:1315739899-1316279899 GCF_964263255.1 Lissotriton vulgaris
TAGAGTTCAAAAGCATCTGCTCATAACATTTCAAAACTTTACAAATATTTCAAAATGAAGTTAAAACCAGGCCCATTGCCTCATAATGCTTACAGGAGCTTGTCTCATTTATAAAGAGAAATTTTACATCAGCAAAGAGATTAATTTCACACTAAATATGGTTACTTAAAGCTCGTAAATACTTAAAGCTCGTAAAAATAAAAATACTTTATAAAAGATACATCCAACATTACAGAATTTCATCCTCAATAAGCATAATAATGTCCAAACATAGAACTAGACAAAGTACTATTAGTGCAGTGCATTTCAGTCCTTTAAAAACTTCTTATTCTAATTTATAGAATTTAAGATCTCAAATTCTTTTAATAGACATTTAATATTACCTCTAATCCCCCGAATAGTAATCAATCTGGAAAAACAAAATACAAAATCACTCTTCTATTTAAAGTGCAGTGCATAGTCATTAAAACGCAATACAATGTTTTTTGGTTATTCAATGGTTATTATATTTTAACCAGTCTGTCTTTTATAAGTTATTGACTTACTACTTTATCCATATACTTCCAGATGACTAAGAATCTTTTTGTCGCGCCTACCCTTCTTGCACTGGCCTCCTCAAAAGTATTAGTGTGAATCTTTTTATTATACCAAGTTAAATAGTCTAGGACTTTAGTTGACCTCCAATTCTGTAGAATCTGTGACTGTGCCATAAGAGAGAATATTGCTATAAACGCTTCCTCACCTTTCAAGATTGGGGAGTTTTGTCTCTGTCTTTCTATCCCAAAAAGTGCAAATAATGCTCCTAGTTGTATTTGCATCTGTAGGCCGTCACTTCGGGCGGAAAAAACTTTCTCCCAAAACTGGACCAACGCTCAGCAAGTTAAAAATATGATGCCAGCCCCCTTGGTCCAATTACTGGCATCGGACTCATCTATCTTCTATTCCTGGAAACATTTTATGTAGCACTCCACGAGTATAGTAGGCCATCTAGAGTGATAACAATGGCATTCTTTAAAATTAGCTGCTCTTAATGCCAAATTGCCATAATTTGAAATCACCTGCCACTCTGACTCTGTGAAAGTGCACTGTGTTTCTTGAGTAATTTTATCTAAGAAACTTGACACTATCAAGCACTCTCTTTGGCTCCGTATAAGCCTATACCAATTTCCCACCCCCCCCTTAACTTAGTTCTAAAAAGGGAAGCAAAACCGGAGGCTGCGGCATGACTAGATGAGGGGCAATAATTTTATATTGGTTGAATAATTTGAAGATACCCTAAAAAAAAAGCTTACATTGCACTCCACACCTGGGCTGAATCTCCATCCTATTAAAAATTCTGCCCCTACTATGAAATGGCCAAGTTATTTAAAACCCTTGCTTTCCCCGAACTTTATCTGACTATTCTGAATGTACAGACCTCGACTTTTGCAATCTGAAAGCTTCAAATATTCATATATGACGGTATAGGTCTCCATAGAACATTTTGACTGAAGTCTGAGCCCATACTCCTGTCTTATATCTAGTTTCTTTCGGGAGCTTCCCATTTTAATAAACACCGGAGTCTAAGGATCCTACTTCCTGCTCCATTAAAAAAAAAAACTATCCAGAGTACCCTTGTGATCTATCAAATGAGCCATTATATCCAAAAAAGAAGCTGCATAATAAATACAAACTTGGGGGAGTGCCAGCCCCCCTTGGCTGGTGTCTAATTGATGCACTGAAAGTTTTACCCTTGAAGCCTTCTTACTCCAAACAAACTGGCAGGAGTTTACCTCAATTCTTTAAAATACGACATGTTGATTTTGATCGAAACATTTGTAAAAAGAAAAATCAGTAATGATAAAATCAACATTTTTATAAGAGCCATTCGACCAATTAATTTAAGTGGGAGGAGGGTATATCTATCTAATAGAGTTCTAATCTTGGCAAACATTAACCTATAATTCTATTAAAAAGATCCTCATAACGATTAGTAAAATAAATCTCCAAATAACAAATTGGGTCGGGGGAACATGCTTGCCTTTATAGATTGCACAGCAAATTTTGGAACCCAGAATAAAATAACAAAATTTCATTGTTTTCATGATTGTTTTTATAGCCCCCAATTGATTCAAACTAGGCATACTCCGCCAATGTTATTTCAATATTCTGCTCTTCAGGTCTAAGATAGAGAACAATATAATCAGCAAACAATTTTAATGTAGGCATCCCCTCTATTGGTGTATTTGTCTCATGGTTATTCCTAATCCTAATCCAAATGGTTCTAAACAAAAAAATATACAGAACAGGCGAAAGGGGGCAGCCCTGACGGATGCCTCGATTTATGTCAACCATCTCTACTGGGTGAGAATTTGCACAAAGCTGAGCCTTGGCCCCTTGATATAGGCTCCATAACATGTCTATTATCAGTATTCGGAACCCCATTCTTTTGAAAATATAAAAAAGAACATCCCAATTTACAAGATCAAATGCTTTTTCCGCATTGACCGTCATGATTAATGCAGGGGTTTGGTTGGTATCAAAAAAATCAAGTGCTTGGACTAGAAACCTGGTGTTAGATGACATTAATCTGCCCGCCACAAACCCGGTCTGATCCTTGTGGATCATCTTCTGTGCTATTAGAGAAAACCAATTAGTCCAAATTTTCATCAACATTTTTTAATCAACATACAATAGGCCAATCAGCCTGTATGCATTGATGTCTTTTGGATTTTTACTCTTCTTAACAAAATTAACTATAATGGATTCTTTAAAAATTGATGGAACCTCACATACAGCTTTCATAGAGTAAACAAGCTCAAGCATGAATGGTATTAGTTCATCAGAGAATATTTTATAAAACTCTGTAAGAAGGCCATTGTTACCACAGAGGCCTGTCCGCCAGACATTGAAGTAAGGACACATTCAATTTCTACAGCTGCAATTTCAGCAGATGTTTCCTTTGCCTGGATATTTGTTTATTGAGGGAGCTTGGTGTCATAAAAGTATTGGCTAATCCCCTCATTTAATGCCATATATTTTGTTGCATAAGCTTATGATAATGATCTAAAAAAAAAATTGCAATCTTTTCCTTATCGGCAACCAAAACCCTGGTTCATGGTTCCTCCAGTTCTGATATAACTACAATATTCTGTTTAACTCAACTTGAACAAGCCAGTAGTTTCCCTACTATCTGAATTTCCTTGTAAACACACTGCTGGAACGTCTGTGAACTACTTATCTCTTCAAGGATGAAAAATTCCCTTAACTTCAGCTTAGCTTTGGTTAAGTGCTGCTCGGCTACAGAATGTCGCTCTGGACTACTATTTCTCAGCATTAAAGCTAAATCAACTGTCTGTTGTAAATCTGCTATGAACACCCTTCTAGTTTTACACTGAGCAGT
Source organism: Lissotriton vulgaris (assembly GCF_964263255.1). Lineage (NCBI taxonomy): Eukaryota > Metazoa > Chordata > Amphibia > Caudata > Salamandridae > Lissotriton > Lissotriton vulgaris. The sequence goes on from NC_141695.1 coordinate 1,315,743,282, forward strand.
CACAAAGGCCATCATCTGCCCCCATTTTGTAGCTTTAAAGGCTCCCCAAACTGAAAAGGGTGGTTCTGTACCCTTATTCTCCCGAAAGAATACTTTTATCCATGTTTTCGTATACTCCACCCATTGGGTACTCGAGAGGAGGAGCGGTCCATCAGCCACCTGGATTTCACCCTCCTCCTTACCTTTATTTAGATTTAAATTTTAACTAATGAGTGATCTGAGCATGAGTTAGCCCCAGTTTCTACATTTAAACAATTAAAAAACTATTTTAGTGGCGGACGTGTCATTTACTCCTGTTGAATGTACACCAAGTATGTGGAATTTTCATGGTCCTAAACAACATCTCTGAAGTGTTCATAGGACAATGAGATAACTGGTCCTTGCAAATGTATTAAATACTCACAAAGTTACAAGTTTGTGCACGTTCTCTTTACCTTTCTATGCTCATCTGCACTTCTACGCACCTCTAAATTAAACGCATTACCTGATATGGTATGTGTGGGAACATGCAGCGAAATTCCAAAATTGCGGACTCAAAGAGAAAATACATACATTTTTTATGTTTTACTAATTTTCTCACCTTAATTGGGACAATTAAAATTAAAATTTTAAAACATATTATTTTCGTTCTGAAGTAAACTGTTTTTCCATTAAAAGCCTTTTCGTCAGAGATGTGGAATTTGTGTGCACTTTCCCATTCTTTCTACACCACCTTACTCCTTGCTAATAGCAGTGTAAATGAAAAAGTGCTGATCAGTGTGTGAAGGCAAAAGACACACAATTGATGGACAGAATGCAGAGCAAATCAAAACATTCACCCCCAGTCAAGAGATCTGGGTTAAATCCATCATTCTTTTGCTCACCATGCCAGTTTAGACCTGGCCATTTGCAAATCAGTCTTGACCCTGTGCCTCATGGGAACAGTCCATCCAGGGCCGGACTGGGAACGAGAACCGGCCCTGGCAAAGTGCTCGGCCGGCCGCCCTCCCCTGCTCTGGGAGGAGAGGGGAGGGGGGAGAGGTGCGACCGCGCTCTGTGACAGGGCCGGTTTTCGGCCGTTTTTGTTACAGGGCCGTTTTTGCAGCATAACGGCCCTGTAACAAAAACGGCCCCAGGGGCCCAAAACCGGCCCCCAACCATGCGGCCCACCGGGGAATTGCCCGGTGCCCTCAACGGCCAGTCCAGGCCTGAGTCCATCCCGAACCTCCAAGCCAGGTCAACCCTGGACCGGAAACAAGCATCCTAGGACCGGTTTCGAGGTTTCACCCCTCTTCAGCCAGGATAGCTTGATTCCAGTGGCACAGTGACCCCTGGACAAATGTCTGGGCATGCCCGGCGCACTCAGGGCGAGAAAGAAAAAGATGCACATTGATGGATGGAATTCAGAACAAATCAAAACATTCACCCCCTATCAAGAGACCTGGGTTAAATCCATCATTCTTTTTCTCACCATGCCAACCCAGTTTAGACCTGGCAATATGCAAATCAGTCATGATCCTGTGCCTTATGCTCCTCCTCTGACCTTCAGAAAACTCCTCAAGACCTGGCTTTTCGAGCAGTAGCAGCATTCCCCACCCCAGCGCCTTGAGACCCTCACGGGTGAGTAGTGCGCTTTACAAATGATATGATTGATTGATTATGGGAACAGTCCATCCCGAACTGCCAAGCCAGGTCCTACCTGGACCCGAAACAAGCATTCTAGGAACGGTTTTGTGGTTTCACCCCTCTTCAGCCAGGATAGCTTGATTCCAGTGGCACAGTAAGCCCCGGACCCACGTCTGGGCATGCCCGGCGCACTTAGGGCGCGAAAGCAAAAGACACACATTTGATGTACGGAATGCAGAACAAGTCAAAACATTCACCCTTAACGGGAAGTGTGTGAAAGCATGTACAATGCTAGCATATTTCATGAATTCGTAGGGTAAAAGCCAAGAAGCAAAAAAAAAAATCCACAATGTGGACAATGCATAGGCTCATGGTTAGGTAACGCACGCATGCCAGTACCGTCACTAAAACTGTAACTATGAATGGAGTTTCAATGGAGAATGTCTGAGGCCTTTGGGAACCAGGCATAGAGACTGGCAGAGTACTGATGTAGAGAGACGTAAATAAGGATCTTATTCTTACCAAACTTCTGAAACTTTTAGTAGCTACAAAAAATAAAACGTTAGAAACTCACTGCGAGTATCTGAAAAGGGAATTTATATTTTCCTCTGTATGAAATGTCACGGGGTGTGCGCAGCAGGCACACACACCCACTGAACTGCCACATCATGAACTGGCAGTCAACTGATTATTCGATGTTCTCTTCTAATCCTCAGGAAGCAGGCTGACTGATTGACTGTTTATTCTTACATTCAAACAAAGGACACTTCAAAAAGTCTCTACAAGTAATTTAGATGGCTTGTGTTGGTATGAGGAAGAGTTTGCGGGGCAGTGCCTACTAAACTCCTCAAGAATTTTGAAGGCAGAGAACACGAATCACCGATAGCTACAAATATGTGTAGGAAAGTTAGAGAGAGCGGTTTAAAAAAGATACTGTTTAAGAAATAACCTGATCACACACTAACTTCCAGGTGGCCTCAAATTCAACTTATAATACACATTTACATAATACCACAGCCTCAAGAACAAATATCAAATGTACTTCTCTACGGTGAGTGGGGAGACAGAGGGGTGCCTTTATGACAAGGCGGTGGCCCTCCACTTGGCCATAGATAGACTCAGTCGTGTATTCAGATGCGCCAACCTTTTGAGCTTGGCCAGGGCTTAGCTTGGAGAGGACTCTGTTGTCCGAGGGCTCTGCTTGAAGGAGATGTGTCTGGTGTGTTTGGTTGTTTCCATCACGTGCTATAGGGCACTCATCTCTGCTCAGTTGTGATTGAACCTCTTTCTGCCAACAAGGCAGCATGAAATATTTTTGGAGTAGATAATTGTGATGTGGGCTTAATTCTACCACACAATACTCACAGATCGAAATAGGTGAAATATTTGCCATACATTGTGTGCTATGTATATGCGAAACATTGCTTCAAGGCTCAGTATTATGAAGGGAATTTTCCCCTTCACCGTGCTTTTTGGTCAATATTTCTTCATAGGGCAGTGTTTCAGGAGGTTTTATTTTTCTTGGCACTGTATTCCTTATGCTTTTCCAAACCATGGCACAGAAGAAAGTACTTTTCAAGGATATGTGTTTATGTTGAGCATTTAAATTAAGATCTAGTCAAGATCTAAAATGAATACTCGGAGGCTGTCTTCTATGGTTTGCTTCTTGTCAAGTATCAGGGTGCAAAGTGCTTTTTCATGGAAAATTTGCTTATTCATATAAATGACAATACACACTCATACCACCAGGTAGTCATGTCAAATTGCGCTCCTGCAACGCGTTTAGAGACATGCTTTGGGGAGACATCTGCACTATCCACTTGAAGGGGCTCTGCTCATAGGGGCCCTTACAGTGTTACCGTTGGTAAAATGGGAATTTGTTTATCCCCACATATGTGAATGCCAGAAGTCAGCAGAGCACACCCACTTTAAAAATGGTTCCAGCAGCACCGTATCTGAGTGAATTGTCTCGTCAGGTTATCTTGCTTTTGACTCTATTTAGCAGGTGAGACAGTGACTGACAAGGAGGAAATAATGCAAGAAAATAAAAGTGCGGTACCCAGCGGCAGTTACGGGCAGTCCAACCCCTCCCCCACACACCAGTTTCAACCAGTCATTCTTTGTGCCGGTCTTGAAAGACCAGTACTAATTGCCAGCGGCAAACCCTTCGGGAAGTTTTCCGGTAAAGATAGGGAGGCGCCTGCTGAGAACTCTAAAGGTCACATTTCTGGAATGAGGCTGGGCGAGAATAAAGAATGACACCTGTAACAAAGAAAACCCCCATCCAATGGAGGTACATACGGGATTATTGAGAGACTGCATGTGCTGCCTTCTTCATAGGACTGCCAAAGTGGAAATGCAAAGTCCAGAACGCCCACAAAAAACACCTCTAAAGATTGCACCAGGTTGATGTGATGTATTTACTGAGTTCAAAGAACTGTCCAACGCAGCATGACCCAACAAAACACGACCCAACACAAAACGATCTAACGCAACACAACACAACAACAGCCTACATTAATGCTCTTTGCATCACTTGTGTGTGTAGAGAGCAGGTAATAGGATCTAGTCCAACCCCAGTGGCCCAGTTTCTCGTGCTGCTTCTGTAACTGAGAATAGAGAAAACGGGTGTGGCTATCAATAGTGCGGCAGGGGCAGCAAAACAGGAACCCAGGTGTGCGGAGGCTCTCTGCACCCCACTGTTGGCTTCCTTATCCTATCCAGCCCGTGTGGGTGGCATTTTCTGTGTTTGTAAAAAGTGCTATAGCACGCTTACTACGCCCAAAAGGGTCCAAAAAATACGGGCTACTAATGAATTGTTTGTAATACCCAATGCAAGGAGCAGACTGCCTTCACTCTATTTTTAATTGCGATTCCATAAGGAAGAAGCGTTTGAAATACCAATCATTTTGGTTTATGCAGACTGAAGAGCATGATAGTTATACGTTTGAAAACACACACAGAAAAAAATGGGACAAAAGAGGTAGTACAGTTGATTCTTAGTTTCCTGCAGAGAGGGAACCTTGTACTCCTACAGCACGTCATAAGTTTGGAAAACTGTGCTTCTGACACGTCTTCTATTAATGTTACCTCTTTGAGGGAATGGTGCACTGCTGGCCTTTCTCAGGATGAGGCCTAATACAAGTCACTTAAAATCTTTTCTGGTCTTTCTCTTCCTGGTTTTCCTAATCTTCATTGTCCTCATGGTCTTGGACTTGCTTCGCATAGTGAAACTTGATCATGGTGTTCCTAGTTCTTGTGTTCATGGTCCTTTCCCTCTTCTGGGTTCTTCTCCTCCTGTTCCTCCTTTTTTCTCCTTTTTCTTGTTCTCCTGATCATCTTCATTTTGATCCACCTGGTCTGAATCCTACCGGAGGTCTTGGTCTTACCTGGGTCTTTCCTGACCCTTCACATTTCCCCCCTCCTCCTTGTTTCCCTGTGCCTATTCCCGTTCATCATAGTTTTTCTCGATTTGTATTATGCATAGCGCCCCGAGGGCATAATGGTTTTCACACACAGAGAACATTTTGGTATTACAGAAGGAATCCCATACGCTTTCTTGCACACTGTTTTAATATGGCTTGCACTAACACAATCTGTACACCGGCACAATTCCATGGGAGCATGCACTCTTTTGCATGTGGGTGAAGGTGGGTACACTCTTAGGCCCATAAGAGAACCATTTACCTTTGCTCCCACACCATATTACAAACACAGGTGCAAGGGCAAAGAAGCTGTCAAGAGGTGCACTGATTGTGTAACATATATGACGTGGTGCACAATCAGTTCACGCTCAAAGAGTGGCCCTTGGAAAGGGGAACAGAGGTTCCACGAAGTCCCCAGGCAATTGCTTCACACCGGTACAATCATTTACTGTAGCTGCCTGCTGGAGATCTATACTCCAAATATAAAATTGAGGCTGGGTCACCACCTGCAGTGAAAGGCAGACCGGTGCGTCAGACAGCTGATCCACCTCACACTAATGTGCAGATCACAGTAAGAGTACAACTTTGTGCCTGCACTGCGAACAGAACATTTGTTATAATAGAGCACACTGTCCCGGTCTGCGCCCATTGAAGTGAGCTAATAGTGGACCACATGGGCGCCGTGTAGGACAGGGCACCCTCTGTAATAATGCCCTTGATGGTCCTGTCTTGATCTTCCTGGTTGTCCTAGCTCTGGTTTTCCTTTTCCTTGTTTCTGTCCTTCTCTAGACCTCTTCCTTCTCCTGTCCCTTGTTGGGTGGTCCTATTGTCCTGAACCTCCTTGTCGTCCTGGTAGAGGTGCAACTAGTAGTTCTAGTCCTAATGTTCCTAGTTTTTTCTGATCGCCGTGGCCCTACTGCTGGTCATTTTTCTCCTCCTTCTCATCCTCCACCTCTGCTTATCTTCCTAATCTTCTTTCCCTTGGTCCTCATGGGAGCCTGGTCCCTCAGGGAGTTCTAGCCATACAGAACATGTGAGTACGGACTATAAAAGAAGAGGCAACCCATTTCCAGAGTCTTTAAGATGCTACATTACTAAGTGGGTAGATTGGGATGAGTAGAATGGTGGATAGTAGGCCATGTTGATGCAAACATGAGCTGTAATGAAATATCTGCTTTATTTAAAAGTTGTTCAGCAACAAATGATGGACGGAATGCCTAATGAATCAAACATACACCCCCAGTCAACAGATCTGGGTTAAATCCATTGTTCCTTTGCTCACTACGCCATCCCAGTTTCGATCCAGCCATATGCAAATCACTCTTGACCCTGCTCTTCATTGGAACAGTCCAGCCTGAACTGCCATGGCAGGTAGCCCCTGTAATGGAAATAAGCATTCTGGGACCGGTTTCGGGGTAACAGCCAGCATCAGCCAGGCTAGCTTGAATCCAATGGCATAGCAAAAACGGGATCCACCTCTTGGCATATCCACCCCACTTAGGGCCAAAAGTGCTGCAACAGCAAATGATTTATGGAATGCTGAATGAAACAAACATTCGCCCCCAGTCAAAAGATCTGGGTTAAATCCATCGTTTTTTTCGCTTACTATGCCACCCCAGTTTTGACCCAGACATATGCAAATCAGTCTTGACACAGCTCCTCATGGGAACAGTCCAGTTCAAACTGCCAAACCGGGTCCATACTCGACCAGAAACAAGCATCCTGTAACGGGTTTTGGGGTAACACTCTTCATCAGCCAGGCTAGCTTGAATGTACACACCTAAATACAGATAATGAAATCATGAGTTCACACACAGTCTTACATTTCAGATAGTTACACATGTCCAGTTTGACCTACTAAATCTAGGTTGGCTTCAAATGAGAATTATAGCACGTAAGGTGTCTCAGGGTGGACAGACGTGCAACTCTCTATAGTATCTCTTAAAACAGAAGGGATAGAAGTGTGAAAAAGTGATGAACACATTTTTGGTAATATTTTTTAAAGTATTTTACCTTGACAGCTATTTCATATTAGCAATATTGCATTGTGCCATTAAAACCAGAGTAAGAAATAAACACTGGGAGTTTTTCAGAAAATGAATGTCAAATTGGGTTTTGAAAGTAAAGCACTTCTGGGCAATAAAGTATTCTCCCTAAACGGGGGGCGCTAGAGGGCGTGCTTGCAAAATGGCCGCACATATGTGAGGCTCTTGCTGCCTGGAATAATGATCCTTTGTTTATCCTGCATTATGGTCGCCTGCGCCGCCAGTGTCCGAGTGAGGTGATCGAGGAGGACTTCGAGCGCACTCGTTTTAAATTTGGTGTGAATCCGTTGCTGCTGCCCGGAGCTGTGGGAGCTTGAAGATCCGCCCGAGTAGCGAACTGGGACCAGCCGGTCCTGCTGGCCGGCTTGCGGAACTGCTGTGGGCCGCGGCGCTCCACGAGGCGTGTGGGCCTCTTGGTGTCTCTTTGCCTGCGGAGCTGCCGGGCGCCCTGCGGAGTCGGACGCCTCGGCTTCCTCTGGTGCAGGGCGGAGACGGGCGGACCGGCGAGGTGCCTACTGGACGTCTCCTGCGGCAGCTTTGGGACCGGGCTGCACTGTGGGAGCCGGTCCTTGTGTGCAGAAGGATACGGAGGTGGTGGAGGCTGAGTCCGGAGTTCGATCCAGGTGAGGCGGGGCGGTATTCATCGCTCGCTCGTGCCCCTGATTGCGCCTGCTATCTGTGGACGCCCTTTCCAGCTGCCTACCTGATCTCTGGGGGGTTGGCTCCTCCGCTCTTGACTCCTCTGTGCTGCCGATTTCACTTGGCCTCGAACTCGGGCCCTCTCCTGCTATACTGCAGTGCCCTGGGTAGCCTGAATTGGACTGTGGAGGCCTTGGTGGTGGGGAGCTCACACTTGCTCTGCGTGCCGCTGTCGCAGGGGGCCTCTGATATTCAAGAGTGCACTACACTGGTCTTCTCCTGCCTGGATTGGCTGGATTGTCACGAAGTGGTGGTGGCGCTGCGTGGGGGAGCTGCGGGTCCCTGTCGTGGGAGGTGGGCCCACTGTTTGGAGTACTGCTGCCTGTCAGTTGTCTCTCGTGCTGCATTGGATCGCCTGCCGTCTTCTTGGTGTAGAATCTGCGTCTGCGCCCCACGCTTCTTGGCTTGGCTACACCCCAGTACCTATGGAGTATTGCTTGCTGGAACTGGGGACGGTTCCCAGTGCTGTGCTACTGCCCAGACTTCTTCTGGTCATTCCTTTCACCACCCCGGCCTTTTGGGGTGAACTGTGGGTCGGAGCCCTGCTGTGGGAGTGCGATCCCGCCGCCTCCTCCTGTCGCCCATCCAGCAGGGAGTGTGCAGTGCGTAGCTGAAGGGGGCGATCTTGCCCTGGTTGGTGTGGAGGCTGTGACCACCATTAGACTACTACGTCACATTACTCCTGGTGTTGGGTTACTCCCGTTCTCTTACCATGGGGAAGCCCGACAACAAACAAACGAAGCTGTCTTTCGACTCTCTAGCGGCTAAGAGAAGTTCCCGGGGCGCGCAGGAGGCGGGGGGCTCCCGCTCCCCCTCTACTGTACCGGACACTGTTCCTCAATCTGCAGCCCCGGACTTTCAGCAGATGATGCAGGAGATGCAGCAGGGTTTCGCCACCATAGTGGATAAAGTGGACAAGCTCTCATCACGAATGTATGCTGTGGTACAAAAACTAGACGTTCATGAGGAACGGATCACTGCGGTAGAGCAACGCGTTTCTGACCACGACGATACGGCCGCTACCCACACTACTCAACTGGCTCGTATGGACAATGTCCTCCGGGTTATTGCTGCGAAGAATGAGTGATTGGCGTGCCGGAGACGACCAATGTGGGCAAGATGGAAACTTATGTTGAAAAGATACTGCTCGGCGCGATTGGTGCGGAGGCCTTCTCTAAGCAGTTCATCGTGGAGAGGGCACATCGATCCCTTGGCCCGCGGCCGATAATTGCTCGCCTACTTAATTATCGTGATCGAGACGCGGCCTTACGAGCGGCCCGCACCGCCCGTACACTCTCTTACGACGGAGTCAACTTTACCATTTTCCCGGACTTCACGCCAGTGGTGCAAGAACAGAGACGTAAGTTTCTAGATGTGAAGAAGAAACTCAGAGACCTTCAGGTGGATTGTGCACTCTTGTACCCTGCCAAATTGCGGGTGACGCATCAGGAGAAACAACATTTCTTTACCAATCCTCAGCAGGTAAAGGACTTCGTGAAGCGGCTTAAGAGGGAGCGCGCTGCTGACCGACGCAGTGGAGAGGATGGACAGGAGGGATTCCACTCCACCAACGAGGATGAGTAATATTGGGTTTTGATTGGTTGTGATGTAAGTTGAATATTCATGGGGGTCTCCCGGGAGGTGGCCTGCGGTCCTCTCGTCTTCTACGTTGCTGCCTCCTTTTGGTGACACCCTGTGTATTGGATTTTACCACGTTCTGCTTGAGGACACTGGCTGTGCGCCAAATCATGGTGGTCATGTACTCCAGGCACCCCCCAAACACCTGGGCCGCGCCTACTTGAACTATGCTGGTCAATGGTGAGGTGTGGGGGGTGGTTATGTGTGCCTCTAGACTGCACCCTGAAGGGTATTCCCCATTGACTTTGCTTTTTCTGATGCTACTGTTGTGTTTGGAAATGGTTGTTATGGGAGGGGGGTGGGGATGGGTTCCTGGCAGGTTGGGGTTGCTTAGGTGGGTGGTGGGTGGGTATGCTTGCACTCCGGAGCGCTGGCCTCCTAGAGACGCTCTCATGCCATTTACTGCGGCTCTTCCTGCTGTGCTTGTGACTATATCTCTGGATCCTGGGACTGAACATACCGTTGCGCCTTCAGGCCCTGCTTGGTGGGATGCGCTTTGGCATGGTCCTCTGCTTCTTACGCAGATCCGACTCTATCGCCAGAATGTATTGGGGGGTTGTTGGATGGCTAGTGTGTGCTGCGATGTTGGTAGTCACGTGGGCTACCGTATGTTTCTCGCACTGTCTTTGGGACTGGCCCTAGGTTTTGTATTAGTGTGGGCTTGTGTAGTACTAGGCGCGGGGTGCTGGACTGGGGTTGAGGGGTTGTTGTGGTGTGTTAGTGGCGTGAATGGATTGCGGGTGGGACGGCATGGTGTGTACTTGTTTTCCTACTATTTGTCTGATGTTTGGCGTTGGGGTGTGGGTGGTTCAGTGGTGATGATCGACTGTATGGAGAATGGCTGATGGCACGTTGGATACCTTAACGATCCTATCCTGGAATGTACGGGGCCTTAATGACGCAAGAAAATGTAGGAATGTGTTGGCATATTTGGATAGACACCGGGTGCAGATTGCCTTCTTACAAGAGACGCATCTGCGACCAAAGATCGAGGCTAAGTTTGCTGCTCGCTGGGCCTCCACTCAAAAATTTTCATCTTATTCATCCTATGCTCGTGGGGTTGCTGTTTTGATTAAGAAAACGCTTGCTTTTCAGGAACTGGGGGTGAGGCTGGACTCAGAAGGGCGCTATGTGATAGTGTGGGGTAGACTGGGTTCAGACACTGTTGCACTTGTGAATTGTTATGCCCCGAATACTGATTCCCCTGACTTTTTTATCACCCTTTGGGGTCATGTTGCAGCCGTTGACGCTACACATATTGTCTGGTGTGGGGATTTTAACATTGCGATGTGGCCGGGGGCAGACCGCTCTGATGGGAGCAGCCAATATAACACACGGGCGAGAGATGTTCTACGGGGCGTCCTAGATGAGGCTGGACTGATAGATAGCTGGAGGCTTACACATCCGGATGGCAGGGAGAGTACTCACTTTACCACGCATTCCCGCACCTGGGCGCGCTTGGATTATTGTTTTGTGTCCCGAGGGCTTAGTGTGGGCTTACACAAGGCACAGCATCTCCCCAGGACCTATTCCGATCACTGTCCGGTTAGAGTAGTTATGTCAATGCCGGGACTTCACAGACCGCGTCCACCCTGGAGGCTGTTTCCCTCGGCGCTACTAGATCCCATCTTCAAGACGGAACTCGGTGAGGAGATAGAGGCTTTTTTTCCACGGAATAAGGGGATGGTGGATAGTGTGGAGTTGATCTGGGAGGCCTTTAAGGTAACAATTCGTGGGATTGCGATGGCCAAGAGTAGTGGGGTGCCTAAAGCTATTGTTAATTCCATAACGGCACTGGAGGCAGACCTTAAAGAATTAGAGGACAGGATGACTACTGACTCGGACCTCGAACTTCGCCACGCGTTTAGGGGGAAATTATCGGAATATGGAGAGGAAGCTGCTCGTGAGGTCAAGTACAGGGGGAAACATTGGACAGCTAGGAGGTACTGTGAGGGGGAGAGACCAGGTAAGGTGCTAGCTACAATCACCAGACATCCACGTTTTAGTACTGGGGTATTGGAACTAGTGTTGAGAGATGGCACCCGTTGTGCTGATGCGTTGGGGATCCAAAGGGCCTTCATGCACCACTACGAACAATTATATACTACGCAACAGCCGGGGGAGGTCCGCTATGGTGGGTTTCTCGACGATCTGGCTTTGTGTTGGCTTTCGGATGGTCATAGAGCATTTCTTGGAGGCCCACTGGAGGAGGAAGAAATTCGAGATGCCATAATGTGACTCAGTAATGGGAAAGCGCCGGGGTTGGATGGACTCCCCGCCGAGTTCTATAAGTGTTACGTTGATATCATGGCCCCGGTTCTTAAGGAGGTTTTTGAGGAGTCGCTGGAGGTGGGCGTTCTGCCCGGATCAATGAGAGAGGTGGCCATTACTTCCCTATTGAAGCCTGGCAAGGATCCGTTAGACATGGACTCGTATCGTCCCCTGTCATTACTTAACTGCAACGCGAAGATTTTGGCAAAGGTGCTAGCGGCGCGTCTGTCCCTGCTTATGCCTACTATAGTGCTCCCAGACCAGTCGGGCTTTGTGCCCGGGCGTGCTACGTCTCACAATCTTCGCACATTGTTCTCTTTACTTCCAACTATTGCCCCTGAACTCCCTGTTGCCGCGGTTTTCCTAGATGCTACCAAAGCATTTGATTCGGTTGAATGGAATTACCTCATCGATGTTTTATGTAGGATGGGTTTTCCCAGAATGTTTATTGCATGGGTGAAATTGTTGTACACCCAACCCGTGGCCAGAGTGGTGGTGAATGGAGTTCTCTCCCCTCGCCTGCCTATCACGAGGGGCACGAGGCAGGGATGTCCCCTTTCCCTGCTGTTGTTTGCCATCGCCATTGAACCACTGGCGTGCCGTATCTGGCAACTCCATCGACATAGTGCAGTTAACTGTTTCCAGCGCCAGATAGGGGTGTCACTATACGCAGACGATATTACGTTATCTGTGAAGGATCCGCAATTGAATCTTAATCCGATCCTACGGGAGTTTATTGTCTTCGGTGGCATTTCAGGTATTCGTATAAATTGGAAGAAGTCTCAATTCTTTCCGCTGACTCCGGCTGTCGAGAGGTTCCCGCTGGATTATCCACTAGAGTGGTGTGATGCGGACCTGCGTTACTTGGGCATAATGATCTCTCTGGATAGGGAGGAGACACTCAGGCTTAATTATGGGGTTGCTATTTCTAAGTTGGCTGATAACGATACACGGTGGATGTCTCTGCCGCTTTCTATGGCAGGCAAGGCTTCCTTGGAAAGATGGTTGTGCTTCCACGCTTCCTTTACTTGTTTCAGAATATTCCATATTACCCCGGGGCCTACTTTTTTAAACGCCTCCATTCGGAGCTACTTAGACTGTTTTGGGGGGGCAAACAGCCGAGAGTGAAGTGGTCCACCTTGACACTGCCTTACGAGAGGGGAGGGTTTGATGTCCCAGATTTCGAGATCTATTATCTTAGCGCCCAGGCGCATTATGCCTGTAATTGGATGCGTCCCACCCCCTTGATGCCGCAGATAGCAACAGAAGAATGGATAGTGCATCCCCTTCCACTAGAGGGCATGGTATTGGGAAGATCGCGTGATGTGGATACCCGGTCCACCACGGTGCATTGCACTATGGATGCGTGGTCTCGTATTGCGACTACTCTGGGAATCGAACAGCTCTATTCCCCGGCATTGCCGCTTGCATACCACCCGAAACTATCCCTACTACAAGAGACTGGATTTCGGACTATGTGCAAGCGCCTCGGGGTGCTCACATGGGGCGACCTCTTTCTAGAGGGCACTCTCCGTACGAAGGAGCATTTCTTCCGTGGAGAACCAAACTCCCCCCTAGAAGTCTTTTACTATGTGCGGCTTCGGCAGGGGCTACGTGCCATACTTCCACAGTTTCCGACTGAGCCTGGGGTTGCTTTTCCACTAAATACACTGCTAGTATCTGAGGGTAGGCATCTGGTCTCCAAATTGTACAACACCATTAGAAAGCAGCGTGATACTCTCCGTAGCCATGCGAGGGGACAGTGGGCTCTTGAGTTGGGTGTCGATATCACTGATGAACAATAGGTGTACTTCTGTGGCGTTACTGCTAATATTTCATCGAGTTGTAGATTGAAGATACTACATTATAAGTTTGTGCTGAGGTTTTACTATACCCCGGTTAGAAAATACAGGTTCCGCCTGGCGGATGATGATAAATGAGCCCGCTGTCAGGAGGAAGGGGCTGGTTTTCTACACTTGGCCTGGGAATGCGATGCGATGCGATCCAGTCCTACTGGCTTCAAGTCCACGAGGCGTTGGGTGCTATGACTGAAATGGCTGTACCGTTTGCTCCATTAGTTATGCTGTTGGGCTACACAAAGGACATACCTCTTACCTATCACAGGTTTACAGATGTGGCCATGTTACTGGCCAATCGCCGGATAGCCTGTAGGTGGGGTAGGGGCAGGGCACCGAAGTTCAAGGAATGGTTGGATGACTTGATGTATTGTCAGGACCAATATAATATTTATGCTGACTTGATGCCTGTACGGTGCAGACCCAAGGACTTCTGGAGCCCACTGCAAGTGTACCTGCTGACCAGGCCCGCTCGCAGTGAGGACTCTGATGATGCTGGTTGGGAGGAACTACCGTAGGGAGTATCATCCCTGCTGCTATTACAGCCCTACTCTTTCGGGTCCACCGACACTGCTATGGATGCTGTATGCTCGTATGGGTTGGGGTGGACATGTCGTGCTTAGTGCCCAATGTGGCTGGTGCGGCGCTTTACACCACTGTCCTACTTGTTGTGGTCTGCCTATATGTACACTTGACACCTGTTATCGGCTTAGGATGGTTATTGCATGCCCCTGCCCTGCTCTCTGTGAGTCGGTCCCCATATCTGGTGTGCCATGCTCCTACTGTACATTCCGCCTTCGCTTTCATGTTGACCTGTGCCCCCATTTACAATATGTATCATGTGATCTGGGCTTACTCGCATTCCAAATGCTTTAATGGCTTTATTGTACATTTGACATTTTGCCTGCATCACTTGTGATCAATCCATGTATGTGCCACTGAATGGTTTCTTGTTCCTAATAAAGGTTTAAAAAAAAAAGTATTCTCCCTAAACGTACATTTGGGAACATCTATGGCAAATACTCAATTTTTAGGGACATTTTCGTAACAACCAGATAATGAATGTATGATGTTACAACGCATACATTTACAATGCATGCCTTTACAACGCAGTTTTTACATCGCAACATCCTTTACAACGCATAATTTTTACATCGCATGTTCAGAAACTACCTTTACAACGCACTCCATTACATCGCATTATACCTTTACAACGCATACCATTACATTACATATAAGGTAAGTGTTGGATAGTATAGGGGTAATAATTACTATTCTAACTCCAATGAGTGCAACAGTAGGGTAAGTGTTGGATAGTGTAGGGGTAAAAATTACTATTCTAACTCCAGTGAGTGCAACAGTAGGGTAAGTGTTGGATAGTGTAAGGGTACTATGTGTTGTAATGGTAAGCATTGTAATGACTTGCGATGTAATGCCTGCGTTGTAGTGACATGCATTGTAATGACATGCGTTGTAGTGACATGCAAAGTAATGGCTGTGTTGTAATGACATGCGATGTAAAGGATGTTCCGATGTAATGGCTGCTATGTAAAGGTAGTGCAATGTAATAACTGTGTTGTAAAGGTTGTTTCCCATTGAGAATAGGTGAATGAGTTTTAACAGCTCTTCTAGACCCGTTGGCATGGTTTTGAGTACACAGACATGGTGCAAACAAATATATGGCTCCACTGTTAGTCAGAACTGTGCTGACTGCTCCTGGGTCCTGTCTTGGATACCTCAATGGAACAGTCAGCAGGACAGAAGGACAAGGTAGACCTAGGTTGTTGGGGGAGCTTAAATACAGTTCAGGCACAAAAAACAGAGTGCCACATTCACAGCTGCCATGTTTCTCAAATCCATGTATAATGTGCAACTCCAGCCAGATTTTTTTCTCTTTGAATTTTAGGACTTGTAGTACTGTTTCATATTAGATTAAACAGAATTATAATTTCCAAAATACAAAGAAAAAACATGGACTGGAGCAGCACGTTACACTTGGCAGGGCTTGACAGGGCTGCACTTCCACTAGTCACAAGGAGCCAGAACTAGCCAGTTAGCCACCCACTCATAGTTCAAGAGTCCTGGGCCTAGTGCCTAATTTGTGCTGGTGTTTGGAGGTGGCATGCACCAGCACTAACTTTTGGCGATCAATACTACATTTTCATCATCAGACTCTGACGTAGAACAAAAGAGAGGAAGGGATTACGGAAGGTCAAAGAGAAAGATAGGGAAACAGTAACTAAGGAGTATAGCAGGAAAGAAACTTGGATGTGGGCGTTACTGTCATCATTGTCTCTAGTGTAATTATGTGCAATTACCACAGAATTATTCATTATTACTTTAATTATGCAAGGAGTTTAATCCAGCATTAAGCACAATTTTCTTAGCTCAATATTTACCCTTGTGTCCAAAATGGACCAGAGGATGCATTTGGTGCTGAGACATTAGCCGTAAATGCAACAGGGCATACACAGCAGCAGCCAGCAGCCACTCGTGCTCTCTAAAGACGTTGTTCCTGTTCTCCTGTTGTAAGATGTTTGCCCCAAATTACTCTTAATTACTCCAGCAGGCGTACTTGCATAATTATTTTAATTTTGCATCACAAGAGTAACACAGAATTACCAAAATTATTCCAATTACTCTGACAGACTTAAAGTTTTTCCCAGGACTAATGAAATTTAATCTGCAACAGTATGAAATGAAAACAGGAAGTGAGGGCAGCAGCCGAAGAAGAAGGAGGCATGAGGTGGAATCAAAACTAGGCAGACTTGGTATTCAGCAGGCCTGGCATTAGGTAATGCTGTGATGATCTTCTATGAAACACATTTGGCCCCAGAACTAATATTTTCACAAAGTAAGCCCTGGTTGGACCCCAAACAGTGACAGGGTGTGACAGTGATGGTGCAGATCCTCGCTCTGTGCTGGTCTCTTTCTCTTTAGGTGGCTGCCTCCAGCGTGTCTTCAAATTGACTGGGCAGGCAGTCCAGTTTAAATGATGACAAAGGTTCAAACAACAAGGAAAAGGAAAGCTATTTTCCTACTTCAAATGCATCCTGTGCAGTGTGATTGAAGGCCGCTTTTCCTTACTTTGACACCAGAAAGCCTATGGTATCACACAATGATGGAAACCAAAGTGGTGCATTCTGTGGACCCATTATCCAGGTTTCCATTAAGCCAGTAAATCTCACAGGCCTAGTCCTCATATCCACACATTAGTGCATCGTTGTCCTTATGTCTCAGTCTCAATGACCTTGCAGAACTTTTAGTGCCGTCCTCATTGACACTGTGTGCCTGTATCTCAATTCCCAGTGCCAGGGACGCAGTGTGTCTCTGAATGTCTGAGCTCGTCACAACGTTCTTGTCAGTGTTTCCACATCATTGTCTAAATGTCAGTGTTCCTGTAACATTGCCAGAGTCTCCATGTCTCTCTTTGCCAGTTTGCATCCCCTTGTCAGTGCCCCGGTTCCACTATGCTTATCGTAATGTCTGTGTTATTGTCCCAGTGTCACTAATCCAATGGCAGTGTCCCACGCAACCATACTTTCCCCATTGTCAGTGACTTACAGTTTCTGGGGCTATGTGTCAGTGGCAGCAATGGATTTCTCATTGTACATGCTAGTGTTCCAATGTCAAGATCGATAACCTTGTGCTCCTGTGTCAATTGATCCATATCACTGCTCTTGTGGCTTCGCCCTAGTGTCAGTATATTTGTGACCCCTCCATCATTATTCAGGTGCAAATGTTGGTTCCTCAATGTGTGTCCCCCCTGGTAGTTCCCCTGTGTCAGTTTTGGTGTTCTAGTATCATTCCCCCAGTGTCACTGCCTCCATGATGGCGCCTGGTTTTGTGTCACTTTCTATCCAGTGTAGCATCCTGCATCAGTGTTCCTGTGCTGATGCTCTTGTGTCAGTGTCTCATAATGAGTATTTGTGGACCTGTCTGTGTTCCTGCCTGCCACCATGGCAGTATTAGGGCACACGTGACAGTGCCCCTCAGTTTCTTTCTCACTATTAATGATCCAGTATCAAAGCCAGCACCCCTGTTTCACTATCTGCACACTGTCAGTGCCCTGATGTCAGCATCCCAGCATCGATCTCTCCATGTCAGTTCTTTTAGTCATTCTCCCTGTGCAAGTGGCAGAATTCCTACTTCAGTGCCTGTGGCAGTCACCTTAAATCCCAGGGCCTGTGTTCACAGGCAGTGCCATTGTGGCAGTAACGATTCGAGTGTTGCGGTGCCCAGTTTCCAAGTAACTGTATCAAAGCCTATGTTGCTATAAGGTGTCCTTGTATCAGTATCTGAATGCTAGTGACCCATGTCAATACCCCAGTATTGTGCCCCTCCATTCAGTGGCCCTATATTGGTGTCCTGTGCAATTTCATTGCCTTGTGATTGTGTCTAAGAGTCCTAGTCTCCCATTTTCAATCTCTCAGTGCCATTGGCCCTTGCCATAGTCCTGGCATCATAATCCGCATGCCAGTTCACTATTTCCAAGTCAATATCCCCATGTATATGTTGGTTCTACTATTTCTGTGCCCCTGTGACTCTGTCCGTGCATCAGTGTCGCTGTGTGATTGTTAGAGCCACTGTGGTTATCTTGGCGTTTCTGTATCAAGGCTTGTAACCCATGTCACTGCTCCAGTTTCTTTTCCCCTATATCAAAATCATCCAGTCAGTGCTGATGTCCCTGTGACAGTGTAGGTTTCCCTGTCATTATTCTAGTGACATCGGCTGTTTGCCATTGCCCCTTTGTCGGTGTCCCCTTGTTAGTATCCTAATCCCAGTCTACTTTTGTCTCTCTGCCAATGTCCCTAAGTCAATGTTGTTTGCCCCTATGCCAGTGACACTGGTGATGCCACCGTGAGGGCCAATGTCTCATGATACCCAAGTGCCCGTTTTATGATGTCAGTGTGAGCCTACGCCTCATGTCAGTGTACCAGCCTGACAGACTCATGATATTAAAGGGATAGCACAGAAGCCTCTCCTTGCATAACACCAGCATAGGGAGCCAGATGGGTTTGTCATAGATCTGATGTTTGACAAGCTTTATCCTATGAAGAATCAATAGACCATTTGAGACTTAGAGGGGCTCTCAGAACTTACCATTCATGGGTCTGACTAGAAGCACCCATATGTGAGTCCGATCCTTCTAATTTATGATTTAAGTCACACGTACTCTAAAAACGATATTTGTCAATGAGGATTTAAAATCATTCTGAGTAGGTGAAGTGGGGCAAACTTGATCAGTTACAAAACATCCCATAGTTACACTTCTTCTGTACATGTGTGTATGCACGTGTGTGTGTATTTACATATATGTATGTCGATGGAGAGATATAAATAGAGAATACAAGAGAGCAACAAAGAGATTGTCGTTGTGTTCACTGACTAAGCATCTCTGGGTTTTGTACATGGTTGGGCAAAAACACAGAAGAAGAGGCTGTACAGCGGCCTCGGCTCTCCGTGGTCATGATGCAAAGATCTCTTTGTGTTTGCTTTGTTTGCCCTAAGTTGGCAGGGAATGCCCAGAAATGGGGCCCTTGCTCACTTTGCCACTAACCTAACCTGGCTGATAAGGGGTGTTACCCTGAAACCGGTCCCAGAATACTTGTTTCCGGTTAAGGGAAGACCTGGCTTGGCAGTTCTGGCTGGACTGTACCCAAGAGGCACAGGATCAAGATTGATTTGCATATAGCTGGGTCTGAACTGAGGTGGCAAAGTGAGCTACAGAACGACGATGGATTCAACTTATATCTGTAATTGAGGGTGAGTGTCTGAAAAGTTTCAGCGCTCCATCCATCATCTCTTTGTGCCATCAACTCTTTGTGTTTGCTTTGATGCAAAGATAAAACACTGGACATTTTGGGACCCAGATCAGGGTGCCTTCAAATTAGTCCTCCATTAAATGTATTTTATTTCTACGTACATTGCCTGCAAGACTAAAGTGTTTTCATGTTCTATTATCCCAGCAGACTATGGATCCACTCAAAGCACAATCTCAGGTAAGAGCACCCTTCAATTTTTTCGACTTTGCCTTGCAATGAGTCGGGCAGTGGGCATTAATAAAAGGAAGCAGGATCATCATTTATAGTCGGGAAATGTATGGATTGGAATTAACATGACAAAAAAGAAAGCATTGAGTGGTAATCATTTCAGAAAATGGCAGTGTTAATGGAAATTGACAAATATGTCAAGGGCTGTAGAAGGGGAAAAGTATTCAAGGAATGCACAAACAAGTAACGCTGATGCTACAGAGATCTTAGAAGGCGGGCCCTGCGCCTAGGGGTGGGGCACCGTTAGTAGCATTTCGGGCACGAGCCAGGTTGCAACTGTAACGGGAGAAGATTGGGAGGGGTCACTAGGAATGCTAGAGGCAAGGGGCATCCCTGAGGGTCATGGGCAGACCCTGGAGGGAGGAGATAAAAGGCCTGGCCGCAAGGAGGTAGCCCTCTTTGTTATCTCGCCCCCGGCGCCTAGCTGGACGCAGCCAGAAGCGAGTGTCCCACCCACCCATCCCTTTGTTTAGAAGTAGAATAGGTGCGCGGTCCTGACCAAGAGAAATGGTAGGGAATTCCTTAGTAGCGGGGACTGTCAGATCCTTGAGCAGGGAGGACAGTCAATGGGGCTCCGGGCTGGCGGGAGAGGGGGCCGTCCTGCTGGTGGTCCTATACTCTCTGGCCCTACCCGCGATGCAGGTGCTTGGAGGAAGCAATTGGTGTAAGAGCTGGTGCGTAAGCCAGGGGCACGGCAGTGCCCTAGTGGCTGAGTCTAGGGGGTAGACGGTGGGGAGTCACCTCCGAATGGAAACAATTCAGATGGGTGTTGCTGCCTGCTGGCACAACCCGCATCATTTGTGGTGGAGGTACAGAATGGCAGTGGAGATGGGTGTTGCTGCCTGCTAGCACTACACACATCCAATGTGGTGCTGGAGGTACCAAATTGTAAAAACAACTATAACTTGTGGTCGAAATGAATACTGTACAGCCCTATGTTTACCTATGTGTATTGGTGTTATGTAATAAATGAATAAAGTTGGTCTAATGTTGATAGTGCATCAACAATAATGGTGACATTATGCGAGAAGTAATAAAACTACGCAGTTAAGACCAACCATTTGTATAGTGGCCTTTGTGAGGGGAGAAGGGAAGGGGACAGTGGATGGGCCAACAAGGAGGATAGAATGTCTGTGGGAGTAGCCCACAATATGCCCACTATAAGAAAGCTAAAACATGGTCTGAAAATGCAGAAATTGGTCAATGTTGAAATGGAGTACCTACTAAAGACCTACAAAGGCAAGGGAATGCCTGACAGGAAGCCATTACAGGGGAGGTGAGGAGTAAATGGGCAAGGAAATAGACAAGTACTAGGTGGACCGGGATGAATAGGTGGAATTGATATTGAGAAAAATATACACGATTGAAAGAAGCACATTTTCCTGGGGCCGGTAGAAAAAGCAAATTGGAATGATTGTGGACGGGGAGTTTAATGACAGCTTGTGTCAAGGTGGATTATAGGATCAGACAAGAAAGAATAGGATTCACAAATGATTGGAGGAGTCATTTAAGATGAGCACACGTTCATGTGGGAAATAAGCCACTATTTCAGAAACACTAGCTTGGATGAAACTCATAACTCATACTGAAATTTCCTGTGAGATTTAATGTTAATTGTTTGATTTCATAAATCTGTCATGCAGTTTTTTTAATGAGTTTCATAGTGTTAGTAATCACTTTGTTAAATGGTATTTTATTGTGATGAGAAACTGCTGATGTATGTTGTTTTTCTGACTCCCCCTTTTATCTTTCATTCCTTTTAATTTTTCTGTTTATCCCAAAACAACAATAAAAAAAATATTTCAAAAATAGTGCCAGTATTCTCACAAAGGAATTGTGTTTTCTAAATTGTTAAACATAGCTAAACGGCTCAGTATTCTGCGGGTAATTTAGCACTGTAAGGTTCTTTTCTATGGCCATTATTTCTACTTGGAGCAGTGTTTCAGGTGACATTACTTTTCCTTGGCACTGTATTCCTTATGCTGTTCTAAACCATGACACAGAAGACCCTTCTCTCGGAGAAGCATTTGTGGTGAGCATTGCTTCAGCTGTGACTCGATATATCAGACTGACACAATCCAGGTATGGTAGAAACATTTCTGCAGTACATTAATGACCCTAAGGGGGCACAGCAGGTAGGAGGCAGACCAATAAATGCGTTTTGTGCAGCAGGTGGATACTACATGAAGGCAATGTCGAAAATTGTGGACTAGTAGATGAATTAACTAGGTCCTGACAAACTTTTGAAAGCTGCAAAGTACAATTAATATCTTGCCACGTTCTAAGATTACGACTCTGAGGCTGTCTTCTAGGGGTTCTCGTCACTCATAAAAATGCAAACTGCATTTTATGGAAATCGTTCCTGCTATTTTTTATTAATGGGTTTTAATAGCTTCAGTATGCACTGTGTGAAATATTTTATTGTGATGAAAAACTGCGTTTTTCTGCCCCCCCCTTTTTTCTTTCGTTCCTTACAATATGTATGTTTATTTAAAAAAAAAAGAATAAACATAATTATTAAAAAACAAATGGTGACAGTATGTTCATGAACAGGTGACAATGCCTGCTCTTAAAAATATATTTTATATAAAAATATATTTTTTAACATCCATGGACCCCTTCCTATTTGGGAATGGGTTACCTTCTTTGAAGGGTAGGAAAAAAATAATGTTTTGGGGTCGCACAGCGCTACCCTTCTGTATTTAGAAGGGGCGGCCTAACCAAGCCCCTTTCAAATACCGAACTGGCTTTGGGTCACAAACTCAAATTGTGATTCTTGCAATGTGAGGTTTGTACATTAAAAAAATTTTTTAGATTGCAAACAGTTGGATTCTGCAAATCGGGTCGTTGTCGACCTCATAAATGCTTTCTAGATCTGTAGACTATTGTGATCCCAGATCATCATATCAAAAGTGAGCACACCTCATACATTCTTAAGGAGCATTTCATTTGTTCTAGCCACGCTCACCTAGAAGCAGCAGTTGAAACTGTTGAAACTATGAATTCTGTTTGGTAGAAGTGCTCCAGGTCTCAATGCAAAGACTGACAGATGAACAGTACAAGTAATTTGATTCGAAATCAAAGATGGTCACTTACAATATTTCCACCGTGGGTCGTTTGCCAAAGACGGCAAATGGCCCATTTACAAACGGGTGTTTCACCTCTGCCATTAAGAGGTGGTAAAACTCGCAGCCCCTAGTTTCGCATTTTAAAACCGTCATCTAACAGCAATCCAATGCAGGGCAGTAAGTCAATGTACAACAAAGGTTTGCTCTACAGAAGAGAGACATTTCAACATATATCTCACCTATTCAAGACCACCAAGAAAAAAATGTCACTTGCAAACAGTAAAAAAACACAAATGAGGATGATATACTGGGTAAAAACTCCATGCAAAACATGGTTATTGTTTTTCTTAATGCTTTTGATGTAGCAGAATTTTCTATACCTTCTGGCTTTGTCTGGTGTAGTTGTCAAACTGATTAAGTCACAGGTCATATAAGCGTTGTTACTAGCCGAAAATGTATTCTGGGATTTAACATCAGTACATCAATTTAAATTTACGGTGAAGCCTAACTTGCTCCCCAAGAATGACAGAGAAGTTGGTTTCCAAAACCATGAAGGTTTCTTAGCACAGTAATCAAAGGTTTACAGCTTTATTCCGTTAGTAGCTCAATCGATCAAGTAAGCATACAATTCAGTATTGTTAATCGAATTCACCTAGATATATCAGGTGAAGGACAATGCAGATCAATATAAAGTACAAAATGAAGAATAGAGAACAAATTGGCCCATAAACTATCTTCCCTATTCTGAATAAAGCATTGAAAGATGGCAGGGGGAAATCCTAATTAGAAGGTCTCAGTCTGAAATGAACCAAGTTGAGGTTCAGGGCAAAATGGCAGAAGCGGTTAAGAGTTTAACTCAAGTACTAGGAATATGGCATCCCGAATAGCAGAGTTAGGGAACATGTCTTCCCTCAGCCGAGTCAGGACAGGATCTCTTAACAAGTATTTTATGACACATAATTGAAATACATGCCACATTTCTTTAGAATGTCTCCTAACTGACTTTTTCCAAACTTGGACCAATCAGATCGTGCCGCCTCTCTGGAGCAGGTAAACTCCCCATGTTCTTATCAACGGACAAAGGCACACACAGCTGCATGACCTTGAGTGTATCTGTGGTCTAGGATGCACGTGAAAGCAAGATCTTTTCTCATACCCCGCACTGTGTAAATTACAACAGACTTCGCATTAAAATTATCTACTGTAACATCTCTACAACCAAAATAATGAGATACTCTTCAAGCTATTTATCTTGCTCTTGCAATGAAAAGAAAAGTGTGAAAGCACATTTAGAAAAGAACGTTACGTTAGCACTGACATCTTTGGACATCTGTGGTCTGGTCGCAGTTAAGACAACTTTAAAAATATTATACTTCAGTTATATTATCTACATGATCCATATGATATATATACCTTAGGAAATATTAATGCTAAATAGCAAGTTCTTGCCCAGTTGGTAGGGAGTTTAAAGTAAGCATTTTCCCACACACATAATGAACTCCAGGAATGACAGGATCCTTCCCTACAAATATCTGATCTGTGTAACACAGAACTTGAAAATTGTAAGCACATTGACTCAATCCCATTCAATGATAATGGGGAACATTCACTTCTATCCTCATAAAACGTAACTTGTGAGGATTCCACCACCTCTCAATGTCATCCTAGCTCTTTGTGCTACCCACAGGAGCCACGAGCAGTGTCCTCACATGCCTAGCCACGTTAAGCATAACACCCTTTTCCCACCTTGCTCCCCTCAGCAATCAATTTACAGAGTGCCAGCTCTCCTACACCACCCAGTGGGCATTGAATCCCACCTTGGAATCACCAAACAAGCCTGAACCCACACTTCACCGCTAGTGTAGGGGTCACAGAGATACAAATCAATGAAAGTAACTCAATCATCCCGATTCTACCTTTGTCTATGAATATACCTTCTTGGATACTATTAGCCTGACTACAACAATCCTCATGACCCAAACTATAACCTTCTCTAAGTCAGAACTCCCAGACCCGACTAGCACCATGACCCACATGACCCAACCATGCCTACTCAGCAGGCTCCCGAGTCCTACACCTTCACACCCCAACCTTAAATCCATCTCCATCCTAACCTCCTCCCCACTGGCTCTCTCAGGCCAGCACTACTCTAACACCACAGTCCAGAGCACTCCCACCACCACCCGGCCCCTTGTCCCAACTCATGGTCCCCTGTTCCCACACCTTCCTAGAATCCTGACAGGGCGAAATTACATTAGACCTACAACCACTCAAGACAGACATACAGAGACTAATCAAAATTACCTCAAAGTTTCCATAAAACTGGTGGCCCAACAGAACTGCCAACAATAATAGACACAACCACTCTCAACCTACGAACTACAACTCACAGCTGCTATCATACATCCATGCCAACATGATCTCAACAATCTCGCCGTCCCTTACCTGGGATTTATTAACTATACCCTACCCCAATACCTCCCGTCTGCTCATCAGGCTGAAAGCTCCTCTATCAGAGAGCGACATTCAATCCCTCCTCCTCACATATAAACCTACACACCCCAATTTCCTAGACAATCTGGGTCTTATTCAGACAGTTCCCTTGAACCCACATAGAGAACCTGGGCCCAACTCTCGAGATGTAAATAAGTTCCCATCACACAGACTACATCAGCGGACACCAACTTCACCTGAAATGCATGCAACCCAATGCACATTGGTAATGAAACATGCAGTGCACATCACTGATCTCATTCTTGCACACAAGCTTGACCTATTTATCGTGGTATACAGTCAAAATATCAAGCTTAAAATATCGATTTGCATTAATATCGAATTAAAAATATAGAAAGGACACAATATCGAATGGACAGAATATAGACTACAAAAATATCGAATAGAATAGCACTAATATCGAATTCAAAATATAGAATGGACAACATATCGAATGGACAGAATATAGACAACAAAAATATTGAATGGACAGACTATAGACAACAAAAATATCGAATTTAAGGTAAGTAAGTTAATATCAATTTTTTAATAATATCCAATTTTTTAAAGTGTTTTTATGTTAGTATGTGTGTGAAAAGTGTATATTTATTTTATAATTTATTTTAATTATTTAATTTGATGGTATTTAATTTTTGCGTACTATAATTCTGTAGCGGGTTGTGGGTTTATGGGGGAATAGGGTGGGAAGTAATTTAATTATAATTAATAAATATGGTAATTTATTTATTGATATTTATTTTGAATTAATTGTTAATTAATTTTTAATTGGTAATTAGTCAAAATATAATTGGTGATTCATTTTTATTAATTGATTAATTGATAATTATGTACATTTTTATTAATTTATTTTCTGTAGCGGGTTGTGGGTTTATAGGGGAATAGGGTGGGAAGTAATTTAATTATAATTAGTTAAATATTTTAATTTATTTATTAGTATTTATTTTGAATTAATTGTTAATGAAAAATGTACTTGGTAAATAATTAAAATACAATTGGTAATTATTTGTAATTAATTGATTAATTGATAATTATGTTAATTTTATTAATTTATTTTCTGTAGCGGGTTCTGGGTTTATAGGGAAATAGGGTGGGAAGTAATTTAATTATAATTAATTAAATATTTTAATTTATTTATTGGTATTTATTTTGAATTAATTGTTAATTAAATGTTTAATTGGTAATTAATCAAAATATCACTGGTAATTAATTTTTATTAATTGATTAATTGATAAATATGTTAATTTTATTAATTTATTTTCTGTTGTGGGTTTATAGGGGAATAGGGTGGGAAGTAATTTAATTGTAATTAACAATTTTGTTTTTATTTATTTATTGGGTTTTTTGTTTTAATTTTTAATTATTTTTTAATTGTTAATTAATTAATTGTTAATTGGTAAATATTTTGTAATATTAGGTAATTGGTTTTAATAATACATTTTTATTTGTATTTTTAATTGATTAATTATTATATTATATAACATTTTAATTACTTTTAATTAATTTGTAATTGGTATTAATATTTAATTTACTTATATTCATATATGAAGTATTTACTTTCCCTACTGTTGCACTCTCTGGAGTGGGAATAGTAATTTTACGGCTACGCTATCCAACAGTTTCCCTACTATTGCACTCACTGGAGTGGGAATAGTAATTTTTACCCCTATGCTACCCAACACTTTCCCTACTGTTGCACTCACTGGAGTGGGAATAGTAATTTTTACTCCTACGCTATCCAACACTGTCCCTACTGTTGCATTCTCTGGAGTGAGAATAGTAATTTTGACTCCTACGCTATCCAACACTTTCCCTACTGTTGCACTCTCTGGAGTGGGAATAGCAATTTTTACTCCTATGCTATCCAAAGTTTTCCCTACTGTTGCACTCTCT
Source organism: Lissotriton vulgaris (assembly GCF_964263255.1). Taxonomy (NCBI): domain Eukaryota; kingdom Metazoa; phylum Chordata; class Amphibia; order Caudata; family Salamandridae; genus Lissotriton; species Lissotriton vulgaris. The sequence continues at coordinate 1,315,770,346 of NC_141695.1, forward strand.
GGAGTGGGACATAGTAATTTTTACCCTCCCGCTATCCAACGCTTTCCCTGCTGTTGCACTCACTGGAGTGGGAATAGTAATTTTTACCCGTATGCTATCCAACGCTTTCCCTACTGTTGCACTCACTGGAGTGGGAATAGTAATTTTTACCGCTACGATATCTAACGCTTTCCCTACTGTTTCACTCACTGGAGTGGGAATAGTCATTTTTACTCCTACGCTATCCAAAACTTTCCCTACTGTTGCACTCTCTGGCGTGGGAATAGTAATTTTTACTCCTATGCTATCCAATGTTTTCCCTACTGTTGCACTCTCTGGAGTGGGAAATAGTAATTTTTACCCTCCCGCTATCCAACGCTTTCCCTACTGTCGCACTCACTGGAGTGGGAATAGTAATTTTTACCCCTACGCTATCCAAAGCTTTTCCTACTGTTGCACTCACTGGAGTGGGAATAGTAATTTTTACCTCTATGTTATCCAACGCTTTTCCTACTGTTGCACTCTCTGGAGTGAGAATAGTAATTTTTACCCCTACGCTATCCAACGCTTTCCCTACTGTTGCACTCACTGGAGTGGGAATAGTCATTTTTACCCCTACGCTATCCAACGCTTTCCTTACTGTTGCACTCACTGGAGTGGGAATAGTAATTTTTACCCCTACGCTATCCAACGCTTTCCCTACTGTTGCACTCACTGGAGTGGGAATAGTAATTTTTACTCCTACGCTATCCAACACTTTCCCTATTGTTGCACTCTCTGGAGTGGGAATAGTAATTTTTACAACTACGCTATCCAACGCTTTCCCTACTGTTGCACTCACTGGAGTGGGAATAGTAATTTTTACTCCTACACTATCCAACACTTTCCCTATTGTTGCACTCTCTGGAGTGGGAATAGTAATTTTTACTACTACGCTATCCAACGCTTTCCCTACTGTTGCACTCTCTGGATTGGGAATAGTAATTTTTACCCTCCCGCTATCCAACGCTTTCCCTACTGTTGCACTCACTGGAGTGGGAATAGTAATTTTTACCCCTACACTATCCAATGCTTTCCCTACTGTTGCACTCACTGGAGTGGGAATAGTAATTTTCACCTCTACACTATCCAACCCTTTCCCTACTGTTGCACGCTCTGGAGTGGGAATAGTAATTTTTACCCTCCCGCTATCCAATGATTTCCCTACTGTTGCACTCACTGGAGTGGGAATAGTAAATTGTATGCCTACGCTATCCATTGCTTTCCCTACTGTTGCACTCTCTGGAGTGGGAATAGTAATTTTAACCCTCCCATTATATTATTTTTTATTAATATTATGTTTATATATATATATATACATATGTATTGAAAAATTAATCTTTTTTTGTAACTTACATTAATTATTTTTTAATATATTAACGTTATTTAAGTATTTTAAGTATGTTTAAGTTAATTATATTTGTTCTTTCATTAATTTTCAATTACTTTTAAGACATTTAAAAAGATTCGATATTTTGACTAACTATATTTTTTACAACAATATTTTTGATTCCATATTTTTGTACTTACCTGTTTGGAGATAGGGATTCGATATTTTTGCATTCTATATTTTTTACTCGATATTTTGGTAAGTCTATATTTGTGTCATCGATATTCTTTCAGTGATCCCATAAGATTAGACAAACCTAGCAGACCAGGTGGAGGCATGATCTGCATACACTGTAATAACCTCACTGTGAAACAGTTAGAAACCGTTGTGCTATCCTCTTGTTAATACCTATGCGTAAACATTGCAAGTAACAACAGCTGAGTATGCAAACTGCACGCAATCTAAAACCCACCAGGAGACAACCTCTCATTCATCGAACAAATTATGGAAATAATCTCAACCAGTGTGGGGTAGCACTGCACCCAGATCTTACTCAGAGACTTCAACCGCCAATGAAGTTACCCACATGATCTCAGTATCAATGTCTCCATGCCAAAATCTTTTTGAGCACCCCGTCAACATCCACACATCAGTACACTAATATCTTGTCCCCCCCAGTTAGTGTCCCTATTAGTGTAACTGTACTGGTTTTGTGTCCAAGTGTAAATATCCTTGTGTCCTAGTGTGCCTGTATCACTATGAAACTAACACATGCCAGCATGATGCATCTTTCATCAGTCTTGCGCACCTTGTCAGCGCTCTAATGTCACTGTTTTAACATCCGTTTTGGTGCTTGTGCTTCATTTCCCCTGTTGACACAAAAGGAGGTGGTGATGGACGGAGCATCTCAATCAATCAAACACTCACACCCAGTCAAAAGATCTGGGTTTAATCCATCACCGTTCTTTAGCCCACTCTGCCACCCCAGTTCAGTTATTCTAGTGACAGCGGCTGTTTGCCATTGCCCCTTTGTTGGTGTCCCCTTGTTAGTGTCCTAATCCCAGTCTACTTTTGTCACTCTGCCGATGTCCCTAAGTCAATGTTGTTCGCCCCTATACCAGTGACAACGGTGATGCCCCGTGAGGGGCAATGTCTCATTGTACCCCAGTGCCAGTTTTATGATGTCAGTGTGAGCCTACACCTCATGTCAGTGTATGGGCTTGACAGATTCATATGATATTATGGGGATATCGCAGAAGATCATAAATAAAAATCTGTGAGCAGGAATCTGTTCTTTGGGGGCGAGGTTTTATTAAAATGTTGAAAAACCAAAGGAAATTATGGATGAAGCGTTGACAATACAAGCACTCACCCCCAGCCAACTGATCTGGGTTTAATCCATCACCGTTCTTTAGCCCACTCTCCCACCCCAGTTCAGACATGGCCATATGCAAATCAGTCTGACCCTGTGCCTCATGGGAACAGTCCAGCCCGAACTGCCAAGCCATGCCTTCCCTGGACCGGAAACAAGCTACCGAGGACCGGTTTCGGGCATTTCAGCCGTCTTCAGCCCGGCTTGCTTGAATCCAGTGGCAAAATGAGCAAGGGACTCACGTCTGAGCGTACCCTGCCAACTTATGGCGAACAAAGAAAAACCAAAGGAAATGATGGACGGAGCGTTGACAATACAAGCACTCACCCCCAGTCAACTGATCTGGGTTTAATCCATCACTGTTCTTTAGCCCACTCTGCCACCCCAGTTCAGACATGGCCATATGCAAATCAGTCTGACCCTGTGCCTCATGGGAACAGTCCAGCCCGAACTGCCAAGCCATGCCTTCCCTGGACCGGAAACAAGCTACCGAGGACCGGTTTCTGGCATTTCAGCCGTCTTCAGCCCGGCTTGCTTGAATCCAGTGGCAAAATGAGCAAGGGACTCACGTCTGAGCATACCCTGCCAACTTATTGCAAACAACAAAAAACCAAAGGAAATGATGGACGGAGCGTTGACAATACAAGCACTCACCCCCAGTCAACTGATCTGGGTTTAATCCATCACTGTTCTTTAGCCCACTCTACCACCCCAGTTCAGACAGGGCCATATGCAAATCAGTCTGACCCTGTGCCTCATGGGAACAGTCCAGCCCGATGCCAGAAACCAGTCCTGGGAAGCTTGATTCCGGTGCAGGGAAGACATGGCTTGGCAGTTCGGGCTGGACTGTTCCCATGAAGCACAGGGTCAGACTGATTTGCATATGGCCATGTCTGAACTGGGGTGGCGGAGTGAGCTAAAGAACGGTGATGGATTAAACCCAGATCAGTTGACTGGGGGTGAGCGTTTGTATTGTCAACGCTCCGTCCATCATCCTCTTTGGTTTTTCTTTATTAAAATGTTGTCTGAGAGATATGACTTCAGCCGCAAGCTTAAACAGATGTCTCATGTAAACATTTAAATTTCAATAGTTATACCATGCCAAAGCTGAGGAATTATTACCAACACCCAGTATTTCAAAATGGAGAACAGTCACCAATTCAGTGAACATGTGGCAACTCTTTCTTGGTACATTTAGATAAATATGGTCACTAGTATTCTTCCATTTGTGGATATATTCATGAACACATTGCAGGCAAGCTTTTGTGAGAAAAGAACATTGTGCCTAACTAGCATTGTATTCACTATCAAGCACTGCATATACAAAAACTAGCACATTTATGTAAGATTCAGCATATGCATGCACACCGCCAAACTTTCCATGCGTTTCGTTTCCAACATGGCTTTACTCCTGCACAGTTTGTTTTGTGTTAATGGATTAATTAAACATTAATTTCTGCTTGTTTATGTGTTTCTATATTAAATAAACTTGGTATGCTAAGCTTGTGTTACCAATTTCTGCCTTTGGAACTTTTAATAGTGTCAAACTCCTCATCAATCTTTATGATATAAGCACTTAGCCTGTTTCTGGACTTTATGCTCTCTTTCCGTCTCTTCTGCAGTGTAGTCTTTCTTAGTGGTCAGTCTCTTGTTTATACTTACAGCGCACATCTTGGGGCCTAAACAAATGAATAACATTATTAACAGAAATACTTCAATTTTTGCTGCTAAGATACTTACAGCCTGATTCATCATTCTCCCGTTTTGCGAGCCCCTAATAGCGATTCATAGCGAATCGCTATTATGGACTCGTAAAACGGGATTCATGTAGGAATTGCATAAAGAAATGCGATTCCTACATATTCCTTATTTGCGATTAGCAAATTGCTAATCGCAAATAAGGAATAACTCGCCATTCATTCCTATGGGCCAAAAGGCCCATAGGAATGAATGGGGAGTATTCCTTATTTGCGATTAGCAAATTGCTAATCGCAAATAAGATAGCGATTTGAAGGGTGCCAGGGGTGTCCAAAGGACACCCTGCAGCACCCCTCAAATTACATTTTACACAGGTGTTGCACACACACATGTCCAAAGGACATGTGTGTGTGTAACATGCAACTCAGAAAAATGCATTTAAATGCATTTTTCTGAGTTTTCGCAATTTACCACGAGGTCTGGCCTCGCGGTAAATTGCGGCCAGAAATTGCGAATTCGCAAAATAAAATTGGATGATGAATTGCATTTAAGGAATCTCAAATAGAGATTCCTTAAATGTAATTCCTCGCAAAATTGCGAGATCGCAATTAGCGATTTTTGCATTTGGGATGCTGAATCCCAAATGCAAAAATCGCACTGGCAAAGGGCCAGATTCTCAGAATCTGGCCCTTTGCGAGCGCAATTTTCTTTGATGAATCGGGCGGTTAAAGTCAACTGTCCTCATGTACTCAGCTGGAAACCTACTTTGTCTCAAAATTAACTGTTTTCAATTTCCCGCTCTTTTAGTAAACCCTTAGTCACATTAGACATAATATCCTGTATATGTTTTCTATTGTCTGCGATAAACACGCAACATAGCGTGTTGATAACATTGCAGACTCCACCCTCCTTTGCTAGTATTAAATCTAATAGTTAATCCTGCCCAATTTGTTTTGTGTCAATGTTTTCATTTCTGCTTGTTCATGTATTAATCAGTTAATTAAACTCTGTTGCTAAGCTTGTGTAATCAAGTGTTTGCTTCTAAACTGCTTAATCCACCCTGGTTCCCCTATCAAACATTAAACTGAAGGATAAGCATGGGGTGCCGAGGTTAGAGGTGGAGAGTTCTGGTGATGTAAACATGGACCGGTGTGATGAGCATTTTAGAAAGGAAAGCTTGAAAAAAGTTCTGAAATAATTGGGCAGATTTACTACATTTTAGTGAAACGCATTACAGCAGCAAAAATTGCTGTCACCCTCTCCACAGCGGTCGCTCCCATCGCGCTGTGCCTCCTAACAGACGCTTTGCTCCCTGCTGCCTGATTGCCCTGATTGAGCGCCTCGAAGTGCACGCAGCGCTTGGTATCGCGCTTGGTATCGTTATTATTAATTTTATGCCTGCTGCCTGCTTGCCCTATTAGAGCGTTTATCGCGCCTGATATCATTTGATTGCCTACATAATTAATGTACATTGGCCTTGCACTGCGGGGAAGGTAAAAAGCGCCTGCACAGTCTTTTAATTATTTTAATTATTGGTGTACCTTATCTCGCACTCCGGCTGTGCCCCAGTTTCGTTTCTGGTACCGGGCTGCCATTTTGTGGAGTGTTTGTTTACCTTCTGTGAGCCCGTGTCTCCTCCCAGCTCCCACCTCCCTGCTGCCCCTCCCACGCTCCGCCCCCTCCACTCTCCATTTAAGGCAGATGCACCAACGCGCAGTCTCCACGCGCTACGGCCGCGCCGAAGGTGCGCCAAAGGTAAGCCCGTCTACGCCCGTCCGTGCCTGGACCGCGCCCAGCGCCAGACCCCCTGGCCCCCGCACCATCCACTCCACCCGCATTACATACGCCGCCTCCACCCTCCTAGCCCTAAACCCCGGTTGACTCCCCAACTGCGCCCAAGCCGCCCCTGGACACACCCATGGACCCTTCACATGCAACTCCTGCAAATTCGACGGCACCAAGACCAACTCCACATCCACTAAAACCAAACTGAGACCTGACACCAACCACCTTAAATGCATCCTGCTCAACACCCGCTCGGTCCACAGACATGCCATCGACCTTTGGAATCTACTAGACACCATCTCCCCGGACGTCGCCTTCCTAACAGAAACATGGATGAACGCCTCCTCAGCCCCAGACATCACCATTGCCATTCCCGGAAGGCTACAAGATCATCGGAAAAGACCGCACCAAGCAAACAGGAGGAGGCCTCGCTATCGTCCATAAGAATTACATCCGCATCTCAACCAGCTCAACCTCGCTAGCACCAAACACCTTAACTTTCAGATCCACACCGACCCCAAGACCACACTCAGAGGCACCCTCCTCTACAGGCCACCAGGACCCCGTGCACAATTCAGTGAAGACATCACTGACTTTATCACCCCACACACCCTCCCCTCCGAGGACTACATTCTATTGGGAGACCTCAATTTTTTCACCTGGAAAAAAACAACGACAGCAACACCACCACCCTTCTGGACAATCTCGCCAACCTCAGACTCAAACAACTTGTTAATACCCCCACTCACGACGCAGGTCACACACTCGACCCTATCTTCACCTCCAGCAAACATATCTCCTTCAGTCACACCACAGGTCTCCATTGGACGGACCACAGCTGCGTTCACTTTATCTACAAAAAGACCACAACCCACAACCATCCTCAACCTACTATGCGAAGAAACTGGAACAAAATCACCATCGACCAGATCTCCTCATCGCTTCTTAAAACCCCCCTGCCCACTCTTCGAACCCCAACCAAGCAGCCATTAACCTCACTCAATGGCTAACCAACAGCGCCGACAACCTAGCTCCCCTGAGAAAAGGTCAAATCAAACTAGGCAACAAAAATGCCCCCTAGTTCAACGATGATCTTAAGAAATCCAAGAAACTCTGTCGCTCCCTTGAGAATGCATGGAAAAAAGACCCTAACACCAGTACCAGGGACGCCTTCAAAAACGCCACTCGCATACACCACCAACTGATCCGGACTGCCAAGAAAGCCGCTTTCAAAGACTGACTCGACAACAACGCCGACAACAGCAAGGAATTATTCAACATCGTCAAAGAGTTTACCAACCCCGCTGCCAACTCCAACGACATCACTCCCTCTCAAGCCCTTCACGACTCCCTAGCTTTGTTCTTCCATGACAAAATCGCAGACATCCACAACAGCTTCGACAACCAACCCGGAGACCAACCCACCCAACCTTCCGCCGTACCTTCACCCCCCTTGAACATCCTTAATGACTGGAACCCAATCTCCACTGAGGACACCATCCGCCTGATGAACTCCATCCACTCAGGATCCCCCACAGACCCATGCCCTCACCACATCTTCAACAAAGCTGATTCCATCTTAGCACCACACCTCCGAGACGTCATCAACTGCTCCCTCAACTCCGCCACCTTCCCGGAAAGCTGGAAACATGCCGAACTCAGCGCCCTTCTGAAAAAACCCACCAAACTCAAAAACTACCGCCCCATCTCGCTCCTTCCATTCCCGGCCAAAATAATCGAGAAAGCTGTCAACAACCAGCTCGCCGCCTTCCTCGAAACCAACAACTCCCTCGACTCCTCACAATCTGGCTTCCGAGCCAAGCACAACACTGAGACCGCACTCATCGCAGCAACAGACGACATTCGAACTCTACTGGACAATGGAGACACAGTCGCCCTCATCCTCCTCGACCTCTCCGCAGCCTTTGACACAGTTTGTCATAGCACCTTGTTACAACGCCTCAGAAACATCGAAATGCAAGGAAAAGCACTGGAATGGATCACCTCGTTCTTTGCCGGAAGAACTCAGAGAGTCCGCCTTCCACCATTCAAGTCAGAGGCCACTGAAGTCATCTGCGGCGTGTCACAAGGATCTTCACTCAGTCCCACCCTCTTCAACGTATACATGAGCCCCCTCGCGGCCATCGCACGCCAACACAACCTCAACATCATCTCCTATGCTGATGACACTCAACTGATCCTCTCACTCACCAAAGACCCTAACACCGCCAAAACAAACCTATATGAAGGAATGAAAGAAGTAGCCGATTGGATGAAGCACAGCTGTCTGAAACTGAATTCCGACAAAACAGAAGTCCTTATCTTAGGAACCTCCCCCTCTGCCTGGAACGACTCCTGGTGGCCAGAGTCCCTTGGAAAAGCACCCATCCCGACAGACCACGCACGGAACCTGGGCGTCATCCTGGACTCCTCACTCTCGATGACCAGACAAGTCAACGCCGTCTCATCATCGTGCTTCAACATTCTTCGCATGCTCAAAAAAACTTTTCGCTGGATCCCCACCGAAACTAGAAAAACGGTCACCCACGCACTGGTTACAAGCCGCCTGGACTACGGAAACACCCTATACGCCGGTACCACCGCTAAACTTCAGAAAAAACTCCAACGCATCCAGAACGCATCAGCCAGACTCATACTAGACATCCCGCGTAACGACCACATTTCTGGTCACCTGAAAAACCTCCACTGGCTCCCCGTCAATAAGAGGATAACATTCCGCCTCCTAACCCACGCACACAAAGCACTTTACGAACTTGGACCCGAATGCCTCAACACACGACTTTCCTTCTACACCCCCCCCGCCAGCTACGCTCCTCCAACCAAGCCCTTGCTGCTGTACCTCGCATCAACAAAACCACCATGGGAGGAAGATCCTTCTCCTACCTGGCGGCTAAAACCTGGAACTCACTTCCCATCCACCTTCGCCTCACTCAGAACCACCTAGCATTCTTAAAATGTGGAGCGCCTTGAGACCCTCTGGGTATGTAGCGCGCTATAAAAATTAATTGAATTGAATTCAATTCAATTGTGTTGCACAAGGAAGACTAAGCAGTGATGTGCCTCATTTACTAAAACAGGATTTTGCTACCCTCTTCTGCCTTGTAGTGGGACACAGACAGCTTGCCTAACACCATACATACACATTTGCACCACAGTGCAAAGCTGTGTGTGATGTCTAGCATAGGTTAAATATTGGAAGCATACAATTTGAGTGCCATATCCTACACCTAGACAGTTTTTACAACATTCCACAGATTGGATATGGATTTTATATACTGTCCAGCACTGCTGCAATGTATAAAATGTTTGGAGAATTAGAATAATGCTCTAGCTATTTTTGATGCACAGCCCAGTCTCGCTATCTTAATATATCAGGATTTCTATCAAAATAAATTGGTGCTTGTGCTGTAAGACTTAAGTACCACCCATTTAAATCTCCCCTAGTGTAAAGCGCAATCTGCACCAATTAGACAGCACCTTTCCAGCACAAGATAGCATTTGGACAAGAAAGAAAATTCCGTTCACAGACCTTATGGCTGTGCAAAGTTTAATAAATCTGCCCCATGTTTTTCCTAAAGCGAGAGAGAGAACCACTTAAAACAAGCATTTGCAATGCATTAGGTCTCACATTCATGTGAGTTTGAGCTATTGGCATTGTAAATGACAATGCCTTTTATTTATGTTTTGGGTTTTAAAACATAAATAAAAGTCATTGTCATTTACAATACTAATAGCTTAAACTCTCATTAATGCAAGACCTATTTCATTGCAATAAAGGGCCTTCTCGACCGCTTGTTAGATTGTAAATATCAGAGCACGAGACAGGCGTGCAACGTCTTCAAAGTAGTGATAAATAATGCAGTGAAGAAGATGTGTAAGTGTTGTAAATTACACAGACACAAAGTGTGAAGTGAGAGTTACATATGATCAGAGCTATAAACACTAACAAAGCGCTCCAACCCCTTTTTCTCTGTGATTACACTGTTGCAGCTCAGGAGGAAGAGCAGGAGAGGAGCTATTTCCTGCCCTCTCTGTGATTTGAGTGTGCAGTGTTGCATTGCGTAATGTAATTGCTATCTTAGGCCTAAAAAACACGTCTGTGTGCAGATTGCGCTGTGCTTTATGACAGGCATGGAGGGAGGGAGGGATGGTCTTGACTTCAGCTCCAGCCTCGTATAGTGCCCCTACTATTACAAGTGAGCGAGAGGTACTGAGGTGGTGGTCTAGGTATTGGTGGTGGTAGTATTGGTATTAGTGGTGGTGGTATTGGTGGTGGTGGTATTGGCATTAGCACCCATTAGTACGCGGACGTTAGTCTGCGTACCATTACTACGCAAGCATTACAACACATGCGATGTAACAATGCATAACCTTTAGTACGCAAGTTGTTACATTGCATGCGTTGTTACAATGCATGCGTAGTTGGTGAGGGGGCATCCATTTTCAGGAAGAGGGTCTGCTCTGTGTTCAAGTTGGTGAGGGGGTACGCACCTGCCCTCGGAAGCAGGAAAGGGGAGAAGATTGGAAGCAAGAATGGAGGTGAAGAGAGGAACCACGATGAGAGAGGTAAGAGGGGCTGTGTAGGGTCATGCAGAGTTGTGTACTTGTGTTTGTGTAGTGTAGCGTAGTGTCAGGATCATGCAGGTAGTGTTTGGGAGTAGGGACAGGACTGGGGTAGGGACAGGGTTGTGCTGGAGGTAGTGTTTTAGGGTTTAGGGTAGTGTTCTGAGGTTAGTATAGTGTAGGTTACTGTTTTAGGGTTTAAGGTAGTGTTGGGGTGTCGTATAGGGTAGTGTTTGGGAGTAGGGACAGGACTGGGGCTAGTGGCAGTGTCGTGCTGGGGGAAATATTTTAGGGTGTACAGTATTGTTCTGGTGTTAGTGTAGTGTAGGGTAGTGTTTTAGGGTTTAGGGTAGTGTTGAGGGTCATGCAGGGTAGTGTTTGGGAGTAGGGACTGGACTGGGACTAGGGGTGGGGTCGTGCTGGGGTAGTGTTTTAGGGTTTAGGGTATTGTTGTGGAGTTTTTGTATTGTAGGGTAGTGTTTTAGGGTTTAGGGTAGTGTCGGGGTCGTGCAGGGTAGTGTTTGTGAGTAGGGACAGGACTCGGGATAGGGGCAGGGTCGTGCTGGGAGTCATGTTTTGGGGTTTAGGGTAGTGTTGTGGTGTTAGTGTAGTGTAGGGTGGTATTTTAGGGTTTAGGGTAGTGTTGGGGGGTCAAGCAGGGTAGAGTTTGGGAGTAGGGACAGGACTGGGGCTGGGGGCAGGTTCGTGCTGGGGGTAGTGTTGTATGGTTTAGGGTAGTGTTGTGGAGTTTGTGTAGTGTAGGGTAGTGTTGTAGGGTTTATGGTAGTGTTGGGGGTCATGCTGGGTAGCATTTGAGAGTAGGGACAGGATTGGGGCTAAGGGAAGTGTCATGCAGGGGGTAGTGATTTAGGGTTTAGCATAGTGTAATGGTGTTTCAGTAGTGTAGGGTGGTGTACTTTTCGAGGGTTTGGGTAGTGTGTTTTTAACTTTTGGATGTGTAGTGTAGTGTATGTGTATGTAGTGTTGTTTTTTTTACTAGGCAAGTTTGAGGTTCGCATATATTAACACTTTCAACGTAATGGTATGCAAACTAAAAACTTGCATAGTAATGGTTAATGCTAAGTATAAACCGCATAGTAATGGCATGCAAACTAATTGCATGCAAAATAACAAGTCACATTCAGTATTGGTATTGATGGTATTGGTGGTGCTGGTATTGGTGGTGGTATTGGTGGAGGTGGTGCTATTGGTGGTGGTGGTATTGCTATTGGTGGTGGTAGTATTGGTGTTGGTAGTATTGGTATTGTCAGTGAATTTGGTGGTGGTGGTCCTGGTATTGGTGGTGGTACTGGTACTGGTATTGGTGGTGGTGGTGGTACTGCTATTGGTGGTGGTGGTGGTACTGCTATTGGTGGTCATTGTTTTGGTGGTATTAGTGGTGGTATTTGTAGTGGTGGTATTCACATTGGTATTGCTGGTGGTATTGGAATTGGTGGTGATGGTATTTGTGATACTGGTGGTGGTATTGGTGGTGTGGTGGTTGTATTGGTGGTGGCATTGATGGTATTGATGATACTGGTGTTGATAGTATTGGTAGTAGTGGTATTGGTGATGATGGTATTGGTGGTGGTAGTGGTGGTGGTGGTGGTATTGGTGGTGGTGGTATTGGTGGTATTGGTGGTGGTGATATTGGTGGTGGTAGTATTGGTGGTAGTATTAGTGGTGGTATTGGTGGTGGTATTAGTGTTGGTATTGGTGGTGATTGTGGTATTGGTGTTGGTGGTATTGGTAGTGGTGGTATTGGTGGTGGCTGTATTGAATTGGTGGTGGTGGTATTCTTTTTGTTGTGGTGGTGGTATTGGTGGTGTTTGTAGTGGAATTGGCATTGGTGGCGGTATTGTTATTGGTGGTGGTATTGGTAATGGTATTAGTGGTGGTATTGGTGGTGTTTGTGGTATTGGTGGTAGTATTGGTGGTGGTGGTAATGGTGGTGGTGGTATTGGTGGAGGCGGCATTATTGCTATTGGTGGTGGTGGTGGTATTGGTATCCCTGGTGGTAGTGTTGGTATTGTCGGTGGTATTGGTGGTGGCGGTCCTGGTATTGGTGGTGGCACTGGTATTGGTGGTGGTGGTATTGTGGTGGCGGTATTGGTATTGGTGGTGGTGGTAATGGTATTGGTGGTGGTGGTTTTGGTGGTGGTATTGGTGATGGGGTATTGGTGGTGGTAATGGTGGTATTGGCATTGGTATTGTTGGTGGTATTGGTGGTGGTGGTATTGGTGGTACTGGTGGTGGTGGTATTGGTGGTGGTATTGGTGGTGGTAGTATTGGTGGTTGTTGTATTGGTGGTGGTATTGATGGTTTTGGTGTTGGTCGTATTGGTGTTGGTAGTGTTGGTAGTGGTGGTGTGGGGGTGGGGGTAGTGGTAGTGGTGGTGGTGATGGTATTGGTGGTGATGGTATTGGTTGTGGTGATATTGGTGGTGGTGGTACTATTGGTGGTATTTGTGGTGTATTGGTGGTGATTGTGGTAATGGTGGTGGTGGTATTGGTAGTTTTGGTGGTTGTGGTGGTATTGGTAGTGGTATTGGTCGTGGTGATATTAGTGGTGGGGTTGGTATTGTTGGCTGTATTGGTGGTGGTGGTATTGGAATTGGTGGTGGTGGTATTGGTTTTGTGGTGGTGGTGGTGGTATTGGTGGTATCTGCAGTGGAATTGGTAGTGGTGGGGGTATTGTGTTTGCTGGTGGTGGTATTGGTGGTAGTGGTATTGGTGGTGTTGTATTGGTGGTAGTGGTAGTATTAGTGGAGGTGGTATTGTGGTGGTATTGGTGGTGGTGGTGTTGGTGGTGGTATTGGTGATGGTGGTATTGGTGGTGGTGGTATTGGTGGTGGTGATATTGTTGGTGGTATTGGTGGTGTTATTGATGGTGGTGGTATTGTTGGTGGTGGTGGGAGTCATATTGGGGGTGGTGGTATTGGTAGTTGGGGTGGTATTGGTGGTATTAGTGGTGGTGGTATTGGTGGTGGTGGTATTGGTGGTGGTGATATTGGTGGAGGTGGTGGTGGTATTGGTCGTGGTATTGGTGGTGGTGGTATTATTAGTGGTGGTGGTATTGGTGTTGGTGGTGGTATTGGTGTTGGCCGTATTGGTGGTGGTGGCATTGGTGGTGATGTATTAGTGGTAGTGGTGGTATTGGTGGTGGTATTGATGGTGGTGGTATTGGTGGTGGTTGTGGGAGTGGTATTGGGGTGGTGGTATTGGTGGTGGGGATATTGGTGGTGCTGGTATTGGAATTGGTGGTGGTGGTGGTGGTATTGGTGGTATTGATGGTATTGGTGGTTGTATTGGTGGTGTTGGTTTTGGTGTTCGTATTGGTGGTGTTGGTGGCATTGGTGGTAGTGGTATTGGTGGTGGTGGAGGTATAGGTATTGGTGGTTGTGGTAGTGGTATTGGTGGTGGTATTGGTGGGGTGGGATCAGTGGCATTGCTGGTGGTATTGGTCGTGAGTGGTATTGGTGGTGGTAGTGGTATTTGTATTGGTGGTGTTGATGGTGTTGGTGTTGGTATTGATGGTGGTAGTATTGGGAGTGGTGGTGGTATTGGCGGTGATGGTGGCATCTTTTGAAAACAAACCATCACTACCCCCTGCAGGGAAGTGTCATGCAGGGGGTAGTGATTTAGGGTTTAGCATAGTGTAATGGTGTTTCAGTAGTGTAGGGTGGTGTACTTTTCGAGGGTTTGGGTAGTGTGTTTTTAACTTTTGGATGTGTAGTGTAGTGTATGTGTATGTAGTGTTGTTTTTTTTACTAGGCAAGTTTGAGGTTCGCATATATTAACACTTTCAACGTAATGGTATGCAAACTAAAAACTTGCATAGTAATGGTTAATGCTAAGTATAAACCGCATAGTAATGGCATGCAAACTAATTGCATGCAAAATAACAAGTCACATTCAGTATTGGTATTGATGGTATTGGTGGTGCTGGTATTGGTGGTGGTATTGGTGGAGGTGGTGCTATTGGTGGTGGTGGTATTGCTATTGGTGGTGGTAGTATTGGTGTTGGTAGTATTGGTATTGTCAGTGAATTTGGTGGTGGTGGTCCTGGTATTGGTGGTGGTACTGGTACTGGTATTGGTGGTGGTGGTGGTACTGCTATTGGTGGTGGTGGTGGTACTGCTATTGGTGGTCATTGTTTTGGTGGTATTAGTGGTGGTATTTGTAGTGGTGGTAATCACATTGGTATTGCTGGTGGTATTGGAATTGGTGGTGATGGTATTGGTGATACTGGTGGTGGTATTGGTGGTGTGGTGGTTGTATTGGTGGTGGCATTGATGGTATTGATGATATTGGTGTTGATAGTATTGGTAGTAGTGGTATTGGTGATGATGGTATTGGCGGTGGTAGTGGTGGTGGTGGTGGTGGTATTGGTGGTGGTGGTATTGGTGGTATTGGTGGTGGTGATATTGGTGGTGGTAGTATTGGTGGTAGTATTAGTGGTGGTGTTGGTGGTGGTATTAGTGTTGGTATTGGTGGTGATTGTGGTATTGGTGTTGGTGGTATTGGTAGTGGTGGTATTGGTGGTGGCTGTATTGAATTGGTGGTGGTGGTATTCTTTTTGTTGTGGTGGTGGTATTGGTGGTGTTTGTAGTGGAATTGGCATTGGTGGCGGTATTGTTATTGGTGGTGGTATTGGTAATGGTATTAGTGGTGGTATTGGTGGTGTTTGTGGTATTGGTGGTAGTATTGGTGGTGGTGGTAATGGTGGTGGTGGTATTGGTGGAGGCGGCATTATTGCTATTGGTGGTGGTGGTGGTATTGGTATCCCTGGTGATAGTGTTGGTATTGTCGGTGGTATTGGTGGTGGCGGTCCTGGTATTGGTGGTGGCACTGGTATTGGTGGTGGTGGTATTGTGGTGGCGGTATTGGTATTGGTGGTGGTGGTAATGGTATTGGTGGTGGTGGTTTTGGTGGTGGTATTGGTGATGGGGTATTGGTGGTGGTAATGGTGGTATTGGCATTGGTATTGTTGGTGGTATTGGTGGTGGTGGTATTGGTGGTACTGGTGGTGGTGGTATTGGTGGTGGTATTGGTGGTGGTAGTATTGGTGGTTGTTGTATTGGTGGTGGTATTGATGGTTTTGGTGTTGGTCGTATTGGTGTTGGTAGTGTTGGTAGTGGTGGTGTGGGGGTGGGGGTAGTGGTAGTGGTGGTGGTGATGGTATTGGTGGTGATGGTATTGGTTGTGGTGATATTGGTGGTGGTGGTACTATTGGTGGTATTTGTGGTGTATTGGTGGTGATTGTGGTAATGGTGGTGGTGGTATTGGTAGTTTTGGTGGTTGTGGTGGTATTGGTCGTGGTGATATTAGTGGTGGGGTTGGTATTGGTGGCTGTAATGGTGGTGGTGGTATTGGAATTGGTGGTGGTGGTATTGGTTTTGTGGTGGTGGTGGTGGTATTGGTGGTATCTGCAGTGGAATTGGTAGTGGTGGGGGTATTGTGTTTGCTGGTGGTGGTATTGGTGGTAGTGGTATTGGTGGTGTTGTATTGGTGGTAGTGGTAGTATTAGTGGAGGTGGTATTGTGGTGGTATTGGTGGTGGTGGTGTTGGTGGTGGTATTGGTGATGGTGGTATTGGTGGTGGTGGTATTGGTGGTGGTGGTGGTGGTATTGGTGGTGGTGATATTGTTGGTGGTATTGGTGGTGTTATTGATGGTGGTGGTATTGTTGGTGGTGGTGGGAGTCATATTGGGGGTGGTGGTATTGGTAGTTGGGGTGGTATTGGTGGTATTAGTGGTGGTGGTATTGGTGGTGGTGGTATTGGTGGTGGTGATATTGGTGGAGGTGGTGGTGGTATTGGTTGTGGTATTGGTGGTGGTGGTATTATTAGTGGTGGTGGTATTGGTGTTGGTGGTGGTATTGGTGTTGGCCGTATTGGTGGTGGTGGCATTGGTGGTGATGTATTAGTGGTAGTGGTGGTATTGGTGGTGGTATTGATGGTGGTGGTATTGGTGGTGGTTGTGGGAGTGGTATTGGGGTGGTGGTATTGGTGGTGGTGGTATTGGTGGTGGGGATATTGGTGGTGCTGGTATTGGAATTGGTGGTGGTGGTGGTGGTATTGGTGGTATTGATGGTATTGGTGGTTGTATTGGTGGTGTTGGTTTTGGTGTTCGTATTGGTGGTGTTGGTGGCATTGGTGGTAGTGGTATTGGTGGTGGTGGAGGTATAGGTATTGGTGGTTGTGGTAGTGGTATTGGTGGTGGTATTGGTGGGGTGGGATCAGTGGCATTGCTGGTGGTATTGGTCATGTGTGGTAGTGGTATTGGTGGTGGTAGTGGTATTTGTATTGGTGGTGTTGATGGTGTTGGTGTTGGTATTGATGGTGGTAGTATTGGGAGTGGTGGTGGTATTGGCGGTGATGGTGGCATCTTTTGAAAACAAACCATCACTACCCCCTGCAGGGAAGTGTCATGCAGGGGGTAGTGATTTAGGGTTTAGCATAGTGTAATGGTGTTTCAGTAGTGTAGGGTGGTGTACTTTTCGAGGGTTTGGGTAGTGTGTTTTTAACTTTTGGATGTGTAGTGTAGTGTATGTGTATGTAGTGTTGTTTTTTTTACTAGGCAAGTTTGAGGTTCGCATATATTAACACTTTCAACGTAATGGTATGCAAACTAAAAACTTGCATAGTAATGGTTAATGCTAAGTATAAACCGCATAGTAATGGCATGCAAACTAATTGCATGCAAAATAACAAGTCACATTCAGTATTGGTATTGATGGTATTGGTGGTGCTGGTATTGGTGGTGGTATTGGTGGAGGTGGTGCTATTGGTGGTGGTGGTATTGCTATTGGTGGTGGTAGTATTGGTGTTGGTAGTATTGGTATTGTCAGTGAATTTGGTGGTGGTGGTCCTGGTATTGGTGGTGGTACTGGTACTGGTATTGGTGGTGGTGGTGGTACTGCTATTGGTGGTGGTGGTGGTACTGCTATTGGTGGTCATTGTTTTGGTGGTATTAGTGGTGGTATTTGTAGTGGTGGTAATCACATTGGTATTGCTGGTGGTATTGGAATTGGTGGTGATGGTATTGGTGATACTGGTGGTGGTATTGGTGGTGTGGTGGTTGTATTGGTGGTGGCATTGATGGTATTGATGATATTGGTGTTGATAGTATTGGTAGTAGTGGTATTGGTGATGATGGTATTGGCGGTGGTAGTGGTGGTGGTGGTGGTGGTATTGGTGGTGGTGGTATTGGTGGTATTGGTGGTGGTGATATTGGTGGTGGTAGTATTGGTGGTAGTATTAGTGGTGGTATTGGTGGTGGTATTAGTGTTGGTATTGGTGGTGATTGTGGTATTGGTGTTGGTGGTATTGGTAGTGGTGGTATTGGTGGTGGCTGTATTGAATTGGTGGTGGTGGTATTCTTTTTGTTGTGGTGGTGGTATTGGTGGTGTTTGTAGTGGAATTGGCATTGGTGGCGGTATTGTTATTGGTGGTGGTATTGGTAATGGTATTAGTGGTGGTATTGGTGGTGTTTGTGGTATTGGTGGTAGTATTGGTGGTGGTGGTAATGGTGGTGGTGGTATTGGTGGAGGCGGCATTATTGCTATTGGTGGTGGTGGTGGTATTGGTATCCCTGGTGATAGTGTTGGTATTGTCGGTGGTATTGGTGGTGGCGGTCCTGGTATTGGTGGTGGCACTGGTATTGGTGGTGGTGGTATTGTGGTGGCGGTATTGGTATTGGTGGTGGTGGTAATGGTATTGGTGGTGGTGGTTTTGGTGGTGGTATTGGTGATGGGGTATTGGTGGTGGTAATGGTGGTATTGGCATTGGTATTGTTGGTGGTATTGGTGGTGGTGGTATTGGTGGTACTGGTGGTGGTGGTATTGGTGGTGGTATTGGTGGTGGTAGTATTGGTGGTTGTTGTATTGGTGGTGGTATTGATGGTTTTGGTGTTGGTCGTATTGGTGTTGGTAGTGTTGGTAGTGGTGGTGTGGGGGTGGGGGTAGTGGTAGTGGTGGTGGTGATGGTATTGGTGGTGATGGTATTGGTTGTGGTGATATTGGTGGTGGTGGTACTATTGGTGGTATTTGTGGTGTATTGGTGGTGATTGTGGTAATGGTGGTGGTGGTATTGGTAGTTTTGGTGGTTGTGGTGGTATTGGTAGTGGTATTGGTCGTGGTGATATTAGTGGTGGGGTTGGTATTGGTGGCTGTATTGGTGGTGGTGGTATTGGAATTGGTGGTGGTGGTATTGGTTTTGTGGTGGTGGTGGTGGTATTGGTGGTATCTGCAGTGGAATTGGTAGTGGTGGGGGTATTGTGTTTGCTGGTGGTGGTATTGGTGGTAGTGGTATTGGTGGTGTTGTATTGGTGGTAGTGGTAGTATTAGTGGAGGTGGTATTGTGGTGGTATTGGTGGTGGTGGTGTTGGTGGTGGTATTGGTGATGGTGGTATTGGTGGTGGTGGTATTGGTGGTGGTGGTGGTGGTATTGGTGGTATTGGTGGTGGTGATATTGTTGGTGGTATTGGTGGTGTTATTGATGGTGGTGGTATTGTTGGTGGTGGTGGGAGTCATATTGGGGGTGGTGGTATTGGTAGTTGGGGTGGTATTGGTGGTATTAGTGGTGGTGGTATTGGTGGTGGTGGTATTGGTGGTGGTGATATTGGTGGAGGTGGTGGTGGTATTGGTCGTGGTATTGGTGGTGGTGGTATTATTAGTGGTGGTGGTATTGGTGTTGGTGGTGGTATTGGTGTTGGCCGTATTGGTGGTGGTGGCATTGGTGGTGATGTATTAGTGGTAGTGGTGGTATTGGTGGTGGTATTGATGGTGGTGGTATTGGTGGTGGTTGTGGGAGTGGTATTGGGGTGGTGGTATTGGTGGTGGTGGTATTGGTGGTGGGGATATTGGTGGTGCTGGTATTGGAATTGGTGGTGGTGGTGGTGGTATTGGTGGTATTGATGGTATTGGTGGTTGTATTGGTGGTGTTGGTTTTGGTGTTCGTATTGGTGGTGTTGGTGGCATTGGTGGTAGTGGTATTGGTGGTGGTGGAGGTATAGGTATTGGTGGTTGTGGTAGTGGTATTGGTGGTGGTATTGGTGGGGTGGGATCAGTGGCATTGCTGGTGGTATTGGTCGTGTGTGGTAGTGGTATTGGTGGTGGTAGTGGTATTTGTATTGGTGGTGTTGATGGTGTTGGTGTTGGTATTGATGGTGGTAGTATTGGGAGTGGTGGTGGTATTGGCGGTGATGGTGGCATCTTTTGAAAACAAACCATCAGGTGGCTTTAGTACAGATGACATGTAACACAGATGTGCTGTTATCAGCTTCAGCCCATTAGCACAGGATTATGTGCTACCTGGAATTCACATGACTTAATTAGCTAAATATTTCTAAATCCATTGTACTTGGGGGAGGGGGTTAAAATAGACACCAGATAAGGCCAGATTAAATTGATTGAAAGCAGGCACACTTTTACAGGGGTGGCCAGGCTACCTTAAAACACAAGAGGTTTCAGCTGATGCAGCACATGTCCGGCCTGCAGTAAGAGAAACTCAATAAAGTAAATAGTGCTTACAGACTAAATAACAGGTCCAGTTTAACAACCTAAGTAAAAGGGCCATTTATTTATTTATTTATTTCTAAATTTATAAAGCGCGAACAAATACCACAAGTGGTGTCTCGGCGCTGGGCAGAAACGGAGAGGCACATCCTGTGCATTATTGAGTGAATAACCATGTCTTCACTTGCCTTCTGAAGAGCAGCAGTGAGGCGCTGGTTTTTATGTGATGGGGCAAGGAGTTCCAGAGCCTCGAGGCGGCCACCAAGAAGCGTCTGTCTCCCCAAGTGACTGTTCTCACTCGTTGAACGCATAGTGATGCGGAAGAGGCTGATCTTAGCGCTCTATTGGGAACGTACAGCTGCAGTGATTCCCTAAAAAAGTCGGGTCCTTGGTTATTCAGTACCCTGTATATGATGCACAGAGCCTTGAATTTTGTTCTCTTTTTTATTGGGAGCCAGTGCAGTTGGTAGATGACTGATGAGATTGATGCAAACTTGGGAGTTCTAGTCAGGATTCGCGCCGCGGCGTTCTGCACCATTTGTAGCTTTTTGAGGACCTGCTCCTGAGCATTCAGCAGAAGCCCATTACAGTAGTCCACCTTGGAGAGCACCAAGGAGGACATCAGGGTTTTCCCTGCGGATAGTGGAAGGTAAGGTAGTAGCTTTTTCACTTTCCGTAGCGTGAAGAAGGAAGAGGAGACTACTGCGTTGGCGTGATTAGTGAAACTCAGTTTGTTGTCGAACAACACTCCTAAGTTTCTGACCTTTGAGGCAGGGATAGGTGGGTTGCCCATTTCCGGTGGCCACCAGATCGGGGACCAAGCTGGTTTTAGGTCTCCAAACACCATTACCTCGGTCTTATCGGTGTTTAATTTTAGGCAATTGTTGTCCATCCAACGACTGATGGCTCTCATGCCAGTCTGAAAGTTGGCTGCCACTTCGATCCCGTTCTTATGTACTGCCAACACCAGCTGGGTGTCGTCGGCGTACGAAGTCACTCCCATTCCATAGGTTTTAATGACCCTCGCCAAGTCCGACACATAGATGTTGAAAAGTGTCGGACTCAGCGAGGATCCCTGGGGGACTCCGCACGGCAGCACAAATGTTGGTGAATAGAAGTTCCCCATCTTCACTGACTGTTCTCTATTGGCTAGGAAAGATGTCAGAAGTTCCGCAGCCCTGCCCTTTATGCCCAAGGCTTTGACACGGTCGATCAGGATGTTATGATCGACCGTGTCAAAAGCCGCTGATAGATCTAGCAGGATCAGAACAGCCGAACCTCCCTGGTCCATGATCTGTCTGATCTCTTCAGAGGCCTTGATGAGCGCTGTCTCTGTTCCATGTCCTCTTCTGAACCCGAACTGGGTGTTGTCTAACAGGTTGTTTTGGTCAATGTAGTTGGCCAGCTGTTTGTTTATGGCTTTTTCAAGAATTTTAGATGGATAAGGGAGAGCTGCTATAGGGCGGTAATTTTTTAGTTCCAAGGTGTTAAGGGTTGGTTTTTTTAAAAGTGGTTTTATTATTGCGGTTTTCCAATTTTGGGGATATTTTCCTGTTTCACAGATGGTACTGCAAATGTTCTCCAGGATTGGTGCTACTACGTCAGATGTTAGTTTGATAATGGTGGGTGGGCAAGGGTCGAGAGGGGATCCTGACATAGTGGTTTTGATGAGATCTTTTATTTCTGGTAATGATGGGGGGATAAATTTGTTCAGAGATGAGGACGTAAGTTCTATGTTCCTGAGGTTATCTGACAGTTCCTCATTCGTAATGTTATTGAATTTATCAAAAATTTCAGTTACCTTAGTTCTGAAGAAGTCAGCCATTTTATTGCAGAAGTCTTGGGAGGTTTCGGCCATTCGCCCTTGGAGGGTACAAATGAAGACAAGGCCATAGTAAGGAGGGACTACCAAACCTATTAACAAATCTGAAGGCAGCCTTTATAAAAAACAATGACACAAGACAATGAAAAATATGGGAGGAGAGTGGACGCAGCTTCTCTCCCATACTCTACTACGCAGTCTCCCAGAGCGAACAGCGTATGTGCGCAGCAGCTAGGCTCCACCTAAAAAGAGAGATTATAACTAAAACAAGCTTTTCAATAATGCATGTATTACACTGATCAGTGCTTCATTATGAAGTTCATCTATTTTTGTAGATGACCATGTAGGAGCAGTTTCACTTATTATTTGAAAATTAAGGAATGGGTTTGACTTTTGTTTCACAATGTACAACTGTTTAATGCTGAACAAATTCTCAGGTGGGGGAAGTGCTAATATGAGCTAAGCTTTTCTTTTGAAAACTTTCTCTTGACCTTGAACTGTGAGCCCTGCCTGCTGCCAGTTGCAAAGGGAGGGCACGCTTTATTATGGTGTGCCTGGCCTATCCAGACCCCTGATGGCTCCAGCCCTGGTTTGAGGAACCTATGGAATAAGCATTTGACAGAGAGGTTGCCACAGCTGCTCACCTTCCATTCTGTAATGATCGGGTCCCTTATTCTAGTGTAATGTGCAATAATGGACTCAAAGGCAATGCCTGCCACCCTCTGTGACTACCATTTGGCCTCTCCATGCACGCCACCTGTATAGGGAGGCAGATGGGTTTGTCATAGATATGATGGTTGACAAGCTTTATCCTATTAAGAATCAATAGACCATTTGAGAACGAGGGGGGCTCTCAGCACTTACCATCTATGGACCTGATTAAAAGCCCCCATATGTGAGTCAGATTCTTCACACCTACTCTCAAAACGATATTTGTCAATGAGTAGGTGAAGTGGGGCATACTTACGAAAACATCCCATAAGTACACTTCTTCTGTAAGTGTGTGTATGCACGTGTGTGTGCACTTATATTTATGGAGAGATAGTAGTAGACAATAAAAGAGAGCAACAAAGAGATTGTCGTTGTGTTCACTGACTAAGCATCTCTGTGTTTTTTTCATGGTTGGCCAAAAATACAGAAGCAACTAGACAGTGAGAATAGGCTGTACAGCGGCCTCGGGCCGCCATGGTCTTGATGCAAAGATAAAACACTGGACATTTTGGGACCCAGATCCGTGTGCCTTTAAATTAATCCTCCATTAAATGTATTTTATTTTAATGTACATTGCCTGCAAGACTAAAGTGTTTTCATATTCTATTATCCCAACAGACTATGGATCCACTCAAAGCACAATCTCAGGTAAGCGAACCATTCCTTTTTTGACTTTGCCTTGCAATGAGTCGGACAGTGTGCATTAACAAAAGGAAGCAGGATAATCACTTATAGTCAGAAAATGTATGGATTGGAATTAACATGAAAAAAAGAAAGAACTGAGTGGTAATCAATTCAGAAAATGTCAGTGTTAATGGAAGTTGACAAATATGTCAAGGGCTGCAGAAGGGG
This sequence comes from Lissotriton vulgaris, assembly GCF_964263255.1. Classification (NCBI taxonomy): domain Eukaryota; kingdom Metazoa; phylum Chordata; class Amphibia; order Caudata; family Salamandridae; genus Lissotriton; species Lissotriton vulgaris. Next base: position 1,315,794,035 of record NC_141695.1, read on the forward strand.
AAAATATTCAAGGAATGCACAAACAAGTAAAACTGATGCTACAGAGATCTTAAGAAAGTTAAAACATGATCTGAAATTGCAGAAATTGGTCCATGTTGAAATGGAGTTCCTACAAAAGACCTACAAATGCAAAGCAGGGGAATGCCTTTCAGGAAGCCATTACAGGGGAGGTGAGGAGTAAATGGGCAAGTAAATAGACAAGCTCTAGGTTGAGAGGGATGACTAGGCGGAATTGATATTGACAAAAATATACATCATTGAAAGAAGCCCACTTTCCCGGGGCCGGTGGTCAAAGGAAATTGGAATGATTGTGGTTGGGGAGTTTAATGACAGTTTGTGTCAAGGTGGATTATAGGATCAGACAAGAAAGAATAGGATTTACAAATGATTGGAGAAGAGATGTAATATGGGCAAACGTTCAGTGGGAAATAATCCATCATTTCAAAAACACCAGCTTGGATGAAACTCATAACTCAAATTGAAATCTCCTGTGAGATTTCATGTTAATTGTTTGATTTCATAAAACTGTCATTCAGTTTTTTTAATGAGTTTAATAGTCTTAGTAATCACTGTATGAAATGCTATTTTATTGTGATGAGAAACTGCTGATGTATTTCGTTTTTTTTACCCCCCCTTTTATCTTACCTTCCTTTATTTTTTCTGGTTATCCCAAAACAACAATCAAAAGAATTATTTCAAAAATAGTGTCAGTATGCTCAAAAAGGAATTGGGATTTCTAAATTTTGAAATCTTGCTTCGCGGCTCAGTATTCTGAGGGTAATTTAACACTGTAAGGTTCTTTTCCATGGCCATTATTTCTGCTTGGAGCAGTGTTTCAGGTGACATTACTTTTCTTTGGCACTGTATTCCTCATACTGTTCTAAACCATGGCACAGAAGGCCCTTCTCTCAGACAAGCAGTTGTGGCGGAAGCGCAGCGGGAGTGCCGACTTCGCGCCGAAGTCGCGCCTTAGTCAAGCCCGTCTGCGCCCGTCCGCAGCCGGTCGCGTCTAGCGGCCACTTATAATGCTCAAATCATTTCCTATTCTTCCGCCGACCTCTTAACGCTCCGCCATGCTGTGCCCCTTTTGCCTCGTGCAGCCAGGGCAGCCCAGGATTGTGGTATTTTGGTCTTCCCGGGCTCTTCTGCCCTTGCGACCCCCCCTTATGCCCCGAGCCCGTACCGTCTCATCACTCTATACCAATGCTAGGGACTTCTCCCCTGACCGTGCTGTATCTCAATACCCGGTCTATGGTGAAACATCAGCTTGAAATTTTTCAGCTACGAGATGAAAGAGCCATAGACATTCTACTCTTTTCCGAAACTTGGCTGACTGATGACTCAGTCCCCGATATTCTTGCCGCCATTCCTACCGGCTATTATATTTTGCAATCTAATCGCCCAGCTGGGCAAGCCGGAGGTGGGGTAGCAGCTATCATCCGTACACAGTACACCTTTACCACCTTGGCCTGTGCTGCGATCCCCAAAACAGAAAGCCTTGTTATTAAATTTACCTCCATTAGGTCTTCTTTCATCTGTGTCCTCGTGTACAGACCCCCTGATTACATGCCTTCCTTTCCCCAACAGTTCGGTGACCTTATTTCTCAACTTATCATCAACAACGCTAAGGTTATCATCATTGGTGATTTTAATTATTGGCCCTCTGACCCTCGGGAAAGTCGCTTATCGGAGGAATTCTCGGACCTCCTTTTAAGCATGAATTGTCGTCAATTTATCAGAACACCCACTCACTGTAAGGGTCACATCCTGGACCAGGTCTGGACGGCTAACCTCGAAATCTTGCCCCCCCCATAGTGACTCCGTGTTCCTGGTCAGATCATTATTTCATTTCCTTTTCTTTTAACTTATCTACCCCCTGTCACCCCCCCCCCCCACGACCAATGTTTTAGCCCGGAATTGGAAGGAAGCCAATCTGACGGAACTTCACTCCATATTGGCATCTACAGCACCTTTGCCCTCTGGTTCAGTGACTCGTCAGGCCTCTACTCTCGAACAATGGCTGTTGTCTGCATGTAACTCTGTCGCCCCTCTGAAAACCATAAAATCCATGCGCCCTCATGATGCCCAGCGGTGGTTCACAGATCAACTAAAACTAGATAAACTTGCTCTTCGTCAGGCCGAGCGACGATGGCGACGCAACTACGATCCACAACTCAAACTTGAATTTGTGAACCGTTTAAAAGCCTACAAATCTTCCATCCTTTCGGCCAAGACAACTTACTTCTCTCACAAAATTATGGAGTCTGCCTCTAAGGCAAAGGATATATTCTCCATAATGAATGAGCTCTCTCTTCCAGACCGGGTCACTCCCCCACCCCTACCCACTCAGGCTCTGTGCGATTCATTAAATACTTATTTTTTGGACAAAATTATCACTATTAAAAACAATATCCCCCTGCCCCCATCCTCTTCTCCTCTTCCCTTACCCCCCAATAATCCCCATCATCTGGATGTCTTCCCCCCTATCTCTATCACTGAGTTCCATAGGTTACTGCACAAAGTTAGTTCCGGCTCCCCCAATGACTGTTGCCCTCCCCAGATCCTCAAAGAAATCTTCTTGGCCTGCCCTGACCCCGCTTTGGCACTACTCAACAACTCGCTGTCTACTGGAGTGGTTCCGGACTCCTTTAAACAGGCAGTTGTGATACCAATCCTAAAAAAATCCAACGCTGACCCTACAGTCCTAAGTAATTACAGGCCCATCTCCCTTCTCCCCTACCTAGGAAAGATTTTGGAGACCTACGTCACGCGCTGTCTAAGTGCCTTTATTGAGAGCTCGTCCTTTTTAGATCCCCAACAGGCTGGTTTCCGCCCTCTTCATTCTACTGAGGCGGTCATCGTGGCTGTTATGGACACTTTAAGAACTGGTGACGACAATAACATCTCTCAAGCCCTTGTCCTGTTGGATTTGTCAGCGGCTTTTGACACGGTCGATCATACTATACTGATCGACCGTGTCAACAATGCCGGCATCCAGGGCGTAGCCCTAGACTGGGTCAGATCTTTCCTAGACAAGCGATCCCAGGCCGTACACTTGTCTACTTTTTCTGCTTCTTATTCTCCCCTTTCCTGCGGAGTCCCTCAGGGCTCCGCCCTATCCCCTTTGCTTTTGAATCTGTATATGCAGCCCCTAATAGTCTCCCTTCGCAAATCCTCTGCCACAATTTTCAACTATGCGGATGATTTGCAGTTAATATTCCCCATTGACACTTCCCTTTCCTCCCGTATCAGTTTTCAAACCACCATGCTAGACATCTCAGAATGGATGTCTCACAGCCAGCTCAAATTAAACCCCACAAAGACTGAGCTTGTGCTGGTGGGTGGATCCGCCAACCCATGGAATGACAGCTTTTGGCCCCTATCACTTGGGATCCTCCCTCGTCCTGTCAACTCTGTGAAGAGCCTTGTTGTAGTCATCTCTGGTGACCTATCTATGAGGCCTCAGATTAGTGCTGTAACATCATCCTGCTTCTTCCACCTGCGTAGGATACGCAAAATCAGTAGATTCCTCACCAGAGATGCACTCATCCTTGTCATCTTGGCTCTTGTAATGTCCAGAATTGACTTTGCTAACACTCTGTACGCAGGAATTCCCGCCTACCACCTTCACAGGCTGCAGCTGGTGCAAAACCAGGCTGCTCGCTTAGTATACCATCAGCCTAAGCATCAGCACGTCTCGCCGCTATTGCGAAGCCTGCACTGGCTCCCGGTGGCCAAATGCTGCACTTTCAAACTTGGCTGTACGATATTCAAAGCCCTTTCCAACCTTGCGCCCGCCTTCATTTCTTCTAGCTTGAAGCGATACACACCCACAAGAGACCTTCGCTCTACCTCCCATAACTTTCTGCTTATCCCTAAAATTAAACGTAAAAAACATGGCGACCTCTGCTTCTCTTTTTTGGCCCCCAAATTTTGGAACTCCCTTCCGCCCTCTTTCCGTCATTGCCCTACCTACGACTGCTTTCGTAGGACATTGAAGACGTTTCTTTTTCAGTTAGCATTTGAGTAAACCCCTGCCCTTGCCCTCCACATTTGTTATGAGCGCCATGAAACCGTTCCGGTGAACGTGCGCGGTATAAAATATTTTAACATAACATAACATAACATGAGCATTGCTTCAGCTGTGACTCGATATATCAGACTGACACAATCCAGGTATGGTAGAAGCATTTCTGCAGTACATTAATGACCCTAAGTGGAAACAGCATGTAGGAGACAGACCGATAAATGCTTTTTGTGCTGCAGGTGTCTACTACATGTAGGCAATGTCGAAAATTGTGCACTATTAGATGAATTGACAAGGTCCTGCCAAACATTTGCAAGCTGCAAAGTACAATTAACATCTTGCCACGTTCTAAGATTACGGCTCTGAGGCTGTCTGCTAGGGGTTGCTTCTCGTCACTCATAAGTTTGCAAACTGCATTTCATGGAAATCGTTCTTGCTATTTTTTATTAATTGGTTTTAATAGCTTCAGCATGCACTGTGTGAAATATTTTATTGTGATGAGAAACTGCGTTTATCTTACCCGCCTTTTTTCTTTAGTCCCTTACAATATGTATGTTTATTCCCCCCAAAAATAATAAAAAATAATTATTAAAAAACATTGTGACGGTATGTTCATGAACAGGTGACACCCAAATACATGCAAATGCATGTGACTTTTCCTGCCCTGAAGTATCAGTTCTAGCTTATATTAGTTCTAAACCAACAACGTTGACTGCACGAAATTGGAACTACTGGAGCTAGGTTTAAGAATCTGCGTTTCAAAAACAAAAAAAGGAAAAGTTTACCTTTCATTTTTTTAGACTAGGCAGTGGTTCTTGGGAACACTGCCCGCTCTTAAAAATATATATTTTTAACATTCTGAAAGCGGAAGGGGTTCCATGGACCCCTTCCCATTTGGGAATGGGTTACCACCTTTTTGAAGGGTAGGAAAAAATTTATATTTTGGGATCGCAATTTGGCACACCACTACCCTTCTGTATTTGGAAAGAGAGACCTAACAAGGTCCCTTTCAAATACCAAACTGGCTTTGAGTCACAAACTCAAATTGTGATTCTTGCAATGTTCAAGTTCAAGTTCTGGCATTTGTAGAGCGCACTACTCATCCAGAGGGTCTCAAGGCGCTAGGGGAAGTGGTTCATTATTTGTCGAAAAGCCAGGTTTTAAGTTCTTTTCTGAAGGAGATGTGGTTCTGAGTAAGGCGGAGGTGGGTGGGGAGTGAGTTCCAGGTCTTGGCAGACAGGAAGGAGAAGGATCTGCCACCCATGGTGGATTTCCGGATGCGCGGGACTGCGGCGAGGGCATGATTGGACGATCTAAGTTGGCGGGTGGGTTTGTAGAAGGACATTCGAGTGTTGAGGCATTCGGGTCCTAGATTGTAGAGGGCTTTGTGTGCGTGGGTGAGAAGGCGGAAAGTAATTCTTTTGTTAACGGGAAGCCAGTGGAGGTCTTTTAGATGTCCGGTGATGTGATCTTGGCGCGGGATATCTAATATGAGTCTTGCTGACGCGTTTTGGATGTGCTGGAGTTTTTTCAGTAATTTTTCTGTGATTCCAGCGTAAAGTGTGTTACCATAATCCAGTCGACTCATGACCAGTGCGTGGGTGACAGTCTTTCTTGTCTCGAGGGGGATCCAGCGGAAGATCTTTTTGAGAATGCGAAGTACGTTGAAGCAGGAGGACGAGACGGCGTTGACTTGTCTGGACATTGAGAGAGAGGAGTCTAGGATGAAGCCAAGGTTACGTGCATGGTCTGTGGGTGTGGGTGCTGCGCCCAGCGCTGAAGGCCACCAGGAGTCGTCCCAAGCTGAGGGGGAAGATCCTAGGATGAGTACTTCCGTTTTGTCTGAGTTGAGTTTTAGGCGGCTATGTTTCATCCATTCAGCTACTTCTTTCATGCCTTCGTGAAGATTGGTTTTGGCGGTGTTGGGGTCTTTGGTGAGGGAGAGGATCAGCTGAGTGTCATCGGCGTAAGAGATGATGTTGAGGTTGTGATGACGCGATGGAGGCGAGAGGACTCATGTAGACGTTGAAGAGGGTGGGACTAAGTGAGGATCCTTGAGGTACGCCGCAGATGACTTTGGTGGCCTCTGAGTAGAATGGGGAAGTCGGACTCTTTGAGTTCTTCCAGCGAGGAATGAGATGATCCAGTCCAAGGCTTTTCCTTGTATGCCGATGTTGCTGAGGCGATGTATAAGGGTGCTGTGGCAGACTATGTCAAAAGCGGCGGAAAGGTCGAGTAGGATGAGGGCCACTGTTTCTCCGTTGTCCAGGAGTGATCGGATGTCGTTGGTCGCTGCGATTAGGGCGGTTTCGGTGCTGTGTTTGGCTCGAAACCCGGATTGAGATGGATCAAGGGAGTTGTTGGATTCGGGGAAGGCGGCGAGCTGGCTGTAGACGGCTTTCTCGATGACTTTAGCCGGGAATGGGAGGAGGGATATGGGACAGTAGTTTTTAAGTTCAGAAGGGTTTGCTGTGGGTTTCTTCAGAAGGGCGCTGAGTTCGGCGTGTTTCCAGCTTTCAGGAAAGGTGGCAGAGTTGAACGAGCAATTGATGACATCCCGGAGGTGGGGTGCGATGATGGAGTCAGCTCTTGGATTTTTTAAGGTCGTCATTGAACCAGGGGGCCTTTTTGCTGGTTGAATTGATCTGGTGCTTTTTCAGGGGTGCTAATTCGTCAGCGCTGTGGGTGATCCATAGCTTGAGTTTGGTGGCCGCCTGGTTTGGGTCCAGTGAGAGGGTGAGGGTGTTTAGGTTGAGTGATGTGAAGAGTTGGTCGGAGGTGATTTTGTTCCAGTTTCTCCTAGGAATAGGTTGAGGGCGATTGTGGGTTAGGGAGGTTTTGTAGCTGAAGTGAACGCAGCTGTGGTCCGTCCAGTGGAGAGCTGTGGTGCGATCGAAGGAGATGTGCTTGCTAGATGTGAAGATAGGGTCAAGCGTGTGTCCGTCTACATGGGTGGGGGTGTCCACAAGTTGTTTGAGTCCGAGATTGGCCAGGTTGTCCAGAAGGGTGGTGGTGTTGCTGTCGTGTTTGTTTTCAAGGTGGTAGTTGAGGTCTCCTAGAAGAATGTAGTTCTCGGAGGCTAGGGCGTGTGGGCTGACGAAGTCCATGATGTCATCGCTGAATTGGGTGCGGGTACCTGGAGGTCTGTAGATGAGGGTGCCTCTCAGTGTGGTCCTGGGGTCGGTGTGGATCAGGAAGTGGAGGTGTTCGGCGGTTGCAAGGTTATCGTCGGAGCTGGTTGTGATTTTGATGTTGTTCTTGTGGATGATGGCGATGCCTCCTCCTGTTTGATTGGTGCGGTCTTTGCGGATAATCTTGTAAGTGTCCGGTATGGCAATGGCGATGTCGGGAGCTGATGATGTGTTCATCCAAGTTTCAGTAAGGAAGGCGACGTCAGGTGACGTAGAGTCGATTAGGTCGCAGAGTTCTGTTGCGTGTCTGTGGATCGAGCGGGTGTTGAGCAGGATGCAATTTAGGCGGTTTGAGTCGGAGTTGTGTTTGGAGTACGTGGAGTTGGTGAGGGTCCTGAAGCAGTTGAACTTGCAGGAGAGGCAGGCGAATGGGCCGTGAGTACGTCCTGGGGTGGCTTCGCAGCATTGTGGAGAGCGTCCGGGGTTGAGGGCGAGGAGAGTAGCAGCATCATATGTGATTTTAGTGGGTTGGGAACGGCGAGGGGCAGGGGGTCTGGCGCTGGGCGCGATCCAGGCGCGGACGGGCGTAGACGGGCTTACCTTTGGTGCACCTTCGGCGCGGCTGGGGCGCGACTGCTGCGCGTGGACGCTGCGCGTTGATGCATCTGTCATAAGTGGAGAAGTGGAGGGGGGCGGAGCGTGGGAGGGGGAGCTGGGAGGCGGTAGCGTAGGGGGAGGGACGGGCTGCAGGCACAACAAAATGGTGGAAGCAACAACAACAAGGACAACAGGACGCTATGGGCGCAAACAATCAGGCAGCAATTGTGCTTAGGGGCCAATGCGACTAGTGCGATCTAGCGGTGGAGCACACAATATTGATAAAATCACTGAACAAAGTAATGCGGAGCACTATGCCACAGACCGGCTTCCGAGTCAGTTTCAATTAAGTTTATGTCAGTGGGGGAGAGGCAGAGCTACGCACACAGGTCAGTTAAAGTAATCTAAACACTGAAAGCAATGCGTAGTGACAATAAGCAGCGCTATGCACACAGGTCAATTGAAAATATTATAAACACTGAAAGCAATGCGTAGTGACAATAAGCAGCGCTTTGCACACAGGTCGAATAAAATATTGTAAACAAATAACACAATGCGGAGCGCTACGCCGGATATCGGGTGCAGAATCAATATGATGAATGGCAGTGTGGACTGGCAGCGCTACGATACCACTATAGCGCTTGCAGGTCGGGAGGTTGGCTGGAGCGACCGCTTCACACGGAGTTAGGCTGGTCACAGATGCTCCCCAGCCGGGCTGTTCCTGGTGATTCGTGAGGGGGAGCTGAGAGGCGGTAGCGTAGGGGGAGGGACAGGCTGCAGGCACAACAAAATGGTGGAAGCAACAACAACAAGGACAACAGGACGCTATGGGCGCAAACAATCAGGCAGCAATTGTGCTTAGGGGCCAATTCGACTAGTGCGATCTAGCGGTGGAGCACACAATATTGATAAAATCACTGAGCAAAGTAATGCGGAGCACTATGCCACAGACCGGCTTCCGAGTCAGTTTCAATTAAGTTTATGGCAGTGGGGGAGAGGCAGCGCTACGCACACAGGTCAGTTAAAGTAATCTAAACACTGAAAGCAATGCGAAGTGACAATAAGCAGCGCTATGCACACAGGTCGAATAAATATTGTAAACAAATAACGCAATGCAAGGCGCTACGCCGGATATCGGGTGCAGAATCAATATGATGAATGGCAGTGTGGACTGGCATCGCTACGATACCACTATAGCGCTTGCAGGTCGGGAGGTTGGCTGGAGCGACCGCTTCACACGGAGTTAGGCTGGTCACTGGTGAGGTTTGTACATTAAAAAAAGCAATTTTGAGATTACAAACTTCCGGATTCTGCAAATCGGGTCGTTGTCGGCCTCATAAATGCTTTCTAGATCTGTAGACTATTGTGATCCCAGATCATCATATCAAAAGTGAGCACACCTCATACATTCTTAAGGAGCATTTCATTTGTTCTAGCCACGCTCACCTAGAAGCAGCAGTTGAAACTGTTGAAACTATGAATTCTGTTTGGTAGAAGTGCTCCAGGTCTCCATACAAAGACTGACATAGATGAACAGTACAAGTAATTTGATTTGATATCAAAGATGGTCACTTACAATATTTCCACCGTGGGTCGTTTGCCAAAGACGGCAGATGGCCCATTTACAAACGGGTGTTTCACTTTTGCCATGAAGAGGTGGTAAAACTCGCAGCCCCTAGTTTCGCATTTTAAAACCTTCAACTAACACAGCAACCCAATATGGAGCAGTAAGTCAATGTACTGCAGAGGGTTTGCTCTACGGAAGAGAGACCTTTCAACATATATTTCACCTATTCAAGACCGCCAAGAAAAAATGTCACTTGCAAACAGTAAAAAACACAAATGAAGATGATATACTGGGTGAAAACTCCACGCAAAATATGGTTATTGTTTTTTTTTTGCTTTTGATGTAGCAGAATGTTCTATACCTTCTGGCTCTGTCTGGTGTAGTTGTCAAACTGTTTAAGTCACAGGTCATATAAGCGTGGTTACTAGCCGAAAATGTATTCTGGGAGCTAACATCAGTACATCAATTTAAATTTACGGTGAAGCCTAACTTGCTCCCCAAGAATGACAGAGAAGTTGGTTTCCAAAACCATGAAGGTTTCTTAGCACAGTAATCAAAGGTTTACAGCTTTATTCCGTTAGTAGCTCAATCGATCATGTAAGCATGAAATTCAGTATTTGGTAATCGATTCATCGATTCACTTAGATATATCAGGTGAAGGACAATGCAAATCAATATAAAGTACAAAATGCACAACAGAGAACAAATTGGCCCATAAACTATCTTCCCTATTCTGAATAAAGCATTGAAAGATGGCAGGGGGAAATCCTAATTAGAAGGTCTCAGTCTGAAATGAACCAAGTTGAGGTTCAGGGCAAAATGACAGAAACGTTCAAGAGTTTAACTCAAGAACTAGGAATATGGCTTCACGAATAGCAGAGTTAGGGAAAATGGCTTCCCTCAGCCGAGTCAGGACAGGATCTCTTAACAACTATTCTATGACACATAATTGAAATACATTGAACATTTCTTTAGAATGTCTCCTAACTGACTTTTTCCAAACTTGGACCAATCAGATTGTGCCACCTCTCTGGAGCAGGTAAACTCCCCGGGGCATATTTACAAACCCCATGCGACACTTTTACGCCACCGTTGCGTCACTTTTGTGATGCAGTGGTGGAGTAAACAATGCACCACTATGCACCATATTTACAAGGTGATGCATCTAGTGAGAAGCATCACGTTGTGAAGCCCTGCACTACATTATACCTGCATCAGGTATAATGTATGCAGGGTGGGCGTTCGTCGCAAGGAATCCCAGTAAAAGTAGCAATGAAATCTACAAGATTTCACTGAGTCACTTTCACGCCCCTGCTATATCAAATCCTTATGCCTGCTTGAGGCAGGCGTAAAGGAGTGACGCAGCATGTTAGGTATAGGGCACCCCTTAGCAGTGCTGGAGTTGCGTCCTGCTTGCGACACAACTCTAGCACTGCATCACCCTTACGCCAACAGATGCGTCACGCATCTGTCTATCCTTGCGTCACGGTGCGCCGCATTGTAAATGTGGTGCATCCATTGTGGCGCAAGGGCTTTTTTGAGTCATGCAAAATAACTGGCGCATCCCTGCTAATTATGCGCAGGGATGCGCCACTTACTGTAAATCTGCACCCCCATGTTCTTATCATCAGACAAAGGCACACACAGCTGCACAACCTTGAGCGTATCTATGGTCTGGAATGCATGTTAAAGGAAGATTTTATCTCATACCTCGCACTGTGTAAATCACAACAGACTTCTAAATAAAATTATCTACTGTAACATCTCTACAACCAAAATAATGAGCTACTCTTCTAGCTATTTATCATCCTCATGCAATGAAAAGAAAAGCGTGAAAGCACATTTAGAAATGAACGGTACGTTAGCACTGAAATCTTTGGACATTGGAGGCTAGTCCAGTTAAGACAACTTTAAAAAGATTATACTTCAACTGTATTATCTACATGATCTGCATGATATACCGTGGGAAATATTATTGCTAAATAGCAAGTTCTTGCCCAGTTGGTAGGGAGTTTAAAGTAAGCATTTTCCCACACACATAATGAACTCCAGGAATGACAGGATCCTTCCCTACAAATACCTGATGTGTGTAGCACAGAATTTGAAACTTGTGACCACATTGACTCAATCCAATTCAATGAAAATGGGAATATTCACTTCTATCCTCATGAAACATAACTCGTGAGGATTCCACCACCTCTCAATGTCATCATAGCTCTTTGTGCTACCCACGGGAGCCACGAGCAGTGTCCTTGCATAGCCTAGCCAGATTAAGCATTCCACTCTTTCCCCACCTCGCCCCCCCTCACCAATCAATTCACACAGTGATCCAAATGCAAACCAGAAATCCCAGGTTTGGAAATACCTTCACGCTGCATTAGACAAATACTCAGCGAATCCAATCTGGGAAATGCTAATAACCATAGATTCATTTAAAAAAGTTATCAATAGCACAACAAAACAGTTATCACTCCTTCTGGATAAAGACTCTCTCGTAAAAAGAAAACATGCATGGACATTATTGAATGGTTATACCAAGATGAAAGTTCAACTATATCTTGAAATTCCATGGTCCTTGAAGCATAAACAAATATTCGTAAAAGCTAATTATGGAGTATTACCAGGCTTATGTCACGTAATGCCATGGCTTAAATATGAGGAATTGGTGGCCTGCCGTTTTTGTAAACTTGGAGAAGAGAACATTATTCACTTGCTGTGTGTATGCTCGAAACTGAAACTTGAAAGAATATCTATACTTAGGAGACATTTTAACGCTCCCAGCATATGGAGTTGTAGACAAGCACTGATAAGATGTCTACATACTGATGACATGTTATTGACTTCAGCTTTCGTAAAGTTTTTATTAATAGTAAGAACAAAGGGGCTAATTATGATGGCGGGCGGACATCAGTCCGTCGCCATCAGATCAGTGATGGGACCGATGCCAGACATGCGGAGGTCCCACCGGCCCAATTAGGATGCACCAATCTTGGATATAATCATTGCTAAGGCCAATTCTATTCATCATGAATCTATTGTCCCCTATGACTGGATAGACAACCACTGCATCATCCTTTCCTCATCATTGAATCAGTGAAGACACACAAGGCTCAGCTAAAGAAACCCAGGCATTGGAAAAGGAGTATTTGAAATATTAACCATAACAAACTGACATTCCTCAGCAATAACATCTTGCCTCCTCTTGTGGATACATCAGAAGTCCATGACAATACTGATGACTATGAGAACTCCATGATTGATTTCTTGACACAATTGTGCCCTCACAGCTAAAATGAATGTCCACTAAAGAATCCAAATCATGGTACAATGGCAGCCTAAATGAAGAAAGAAGCAATTGAAGATTAGCTGAACAAGCTTGGAGATTCTCACCGTCCCTAGAAAAACGTAAGCACTTGAGATCACAGAGGAGCATCTATGCCAAACGCATCAGAAATTCTAAAGTAAATTTCTTTAGAAACCCACTAGACAAAGTCAGAAATCACCATAACATTTTTTCTAAATTGACTAACTACATTTGAATAGGCAACCCAACCCTTCCACAATTGGGTATAATCCACAGCCAAACTGCAAGGAATTTGCCTTCTTCTTCCTGGCAAAGACAAAACATTTTGAAAGTGATCTTCAAACAGCAGTAGAGCACCATCCAGTCATACCTCTAAACAGCCACTTTCCGACTCTGATCACTCAGCCCCCTATCTACCAGGGCACACCCTCCAAAACAATGTATTGTGGAACTTATTCAAAACCTTTGATGACAATGCCATTCTTAAAATTCTTAAAAGATAATTAATGCTTCACTACTTCAAGACACTATACCAGCCTGCCTAAAATCAGGGCAGGTAACCACTATTCTGAAAAAAACAATGGTAGATCATGAGGACCCAAATAACTTCTGTCCATTTTCCACTACTCTGACTCTGGCAAAGCTCCTTTAGAAATGTGTCCTTGTCCAATTATGCAACAACATAGATCAATTCTGACCAATTCCAGTCCAACTTCCGTCAGGGTCCTGGCATGGAATCAGCCCTTGCACATATAGTTGATAACATGCAAAAAATGCTGGATCAAAATGAATATTGCCTTCTAATTCTCCTAGAACTCTGATCAGCTTTCGGTACAGTCAAACACTGCAGTCCCCTAGACTTACTTGAATGCAGGATGGTGTTATCAGGGTCCGTTCTTAATTAGTTTGCTCGGTTTCTCCACAACAGAACTCAAAGAATCAAGGTTAACCAACCCCTGTCCAATTTCACTCTGATTACATAAGGGGTCCCTCAGGGGTCCACACTCTCACCTCCTCTTTTTAATCTGTTTATGGAGCCTTTAACTGAAATTCTGAAATTATCTAACATCCAATACCACATGTAGGCAGGTGACACCCAACTGTAGCAACTAACATCCCTTAACTGCCTTCCACACGTTATTGATTCCAAAAGATCACTGGGAATAACCCTTGACAAGACTCTTACCATCCAGGGACACATCATTTCAGCCACCAAAGGAGCAAATTCAAATGAACCTACTAAGAATAATAAATCCCTTCCTGCTCCTCCTCAATGACTTCAAGTCAGTGGTGCAAGCTCTAGTGATCTCCAGGTAGGACTATGGAAGTGTAACCCTCTGCGGCCTAACTATATACACGTTGGCTCCACTAATAGCATCCCTTAACACTGCTGAAAGGCTCATTACTGGATTCAAATGAGACAATCACATCACTCCCGATCTAAAATCTCGAAACTGGCTCCCTAGCATACAGCAGAAAATTGCTTGCATGACCCAAAAAGCCCTACACTTCAACACACCAAAGTACCTAGATGAAAACCTGCAGCTGTCTGATGGCTACAGATCCAATAGAAGCACCAGCACCTTATTGTTGAAAAATCTGAAATTTCTTAAAAAGAAAACCTATACCAATCTTTCTCGGGTATGACCCCAAGAATTTGGAACTCCCTGCCTGTCCCCTAAAATCAGATTGAGCCCCTCAACTACATTATTAAAAAAAGAAGTCGAAATGCCTTTTTTTTCCTTTGTTTTTTTTGTCCTCATTAGCCTCACGCATCTCCATCTGTGATCGCTCTTTAACGTGCCGTGAGAGCAAGCATCTGATGTTTGTCTGCCTTATCGCGAGACCCGTCAATTGCACTTCATTAAGCCAAACTTCCTGTATTTCGACTCTCTCATCTTACTACCATTCTTCTAGTGCCGCCCTGCCATGATAGGTATGAGAGATTTAGGATTGGCTTGTACATTATCTAAGGCCTGCTTTTTAGGCACAATCATTGGACCGCCGTTCCTACCTCGCCAGCCATTCAACTACCGGGCCCAAGAAAGCATACCTTCCCTTGTCTAAGGAGGTTGCGCCCAAATTTAAATTATATCTTAGTGACGATTTCCACTCTAAATACGTTGGAGAGAGAGCACTGGTCCACTTTTTACATAACTCTCTTCTCGCCAGAAACAAAGCATACAATATTAATTTTTGTTCATCTCCAACTGATTCATTATCCAACCCAAAAAATATTAGGACAGGGCTTACCTGAATCTGTTTCTTCAGAATTTCAGTCAGCGCTCTACATACCTCTCCCCAAAAAAACCTGGATTTCTGGACACCCCACAAACATATGGATATCATTTGCAAATTTGAGACCGCATTTAGTACACGCCATTTCTCCTCTATTCCCCACCTTCGACAGCTTTTTCGGTGTCCAGCACACTCTATAAATAGAGAAAAGGTGGTTTCTCTTTAAATAGGCAGGTTTTATCATTTTATAAAGTGCAGTAAAGGATACTTGCCATCATTTTTCCAGCTTTGCTCCTGGCAAGTCCATCTCCCATAGTGTATGTTGTTGGGTAAGCTCGCCCTCCAACTCTTCCATCAATCGCCAGTACCAATATGACATTTCCTTCCTCCTTGGATTGTCCGAAATCAGCATTTCCTCCAGTTTGATTGCTACTCTTATCTTACTTTCTGGTGCTTGGACCCAACTCTGAATTTGGAGATAGTTAAATCTTGAAACAAGATGGTTTGTTCTATTTTGAAATCTCTCCCATAAGATCATCCTTTTTCCTTCAATTAGATCCTTCCATCTTTCCACTCCAGCTTGCCTTAAAGCCCCAACAAGCTTATATTTTGTTCAATCTGGTGATCCAGGCGAGTCCCATATCGGAGCCAAGTTACTATAGTACATCCATTTCAGTCTCATTCTAATCCTGTACCAGGTTTCTGCCTCTCCTCTAAGAATTTTCAGCCTTACTTTTTTAAAATATCCAGGATCTGCAAATTTTAGCATAAATCCCGAGTTTCCTCCTTCTACCTGATTAAGCATTTAGTATTCCCATGAACAGCTTACCAATTTCTGAATCCGATGCCTTATCCAGGAGCATCCTATTATTCTTAAGCTGGAACCCCCAAGCATATAGTTGCAAATCTGGAAGAGTCAGGCCCCCTTTCTCTTTCCTCCGGCGTAGCTTCTTCCATGATATTCAGGATCTTTTGCTGCCCAAATGAAACATCCTGTCTTACCCTGCAACTTCATAAGACCTGCTTCTTTAAATGGCAAAGGTACGCCATTAAAAAGAAAAGTCAACTTTGGTAATAAAATCATTTTTACTAAATTCACTCTTCCAAAAATGGTCAGGGGCAGATGACTCCAACTTTACATTAAATCACAAATTTTTATTTTCACCCTATTAAAATTGATTTCTGCTAATTTATTGATATCTTTGGTCACTCTCACGCCCAAATATTTCATAATTTCTGTTGTAGTTTTTTCTATCCCTCCATATAAGTGCCATAGCATAATCACTGATTTGTCTCTATTTATTTCGCACCCTGATACTTTCCCAAAAACTTCTGCAATTTTTATTACATGTCTCATTGTGTTCTCTAAATCCGCCATGTATATCAGAAGGTCATCGGCATATAATGCCATCTTCTTTACCCAGCCGGTGCATTGAAAGGGGACAATCTGCGGCTCTACCCTCAATTTTTTTGCTAAGGCTTCCATATATAAATTAAACAATAATGTAGACAGTGGACATCCTTGTCTTGTCCCTCTCTTTATATTGAAGGCTGATGTTAATACTCCATTTACTAGAACTCTTGCTTTTGGAGACTTATAAAACGCGGCAATTGCTCTACAAAACCTATCCCCCAATTTAGCGGTTTCCATAATGAATGTCAGAAAAGCCCAATGTACACTGTCAAAAGCCTTAGTGGCGTCCAAAGTAATAACCACCAAAGGTACCCTATTTGATTCCACCAAATCTATTGCCCCTATCAGGGAATAGGTTAACACATGTAGCGACCTTCCTGGTATAAAGCCTTTTTGATCTATATGCACCAAACCTCCCATTAGACCTTTAAGCCTGTCTGCCAGGATTCTAGAAAAGATCTTATAATCGCAGTTTAAAAGCGACACCGGCCTATAGGATTCACACCTATTCTTACACTTGGCCAGTTTTAAAATTAGTCAGATTGTGACTTCTGACCAAGATTCTGGTTGAGCTATCCCTTCCAAAAATAACTTATTAAATAATCTCGTCAAAATCGGGGTGAGCACCTCCTTTAATGTGATATACACTTCTAAAGGTAATCTATCTGGACCAGCTGCCTTCCCCCACTTACCCTTCTTTAGTACCTGTTCTATCTCCTCCTCCTGAATTTGAGTATTCAGTAATGCAGTTTTTTCCTCCTCCAATGTCACTATCTCCCCCTCACTGAACCACCTGCTCCTCTCCTATTCCAATGACACCAGCTTTTCTTCGTACAGAGAACCAAAATAGTTGTAAAAAGCCTCTTCAATCTCTTTTCTGTTGGTTAGAATCTTGCCCGTATTCTGGGACTTGATTTCTTGTATTAAATTACTCACCAATCCTTTCTTGTCTGCCAAGCTAACAATTTTCCAAATATTCAAATTGCGTTAGCTTACTAGTCTCCCACCTTTCTCTCACCCTCTTGTCCAGTATACCAGCAAGTTTAATTGTCAAGTCTGGTAATTCTATCTGTCTGGCCTCCCCCAGACTATTATTAACCAGCTCTCCTTCTAGAAGTCAAAGTGCTTTTGATTACCCAATTTTCACAGTTTCTACACCCATGGTTATTACCCTACAGCTATGTGCTTGTTTAGTAACTTATTGGCCTGCTTCTTCTTGCATAGCCATTTATAAAGTGCTCTGATACACTCTAGCGTCAAGTTTGTCCTATATGAAAGTTTATAAATAAATAACTTCTGTTAATATTTCCAATCTAAACACAGATTTAGTTGTACTCCAAATGTTTTGTAATATTTCTCTTTCTTACCCCATACATCTTTCCCTTTATCTCTTCCTGTTCTTTTTCTCTTTTCAGTTTTGCCTATCCTATCTTCAAAATCATCAATGAACTTCTTTTAAGTTGGACTCAGCACATAAATCAAGTTTTTTCTATGGGCACGAGCAGGGTCAAGCTTAACATGGGGGTCTAAATAAATGCCACACTGTGTCCATGTCCTTTGCATTAGCATAGGGGTTCAAATGTGCATATACACTTCTTGAAAAAACTAATCATAATTGAAGGAAATAGTATTCAAAGTGATCTTGAAAATACAGCAAACTAAGGATTCTACTAATAAAATGGTAAGTGGAATGTGGTGGTAGGTCATAACTTCCAACACAGATTAGGATAAGTAGGTACACACATAACAGTCGTTAGTCTGCATTATGCTATTATACTCACGCAGTAGATAGAAAAACACATTAGAGGTTAAAACTTCCCTCCAAAGAATCCTTATGCAAACTCTTTAGCAACAGCAGCTGGGCTACCCGTCTCCGTACACAGCGGTCGCAGCAATATCCTTTTGTGGAGGCTGGTGTCCCTTTTGGGTTACCAATTTGGAGTCAGATGACCCTCCTGGATCCAACCAACTTAGGTGCAACTTTTGGTCATTGAGGATCAGTGTCTTGAGGCTTCCAGTGGCAGTCTGCGACAATTCTTCCAAAGTGGCTCTTTGGCTTTTTCAGTTGTTTGTCCCTGGAGCTGGTTCCATAAGGGCGGCTGACTGTTTCAGTCTGGGGTTGAGCCACAACTTTTCTTTGAGCCAGGAGCCATAGGCACAGTCCTCTCTTTGCTAGCCCAAAGTGAAGCTGGTGCAACCCAGCAGATGGTTCAGCTTCTCTGTGCAGTCCAGGGGTAACAGGGCTGTCCTTATTCGGTCTGCATTTCAGTTCCATGGTGATCTAAGGTTCAGAGTGCCAGGGGTGACATATTTATTACCAGAAAGTGCCATATGGGGATGATGTGTTCATTAGCCAGTGGGATAGCAGGTTCCCAGCCTGTCAGTGATGACTTTCCAGCTATGTGTGGTATCTATCAATTCCAGAGTGCACTACTCTAGCCACTCTCAAGATGCCTAAACCCCTCCTAGGTCATAAGGAGCTTGTAAGCCCACTCCAGTAGTGTGGCTTCTTTAGGGCTACAGGCTGATGGGAAAACTGGTTTGGGCACTTGTCGCTCCTCTCCGTTACCACTGCCAGCCCATCTACCTGAACAAAGGGCTGTCCCTCAAGAGTGCATTCGTCATTCGCCCAACAATGGCAGCTTCATCTTTGAAACTCACCTTTTTGGCTTACACCCTGAGTGGATTTCTGCAAAGGGCAGGTAACACCTCAACCTGCAGCAGGATGCTTTTGTTCACATAACTCCCCAGGAGGGCAAAAAGCTGTCTGAAGGCCAGTGACCTTGAAAGGCCACTGGACAAACTAGATCCGACTGGCAATCAATTTGGGTTAAATGCCATGGTTAGTTTGATACCTTACAGTATCCATCTCAGTAATCCTTTTCAGCCTGGCTGAGCAGTCAGCGAGTAACCCTGTGTTAGCCAATGGGGTAACTAACTCTCACACAGCATAACAACAATTTAGAATTGTTGCTGCTAAGACATATGAAAAATACATGTCTTACTTAACAATACACAGTTCTCTGCCTTAAGGCTCAAGAGATATTTCTTAAGGGAGACTTACATGCATTGTAAAGGGAAGTGAAGGGCTTTGCCAAAAGTTTAAATGGCAAAGTCAAACTTGTAGTGTGCCCATCACTCTTCCAGTCTGCAGTGGCAGGCTGGGAGCCCTTTTGTACCAAGTCGCACACAGTGTAGGCACAATCAGCACTGCCGTCCTGGAAGGACACTCAGCCGTACATGCTGTGGGTACCTTACAGTGAGTAAGACAGGCCCTGCCAATTGGGGGTAGGCAATTAACCCACACTTTGTTAATTATTAGAACACGGATACTGCGGAATGGTTAAGAGGCCTCAGCGCACTCTCAGAGCTGAAAAACTGATAGCTAGTAGATCAAATGGGGGCGAAAAGTTGGTTTAAACTTGCAAAAAAGCCTGTTTTCCTTACATATTGTTTTGAGGTCTTTGTGACATTCTATTATTCAATAGGGAACTTTTGAAATAAATACATTTTTATTTAGGTCACTGCTAGGTTCGAGTTAAGCATTTTAATATAGGGCACTTCAGTATCAGTTTTATTAAGATAATCTGTTTGATTACCTGTTCCCTTGAGCTAGTAAAGTCTTTAAAATATCTGACAAAGTGGTTTACTGAACAAGCAAGTTTAAAGAATCGAATTAGCAGGAAGAGCCTTTAGTAACAGGACATTTTCCATTGCTAATTTTTCCATGAAAGTTTTCTTGAGCGTCTCCTCAATGTATGTACACTTGTTTTAACTATTGATTGCAAAGCTATTGTTAAGCAATGTTTCAGACGTTTCAATTTAATTGCCTTATTAAGATTTTGGCGGTCCGCCATGGGCCGCCATGCCAGTCCCCCACAGGAGGTCATCTAAAGCTATTTCAACAACACCTCCCGCATTACGGTTGTAATCCGTGGCGGGCTGTGACACAGCAGTGCTACATCAGCAGCCTTACATGCAGACTACCACACTGACAGTGCCATCTGCAAGTTCCTGCGTGGTGCAGCATGCACCATGTGGTGCATGCCACACCATGCAGGAACTGGGGTGCATAAATTTAGAGGGACACAACATGTTCCCCCTGATTGCATCCCCAGGCTGTGGAGTGGCAGGGGTACCATGTTAGGGCCCCCTCTGATGCCTCCTAGCCACCCTTTTCCTGGCGGTTACACCCCGCATCTTTTTCCCCAAGAAAGATCACCGGCCCCGCAGGATCTTTGGTCTTGGAGGTGCCAGCGATCTCCTGGCTGTCCAACCACCGCACTTGTAATACTGCGGGAGGTCCTATGGACCGCCGTTGTCATAATAAGGCCCTTAGTCCGGAAATCCCCCATGTTAAAGCTTCTTGCTTTAGGATTTAATTACTGGGAAATTTCTTTTAATGTAACATTAAGATATAAGGAGAATTAAAGCACCATATCTAGCACCTCGTAAGTAACACGTAAACCTGGTAAGGAGTTGGAGTTTTCTCTTAACCAATTTTTCATTTCTCTATTGTTTCCATATCAGATAAAAAATTCACCCTTGGTGTGATTTCCGGTACTCCATAGTCTTACTCAGTAGTACATTCCTTCATTTAATAATATTGATAGAATGATTCGGGCACCAAATTTTTCCAGACAGCAACATTACCTTAGCAAGAAATCAACAGAAATTGAGCAATACATTACAAAGGTATGGGTCCAGTCTGATATCCCAATATAGATGACCCTTTGAATAAGGCAAAAGGAGGGAGAAAATACAATTGCTTGTGACCCACTGTTTTACCAACCGAGTGAATAAACAGGCAGATCACAAGTCATGCAAGGCCCAACTGGTCTTGCTGTCTGGAATGCATGCTGTTGGTCTGTGTCAGCCCACAAAGCCTACTAGTTTATCGATACTGGAGTATGGGCTCACTTGCCACAGCCAATAACAGGCTCTCTGGTGTCATGAGACACACGCCCCTCCTGCAGCATCTTTTCAGGCTTTTTCACCCTTTTTACGTGCCCTCATCCTTTTGATAGTTGAACATTTTGGAAGTGAGAATTTTATAGCCTCCCATCCGCACCTATCAAGAACCATGACATCCATGGTCCTCGGAAGACCTGCTGTCCATGACAAGGTGGTGTTGTAGACTGTTGAAAATAGGTGAGATTTTACTCCTCTGAGAAATCCCCAAAAGACTGAATGTAGTCATGAAACTTTTGCATCCAGGGGAGCAAGACCTTTAATTGAGGAACTTAGGAAGTCAGTGGACAGTGAGCACTATTCTCTATGTGTACTGCCATGTGATGTTACAGGACCATAATACTAGTGTGCTCCAGTTGGATAGCCAAGCTACTGCCTGTAGGCAAATTGCTCTTAAAAAATAGGGAAGGTTTACCCAGGGAGGTGGAGGGAATTAGAAATGTATATATAGTTTGACACAATACATAGTAAAATATTGTAAAGTTAATATTTAAGAAAAATAGTTAAATAAAATGTATAAAACTGAAATATACACAAAAAGTGAGAAAGTGATAGTGTCTTATATAGCTAAGATATCACCCAAGGGATCTCCGACAGAATGCATCAATTCTAACAATATTGAGGTACATAAAGATTGAGTAAAAAACATTGATTATAAAAATATAATTTCCCTATACCCATAATAGTAAGTGCAAATATATTGAAAACCTCCTTTTATATAAATATTGTTTCAAACATACAAAAATATTGTTTAATATATATATATATTTATTTAAAATAGTAAATCTTGAATGCTTTAATATACAACATGAATCAAATGTAAATTCAATTAATTTAAGAAACATTTAATACTATATACAAATACATACTTATATAAAAATTACTAACATTATCAGCAAAAGAAATTATATCAAAACATGTACATATATATTCAAATATTATACCATGTTAAAAAAATAACTGATAATAACACATTTATTCAAACAAAATTAAAAAATATTCAAATCTAAGAATAATGCATATACTATACCAACTCCAGTCTGTAGAACAGTAGGGAAAGCATTGGATGTCAGAAGGGTAAGATTTACTATTGCCATTCCCCTCTGCACAACAGTAGAGAAAGCGTTGGACTCCAGAGGGGTGACATTAACTATTCCCACTCCAGTCTCTACAACAGTAGGGAAAGCATTGGACTCCGAAGGGGTTAAATTTAATCTCCCACTCTAGTCTGTGTAATAGTAGGAAATGTACTTCACTTCAAAACACATAACATATATGAAACATAACCCTATTATTTTAAAATAAACATAAAACTCTCAATATGAACTTTATTAATTAACACATAAAATGTACTCTCCCACTTTAGTCTGTGTAATAGTAGGAAAGGTACTTCACTTCAAACACATAACATACATGAAACATATCTCTATTATTTTAAAATAAATATAAAACTCTCAATATAAACTTTACTGGCAGTACCCAGTAGGTAGTTATAATTAGGACCAAGTTTCCATAGGAAAAGCATTTTTTGACTTGGCTATAACTTTGGTGTTGTTTGACCAATCTTCATAACATTTTCCCCCAAAAAGTGTCAAGGTAAGTTCTGTGTGTCATGGAAAGTTTGGGGGTGGTCTGGACATTGGGGACCAAGAAATTGGGGTATCAAACAAGGGTGCATTTGTAATGGTAATTCTCATAGGAACCTTTAGCCGCAGCTACAGCCCAAACCTCTGAATGGACTTACACCAAATTTAACAGGGAGGCAGATATCTCTTGCTATGAAGCCTTGGTGAACATAGATGGGCTTGTGCACGGAAATGCACTGCTCTCCAACACTTCAAGCAGGACGTTTTGGCAGCCATGTTGGGGCTCAAGTTCACTGAGTCCCCCCACAATTGTGAAAATTAAGAAAAGGGGGTAGGGTAGGAATACCTTGCCCCCCAACATGGTCTTGGGGTCTCCCCGGGACCCCACCACAGTATAAAATATATATTTGTTTAAATTGCTGTGAAATCACGATATTCGTGAACTTGCATCAACATTTTTTTAAAAAGCAAACGCTTGCTCAAGTGCTTTCTTTTAAATAACCCCCGGGTGGGACAGGTCCCGGGTCATAGAATAAATATAGGAGGGTAACACACAGGCCCCCCTATGGCATATTAAAGCTCTGGGGACCACCACCTCCCTGTGGCTATTATCATTATCAATGTGAGCAGGCTCCCTGGATCCACCCGCAGCCCTTGGGACCACCACCTCCCCAGAGATATTGCATGTTATTTGGGGGTGGCCTTGTGGAGCACCCCACCCCTGGGATCGCCATCTCCCCAGGGCTAATTTAACCAATATCGGGGCCTCTTAGACCCCCCTGCAACAGGGACTGCCTCCTCTCATGGGGCACATGTATATTTAAAAAAAAGCAGGTGTAGCCCTACAGCCTTCCCTGCAGACCCTGGGACACCTCCTCCACGGGGGTAAAATAATGATGCATTGGGGACTCCACCCCACACGCATACTGGGGACCGCCACCTCCCTGGGGGCACAAATACACTAATGAAGGGGTCTGTTGCTGACCCCCAGCCTCACGGACCACCACCAGCCTGGGGCAAATTTAAAGAATGAAGGAGAGCCATGTGACCCTCTACAGGAGTCCTAGATGGCACCAAGTATGACCACCCCCCAGGGCAGGCTCCAGCAATGTCCTGGTTGCCCACCCCTAGGACATTGCAGTTTGCTATGGCATGCTCCCGTCATGCAATAGCAAACAGTGTGCTCCGCTTTGAGCAAGCAAGTGCATTTTTCTCACGCTTGCTCAAAGCTTTGCACTTTGCATGTCAGCACACATGTTAGCAGCTCCCTGGGTGTAAAAAACAATGCTGTCACCCACAGGAGGTGGGGAGATGGCTGAGATCCTTGGGACCTTGAGGCTCCCCTGCGGTCCCCAACGAGGTATCCATGCACCAGGGGATGGGGTCCCCAGGGCCAAAAATGGCCTGGAGGGGGGCCACTTGCCCCCCCTCTCTTTTAAGAAAATAAAATAGAAATGACCAGGCCCCTGAGGGATTGAGTCCTTGGGGCAAAAATCAGCCTGGTGAGGGGACCCCACGGCCCCCCGCCCCATTAAAAAAAATATATCTATGAAGGCCAGTCCCCCGGGGGATGGCGTCCTCGGGCCAAAATAGGCCTCAGGAGGGGAGCCGCACAGTCCCCCTCCTTTTTTTATTACAAAATGAAAAGAGGGCTAGGCCCCAGGGATTGTGTCCCCGGGACACAAAATAGTCCAGGGACGGGGAACCATGCAGTTACCCTTCCTTTATTTAAAAATAAATAAAAGACCGGGCCATGGAAGATGGGGTCCCAGGGGCCAAATTTTGCACGGGAAGGGGGCGTCCCCCTCGTTTTTTTATGAAAAAGTTCCAGGCCCTGAGGAATAAGGTCCCCGGGGTTCAAATTGGTCCAGGGAAGTGGAGGCATGCAGCTCCTAAAATAGAAAGAAATGTGACCATGTCATGAGTGATGTAATATATGAGGTCATAAGCAGTGCATTGCTGGGGTGCAAGTTATAGTTAGCTCAGCTAACTATAACTGCTGAGTGAAAAGTCAGCCTAAATGTAACGTCCCTGTAACCTTTGTTTTTTTCCAGTGAATTTCTAATGTTTTAAAAAATTATATTTCCCAGCTATACCATCCCTGTAACTATTGTTTTTTTGAGTTAATTTATATGGTTTTTAAAGTAGTAGTCACGTAGGCAGAGTGGTGGAGAAAGGGACTGGGCCTCTGACCAGCTCTAAGGAATCCCGCTGTGTGGGACTTGCTCGAGGTAACAGGCGGGGTAGTTGGCCCCGAACGACCCTCAAAAGCCAAGGCGACTTCATACCCTCAACTAGTAGTGTGACAGGAGGTGTATTTCCAGAGTGGTGGAGGAAGGACCTTCTTGATGATTTCACAAGTAGTATCTGTGTGATTCCATGGGTGTAATTGCCAAGGACACATTGCAAATACCAGGTGAAACACATATATAGACATATTTTACATAAACATTCATTGTAGGTATAAAGTAAGATACTAATTTAACTTTCCCCTTTGTATTCATTTGGCGAAATAACTAAATTAAAAATGCATGTACCTTCTTCACAGCAACACTAGAGGTCGCAATGACATCAGTATTCACAAATACAAAGTGCAAAACAGATATATAAACATATTTTATACAAAGTTTGACTCCAGCTGTAACATATTGGTTTAACTTTATTTTAACAACGCACATGACAAAAACAACAATTTCAAAAATAACTTTCAACATCTACCCGAACTCACAAATAGAACATAACTACCAAACACCATTCAAACTACCGATTGCTACCCAAACGTATGGAAAATCAAAAACTGCTGCAAAACTAGTGCAATGCATAATATGTGACAAGATTCTCTCTAGAGGAACAAAAAAATATATATTCATGTGGGATGGCGTTGATGTTCTGTCATCTTAAAACCTACTGTAGAAAACATCTTCAATTGGCAATCAAGCAGAGGGAAGATGGAGGACCATCTATATCAGAGGCAGCAGCAACAATAACCGGCCAGAAAGTCCCTACAGAGGTGTAGACTACTGCAACAGATATGGCTCCAGAGTTTTCAAGAATGGCCAAGTAGAAAAAACACACAAAAAACAAATTAAAAAACAAAACAGGAAATCATGTCACCAGGAAATAAAGGAATATCATTGGATAATACACTTTTCAACTAAATGAATGAGAATAACACATCCATTTATCTATCTTGAACTTCCTTTAAGAGGAGTTTATAGTGAGCAGAGTTGCACAATGCACAATATGTCACAAGACATTGTGAAGGGGTGCAAATAGAAAATATTCTTGCAGGACTACGTTCATGCTTTACCATCTAAAAATATACCAAAGCAATAGTGTAGCAGCACGAAGGCAACACAAGGCTAAAGGATCTTCAACTTCAATAGTAGCCACAACAACACCAGGGCAGAGAGTCCCTTTAGAGGTCCGATCTCAACTTCAAAATTTGGCTCCACAGTTTTCCAGGATGGCATCATACTGCATGGATTGTGAGGTTGTAGTGAGTTGGAGAGCAGCCCATAGGAGCCCTGCGCATCGCTGCACAGAATCATAAATATTGATTTTTTTGTGGGGGCCCTTCATGGTTTTTCTACACTAGCAGACATTTTATCTTACCACAAGAGTATCTAATATCTATGTGTTGTTCAGTTTATTATATTCTAATTCATTGTAACACTACTTACATATAACTTGCCATATGGACAAGTCATAGAGTTCCTTTACAAATAAAAACACATCTAAAGTTTGCCAGTTCTCCTTATTTACTTTTTCACATTTTAAATACAAGTCAGCAGTCTGTGTTTAAATCTTCTACTGAGTGCATCAACAACCTATACAAACATACTCTGTTTTTTGACCACACTGTGTTGAATTTTGTAATCTCTTCTTCAAAACTATCAACTGTAATATCTGTGTCCTGCTTTGTAACTCCTCTTTTTACCAACTCTTCCTTTTCCCTAGAATCCTGCTAAGGATCAGAGACATAAAACTGCACATCATCACAAACCATTTCTGCGTCTGCCAATGTACCATGCAACAGCACTCTATTCATTCCTCCTAAACATAAAGCAGTAGTTTTCACATAGTACAGCCTCCTAACTAAAGTTAACATTGGTGAGTGGTGTACAACTAACATCTTGAAATGACGAAAGGTGCTTTGGCACACTTTGATAAACAAGCTAGTGAGCTTCCCTTCAAATGTATATGGTTTCTAATCTTGCAAGTATCCAATCCTTGTGAAGTACTTAATTTCCGTTTTAAACTTCACCTTGGAAAGATATGTATGCCCTTTTTATATCAATGTATTGCTGTTGAATACTACAATCACTATTCAACTTTCTATACAGGTGCCTGACTCTGCCTTCCTTGTACCTGTTTCCAATATCTTGTTCTTCATTTGTAGGTACTATCAACTCTTTCACTATAGGAGTGCCATTCTTCATTTCATAACATCGTCCTCTGTAGTCAATATATTGAACTAATCTATTATCCTGGAAATAGCTTTCTTCATTAGAGAAAGACTAGAAGTATGTATACATTCTCCACTAAAAACTATACAAAAGTTACTTCCATTCTCTAGTCATTTTTCTGGTTTTGTCTCCTAATGCACAACACCATTTTCTCAGGAGTCTTCATTCTATTATATATATTTTTTAAAGCTTCATCTTCAAAGCAAAGGCTTTATCAACTGCTCTCTCAACTTGTGCTTTCTGTTTCACTGCATGTCTCCTTCTTCATATTTCTCAGTAGATATATAACTATTCTACTACAAAACATCTTGGCTCTGATTTCCTTAAACTGCGCCTGTCTCCTGGTTAAGGTGTATTCATATTTGTTACATTCACATTTTTCCATTGTTAATCGTACTTATAGGTTGAATTGTATTTTCATTATTTCATAATCTTTAGAAATATCAACATATATTTTGAAGAAATGACTTTGTCTGCTTGCCAATACCTCTTTTTTTGTTCACCACTTGTTCTTCATTTTGCCCTTTTTGAGTCTCAATTCTGCATAGATACTGTAGTTGCTACTGTTACTTTTCCCTCTGAACTTTTGTAAGCAATCTGTTTGTAATTATGCAGATATTGTTCTGTAAAGAAATTAACTAAATGTTAGTATTTTTTTCTAGCCAATGTACCAACTACTTAACAACTGGCTTACACATTATACAAAAACTGCTTTTATGTTATGTTGCAGTTTTAAATCTACAAATCAACCCACCTACATAACTACAATCACTTACTTCAATATACGAGACCCAAACCAAAAACACAACATTTTATGTATTACTTACCTTTTGATATTATAGCACCCTCTCCTACAACACAGCTGCATCATATCTCAGTACTCACTTATACACGCTAAAAAACACTTTATCCCTTATGTACAACATTTTCAAGTAAACATCAACCAATGTGTAAAAGTACATTCAATGTCTCAATAGCATAAAGCCAAAAACAGAACATTAGAGCTATTTCTGGGCCTCTCCACCACTGCGTCACTGGTACATTTACTGTTTCAATACTTTTGTACTTAGATGTGTCAGATTTAAATTAAAAAAAACACTACATATATAAATATGCACATAAATCCACATCACAGCATATAGCTCACTAATACATGTAAACAATGTGTGACAGGTTACAAATATAAATCACCAGATGGTTCTAAAGGAGTACAAATTCCTCACCAAAACTTCTAAATACATTTTATTTCAGGTTGAGTACAACAATACTCCATGGAGGATTGGATGACTGTAAGCATAGTGTCTAGTTGAGTCCCTCAGAATATAGGCAATGCCTACATAAATCCCGAAATATGTAGGAACTGCTTTGGTGGTTCCACATAGGCATAGTTAGAGCCTGTGTATTCACATGAGTATATTGCTACTCTCTGGGTGAGCGGATGAATGCATGGGTGTTGCCTGCATAGCTCAATGAGTACATAATTAGTGCCTGTGTGATTAGAAGAGTGCATGTGTGGGGCCTGGGTGACTGAATAAGTCTAGATATCACACTTGATATATAATTGCGTACAAGGCTCTCTAAGAGCCTACATTGCTCTGTTACTCAGTGTGCGCATGCATCAGTAAGTTTCTAAAAATATAAATAATTCTAACTTTTTCAAAGCACAAAACCTCTTCCTAATGGCATACCTACATCATTTCTCAAATATGTCTTATATATATTTAGCATTTCTCAAAGAAAGGTTACACGCCAAGTGAAGCTAGCACAAGAACTCTCAAGAGACATTCTGTACTATTTACCCTCCTCAATTTTAAACATAGAATGTTTAAAGAAATACACCACTCTCACCATGTACATGACATTTTTAACAGCCTTAAAGAACATAGATCAACATGTATGTAATTTCATAATAGATATACACCTTCAAGCCATCTTTCCAAAATATATAGTTCTCTGTATCTTTAGAATAGACTAAACAGTCTCATTTTACATATATCTACAACTACAAAAACATATTTCTCCATCTAAGTATTGCATACCGGTCATATAAGTTAAAATCTACATTGACAAACACTTCCTAATACATACCTAACATGTATTACTACTTATAATTTATTTACAGATGCAGCACATTTTCTTATCTTTTATTTCTGACTACACTAATCCTGTTTAATAAAGTGACTAGAACTACCACAACTCCCAGAATGAAAATAATATAGGGACACCCTTTTCGCGTACCTTGCTGTAGGAGGAGGAGCGCGTTGTATCAGCTGCCCAGCGGACCTGCATTGAAGCCCACGACTCGCCGGACCCGCTTCGCGGGTCCCGCAGCGCGTCGTAGCCTGCCTGTGGACTGCCCGGAGGAGCCAGGGAGGAACGCGGGGGCAGGTAAGAGAACCAGCGGGGCTGCGAGCTAGCAGGGGACTCCAGCGACCAGGAGCCCCTGCGCGCCCAACTAGCAACACCTGGGCTGCTCTCCCCGCTGGCCACGCCCCCCCGCCAACGGAGTGAAAAGTTGCCGCTGTCCCTGTGCCTGTGGGACACCCTTTTCGCGTACCTTGCTGTAGGAGGAGGAGCGCGTTGTATCAGCTGCCCAGCGGACCTGCATTGAAGCCCACGACTCGCCGGACCCGCTTCGCGGGTCCCGCAGCGCGTCGTAGCCTGCCTGTGGACTGCCCGGAGGAGCCAGGGAGGAACGCGGGGGCAGGTAAGAGAACCAGCGGGGCTGCGAGCTAGCAGGGGACTCCAGCGACCAGGAGCCCCTGCGCGCCCAACTAGCAACACCTGGGCTGCTCTCCCCGCTGGCCACGCCCCCCGCCAACGGAGTGAAAAGTTGCCGCTGTCCCTGTGCCTGTGGGACACCCTTTTCGCGTACCTTGCTGTAGGAGGAGGAGCGCGTTGTATCAGCTGCCCAGCGGACCTGCATTGAAGCCCACGACTCGCCGGACCCGCTTCGCGGGTCCCGCAGCGCGTCGTAGCCTGCCTGTGGACTGCTCGGAGGAGCCAGGGAGGAACGCGGGGGCAGGTAAGAGAACCAGCGGGGCTGCGAGCTAGCAGGGGACTCCAGCGACCAGGAGCCCCTGCGCGCCCAACTAGCAACACCTGGGCTGCTCTCCCCGCTGGCCACGCCCCCCCGCCAACGGAGTGAAAAGTTGCCGCTGTCCCTGTGCCTGTGGGACACCCTTTTCGCGTACCTTGCTGTAGGAGGAGGAGCGCGTTGTATCAGCTGCCCAGCGGACCTGCATTGAAGCCCACGACTCGCCGGACCCGCTTCGCGGGTCCCGCAGCGCGTCGTAGCCTGCCTGTGGACTGCCCGGAGGAGCCAGGGAGGAACGCGGGGGCAGGTAAGAGAACCAGCGGGGCTGCGAGCTAGCAGGGGACTCCAGCGACCAGGAGCCCCTGCGCGCCCAACTAGCAACACCTGGGCTGCTCTCCCCGCTGGCCACGCCCCCCCGCCAACGGAGTGAAAAGTTGCCGCTGTCCCTGTGCCTGTGGGACACCCTTTTCGCGTACCTTGCTGTAGGAGGAGGAGCGCGTTGTATCAGCTGCCCAGCGGACCTGCATTGAAGCCCACGACTCGCCGGACCCGCTTCGCGGGTCCCGCAGCGCGTCGTAGCCTGCCTGTGGACTGCCCGGAGGAGCCAGGGAGGAACGCGGGGGCAGGTAAGAGAACCAGCGGGGCTGCGAGCTAGCAGGGGACTCCAGCGACCAGGAGCCCCTGCGCGCCCAACTAGCAACACCTGGGCTGCTCTCCCCGCTGGCCACGCCCCCCGCCTATCACATAGTTCCACCAATATAAGACGTGCAGGAACACCGCTTCGCGGGAGCGAGCGGGAGCGACCGGGAGAAGCCCGGGACAAGGGCGGGACCGTCCTAGGCCGTCAGAGGCCGGAGGAGGCTGGGCTGGGCCCCCCCTCTTGATCTTTTCCTGCACCTGAAATCAAGATATGCATACGCCCCCCCCACGGGAAACTCCCGCCAGGGAGGGAGCCTCCTGCTCTAGGACACTGGACAATTATTTTAAAGCCAACAAAGGTGATACTGACTCGGAAGGTTCACTCGAGCAACGTAGGGCGGAGCGTAGGCGCTCCATTGAATCCATGAAAAACAGGCCACTGTCAGATATCACCCCCCACCCCACTACCCAGGAAGTAGATGCGCTATCCTTTAGCTTAGATATATCTACAATGGAGGACTTCCCTGCTTTATTAAGGGAAGATGCTACGACCCAGGGGCTATCATCCGAAAAAATTATAGAGTCAGCCTCTCTAGAGATCTCCCACACTCCCGTGGATCTGATAACCCAAATCCAACCAGCACTAATGGCCAATAAAAATAAGCCCAAATTAAAAGTTATGGCTGAGATACATAGGCCCCCACCCAGTAAACGGGCACGGAAATCAGCGGGGGGACGGGGGAAATCTAAAACATCACATCTGGACTTTGGCAAGAGTAAGACTAACCCTATTACATTGACCAAGAACACAGAGTTAGCCCCACCACCCAAGCTCTTAAAGCCCAGCACAATCCCTTTCTCCAAAGAGTCAGAGGCCAATACATCGAATACTAACCACCCTCTCTTTGCAAAGGGGAGTATCGAATTTTTACTCCGCTCCCTCATGCAGCCTACCACCGATAGTCTCAAAAAAATTGAGATCAGGCTTACCTTACTAGAGTCTTCTCTTACCACTCTTAACTCTCTAGTAAGTAAACAGACAAAACCAGCGGGAACCCAGTCCCTGGGCGGGGGATCCACTTCAACAGAAACTGCAGCTAATGCTAGCAAAGCCCCACTTAAAAGTAAGCCACCAGCAGCCCCCCTGCAACCTCTTATGTCTGTGCAACTCCAAGTACAGCATAATAATCCAGGCAACAGACCTACTCATCCAGCGGTTTTAGCTCCACATAGCTCACAAACGGAGCCCACTGGAACAAACCAAGACCAGGTCTTTGATCTTCCACCAACACCAGGCTGCCCAACTCCCAGACCACGGAGGCCAGATCTCCCACCCGAGGCCAATAGATTAGTGGTGGTCTTAGCAGGTGCCCCCCATCTAAGACTAGGAGAACATGAGGACTATCAATCCCTCAAGAAGAAGGTAATTAAATGGTTAAACTGGAACCGACCCCTGCCTTCTCACTTTAACAATGAAATCATCATGGTGAGGAGGGTGCCATGGCTGGGGAAGACCAGGAAAACCATAGTGGGGGATTGTATCATGGTAACCTTTAAAGACCCAGGCACGGTTCGACACATTTGTGAAGGAATGAACCGATCCCTTGATTCCACGATACAAACCCTCCCAGTATCCTTTTTCTTTCCTCCTATCCCTAGGCACCAGGTTCAAACCTATGACAAATGGACAAGGGTGGACTATAGACAGAACCATAAAGGCCCAATCCATCGCCCATACCACCAACCACCGGATACACCCTTTTGCGACTTCAATCGCTTTAACTGTCTCAATGGGCTAGATGGGGTCGACTGACTGACCACAAATAATTCCACACCAGGGGAATCTGACTTCCGTGGCCCTTCGGACCCCCAGATGAGGTCCCCCGTTGCAACCCCGGGCCTACTAAATGACTCATTCACCCTAGAACATGGCCAAATTGAGCTATTTAACTCTGCCACTGATGGAGAAGCGACTGAAGAGCGAATAGCTGTAGTTCCCCCACCCAACGGAATGAGGGAGTCTGGATCCCTGGACTCACATCTTCCCCTTGCCGTAACACCCCCAACCACAGAACATTTGAGGATAATCTCCTGGAACATCGCGGGACTAACCAATAAGCTGGAAGACCCCACATGGGGAAATTACATAGAAACTGGCGACGTATGTATGTTCCAGGAAACCTGGGCCAGAGAGGACTGTGAGTATCCAGGGTATGCATCCTTTTATATCCCAGCCAGGTGGGAAGGCAAAGGCCGACCCTCAGGGGGTCTCACGACATGGGTAGCTGCACATCTGGGTTGTGTGGCTACAAGGCTCCCATGCGGCTCCGATGATATCCTTGCGGTCACACTGACATGGCCAAACAAAGTCACCCTCCTTCTGGTCAATATCTATTCCAGGCCCATGGGAAAGGCAAAAGAATCACCGGCTTTTAATGAACTGTCAAACTTTTTATCTGAACTGCCAATTGATTCCTTTTACGTGGTGGGTGGAGACTTTAACTCCCACTTTGAGCCACTTCCCGGGCTCCAGGAAGGTTTCTTATCAGAAGAAGAGGAGAGGTGGGCTGTACCAGGGGCTGATGTGACACCACCAAAAGCTTGGACCCCGTTAGCATTACAAATTATGGCTCTCACGCTAAGGTATGGTCTTAGAGCGTGCAATGGGCGAACTACTTCGGACACACCAGGCAAAACCACCTATAATCGTCTAGGAAGGGAGTCACACCTAGACTATATTTTGATCCAACTGTCGAGGTGGCCATTAATACAGGATTTCAGGGTTACCGTCAGGGGGGATAGTGACCACAATGCACTTGAGTTAGACCTCGCCCACCCAGCACCGCAAGGTCTAGCGACCCAAGAGGT
Organism: Lissotriton vulgaris; assembly: GCF_964263255.1. Taxonomy (NCBI): domain Eukaryota; kingdom Metazoa; phylum Chordata; class Amphibia; order Caudata; family Salamandridae; genus Lissotriton; species Lissotriton vulgaris. Next base: position 1,315,827,883 of record NC_141695.1, read on the forward strand.
AGGGAATCATCTCTCTCTCCTTATAGATAACACCAGGAGAAGAATTAAGTGGGAGCAGATGGTCACAAACAAGGATAAAATCCCTCAGCTTTATAAAGAGATCACCCCAATCCTAGAAGTTGTTGGGGCCCTCGATAGTGTGGCTAACCAAACGGACATAAGGTGTAAATTGTCTGACGTCCACAAAACACTCATAAAAGCGGTGGTACCCCATCTGACGTGTAAAACACAAAAGTTAAAAGCGAGGCCCATAGGCAAAACACAATGGTACAACAAAGCCTGCAGACGAGCTAAATCAGAACTGCTTGGAGTTATTAAGGAGGGCATGGGAGGGGACCACCTCAAGCAGTGTAGACAAGCCTACAAGAAGCTTCTCACACAAGCTAGGATAGAATGGGAGGAAAGTCAGTGGGAAGTGCTCACAAAGGCCCTAGCAGTTCAAGACCAACGACTGTTCTGGAGAATAGTGAATGGGGGATCGGGGAGTCTTCGTTCGGCAGTGGAGCCTAACATAGCGCCGGGAGTGTGGCAGGCCCACTTCGAGTCGCTATATAGTGCCGAACCTGGAGAAATTCCTGCGAGAATTGAAACAGTGACCCAGGGCTTGCAGGCGGACCAAATAACACTGAGTGAGGTAACAGCTGCAATCTCAGGCTTGGCTGCGGGGAAGGCGCCAGGGCTGGACGGCCTGCCGGGAGACCTGTATAAGCAGGAGCCCACCGTCTGGGCGCCTTACCTCGTAACCCTTTTTAATGGTGTCCTTAGTGGGATGGAAATCCCTAGTACTTGGCTGGGGGCTGAGGTGGTCCCGATTTTTAAAAAGGGGTCTCCCCTGCTCCCAGCCAACTACAGACCAATTAGCCTGATAGATGTAGCACAGAAGCTGTTTGGAAGGGTCATCCTGAACAGGCTACAGGAATGGATCGAGGAGGTGGGCGCCCTCAGCCCATACCAAGCAGGCTTCAGGAAGGGGATATCAACTGTGGACCAAGTTTTCAGATTAAATCTGATTTACTGGAGGACAGCCAGGTTTGAGGGCGGTAGTTTGTACACGATATTCGTGGACTTAAAAGCCGCCTTCGACCTTGTGCCGAGGGGCAAACTTTGGGCCATTTTAGCAGAGATGGGCGTTCCACCAGATATCCTACTGACTCTGCAGAGGCTGCATCACAATAATTACGCCCAGGTGAGATGTGGGAGGTCGGGAGAGCTAACAGACAGATTCCCCGTGGGCAGAGGGGTGAGACAGGGATGTGTGCTGGCGCCGACCCTGTTTTGCCTCTTCGTCAACGGGGTAATCGCCCATCTAAATGCCACCGACCACACAGATGCCCCCAAACTGAATGGCAATAGTGTACCCGCAATAATGTTTGCGGACGATACACTATTGGTATCCAAAACACCCATGGGCATTCAAAAGATACTGGATGCATTTGTGACCTTCTGCCAGGATAGAGGGTTGGAAATCAATGCCTCAAAAACGAAATACATGGTATTGAACCCAAAAACCAAGCAGCGCCCAAACCCCCTACTGGGTCAAGCAAGACTGGAACGAGTTGACACGTTCGAATACCTCGGGGTGACACTATCTGAAAACATGACCTGGGAGAGCCATCAAATCAGGGCAAACCTTAAGCTAGTTCAAACTACTGGGGGAATTTCCCGAATGATGACTGGTGCAACCTACCGCCCTCTGGGGGCCCTAATCCAGATATATAAAGCACAGGCTAGGGGAGCTATTTTATACGGGGCTGAATTGTGGGGGCACATCCAATGCCGGAATTTGTCACATACAGAAAATAGGTTTTTAAGGCAAATTACCGCACTCCCTCCCAGTACACCCCTTCTCCCCCTGAGGCTTGACTTAGGGATACGACCCCTTGCCGACGAGATAAGCTTAAGACCCATTGCCTTCTGGCGCAGGCTATGGAGCAGCGATAATCTCGCCGACTATAGGGCGGAACTAGTCGAACTATTGAAACATCCAAAGGTGCTCAGTATTCCCTGGGTCCAAAACATTCAGTCAGTTTGCATTGATATGGGGCTCCCCGAACTGTGGACTGAACCAGCACATACAGCACCAAGAATTTCCAAGACACAATTGGCGAAGCTGTACCACGAGCATAAAAGGGTAAGGATTATAGCTACCCAGACGGAGGGGTCGCTATCCTCTACATTCTTGCAAACCAAGGATTTGTATGCATTCGAGAAAACTTTGGACCCTGTTTTCCCCATATTTTCCAGGAAGCTATTCCTCCAGTGGAGATACAGCACACTCCCACTACGGTCCTTTTGCAGCACATGGTCTAAAACCCCCTCCACCAAATTCTGTCCTGTTTGTGCCGACAAAGAGGAGAACGACTTGCACGTGATCTTCTTTTGCCCAGCATACAGGGCAGCAAGGAGATACTGGCTACTGCCTTTGATTAAAAATCTGGGTGGAAGAGAATATGGACCAATGTATAGGATCTTGAAAAGTGATGCCTCCGGCCCTATTGTATTTGCACTCTCCAAATTTTTTATGAATGTGTGGCACACGCGTAGTCGTCTTTTAAAATCTGTTGGGTAAGAGTGCAGAACTGCTACACCTTTTTTTTTTTAAACAATCACCTGTATTGTCTGGCTTTGATTTTTAAATTACGCTTTGATGGTTTATGATTGTGTCACAATTTATGCGAATGTATTGTACATGTTTCTTTTATGACCGCATGGTCGAAATAAAGATTTAAAATGAAATGAAATGTATTACTACTTATAATTTATTTACAGATGCAGCACATTTTCTTATCTTTTATTTCTGACTACACTAATCCTGTTTAATAAAGTGACTAGAACTACCACAACTCCCAGAATGAAAATAATATAGCTGTATATATTCTGCACATAATGCTTACACATTTAAAACATTTTCATTTTTAAAGGCATTGCTCATGGCAATACCCGCTGCCAGATACAGTGATACTCTTTTTAATCAAACTCCAAGATACATATTAATTTCTAATGTACTTTTTTAAATAATTAAAAAGTTATACACATATCACTGAATTGAGTTTGTAGATTACATTGTTGTTTTAGCTCTTTCTGGATAGTTTTGACAGTGTTAAGATTTGTAAAAACTAAGCAAAACAATGGTACACCACTCCCATAGAAAGCAACTATAAAATGGCAACCTCTTCCACTTTCCACTCTATGAGCATGAGAATGGCAGCAAATGAAATCATGTCTTTCATTTTAGACTACTGAATCTCCACTTGTGAATGGTTAGCATTTGTTAACCGTAGCCCTCTCTTTCAAACCAAGGTTCCTGTCCCCACGTGTTCCTGATGTTTTTGTGATCATCACAGAGTAATCATGAAAAATAACAGGTGTTCCAAACTGATATTTAGCTTCATGTTTTTTCAAATTTCAAAACTGAAAAACTGTTTATTACATTGTCCTGAATTGGAAATTAAAGTTTACCATTATTTAAAATGTGTCCTAACTCCTCAACTTAAAAATAACATGTATTGTCTCTTTAACACCCTCCCCCATACACTCTTACCTCATTGTACCTAGCAACCCAGTAGGACCATCAAGTCACAAGTTCACAGCACCTTCTAGAAGGAACATGCTACTTCCAAATGAGATACAGCAGATGTGGTTTACTCCACAGACTCAAAAGCATATCCATGTCTGTATTACATTTCTTGTTTTTAACAACAGCCACTTATAAGACTTCTTGCAAAGGCATTCAACACAGTTGCTGATTTTATTTATTTTCATGCTGGATGCAGCCAATGAAATATATCTTTAAAAAAAGAAAAACTCAATGTTAACTGGTTTTCATTGGGAAAACAGCCTCATTCAGCAACTGACTGAAATTGCTCCTTCACTTCAAAATGCTTAGACTATGGACTGTGGGACCCAGCTATGTCTATTTGGCTAAAGAGGCAGTATCTGTGTGATTCCATGGGTGTAATTGCCAAGGACACATTGCAAATACCAGGTGAAACACATATATAGACATATTTTACATAAACATTCATTGTAGGTATAAAGTAAGATACTAATTTAACTTTCCCCTTTGTATTCATTTGGCGAAATAACTAAATTAAAAATGCATGTACCTTCTTCACAGCAACACTAGAGGTCGCAATGACATCAGTATTCACAAATACAAAGTGCAAAACAGATATATAAACATATTTTATACAAAGTTTGACTCCAGCTGTAACATATTGGTTTAACTTTATTTTAACAACGCACATGACAAAAACAACAATTTCAAAAATAACTTTCAACATCTACCCGAACTCACAAATAGAACATAACTACCAAACACCATTCAAACTACCGATTGCTACCCAAACGTATGGAAAATCAAAAACTGCTGCAAAACTAATGCAATGCATAATATGTGACAAGATTCTCTCTAGAGGAACAAAAAAATATATATTCATGTGGGATGGCGTTGATGTTCTGTCATCTTAAAACCTACTGTAGAAAACATCTTCAATTGGCAATCAAGCAGAGGGAAGATGGAGGACCATCTATATCAGAGGCAGCAGCAACAATAACCGGCCAGAAAGTCCCTACAGAGGTGTAGACTACTGCAACAGATATGGCTCCAGAGTTTTCAAGAATGGCCAAGTAGAAAAAACACACAAAAAACAAATTAAAAAACAAAACAGGAAATCATGTCACCAGGAAATAAAGGAATATCATTGGATAATACACTTTTCAACTAAATGAATGAGAATAACACATCCATTTATCTATCTTGAACTTCCTTTAAGAGGAGTTTATAGTGAGCAGAGTTGCACAATACACAATATGTCACAAGACATTGTGAAGGGGTGCAAATAGAAAATATTCTTGCAGGACTACGTTCATGCTTTACCATCTAAAAATATACCAAAGCAATAGTGTAGCAGCATGAAGGCAACACAAGGCTAAAGGATCTTCAACTTCAATAGTAGCCACAACAACACCAGGGCAGAGAGTCCCTTTAGAGGTCCGATCTCAACTTCAAAATTTGGCTCCACAGTTTTCCAGGATGGCATCATACTGCATGGATTGTGAGGTTGTAGTGAGTTGGAGAGCAGCCCATAGGAGCCCTGCGCATCGCTGCACAGAATCATAAATATTGATTTTTTTGTGGGGGCCCTTCATGGTTTTTCTACACTAGCAGACATTTTATCTTACCACAAGAGAATCTAATATCTATGTGTTGTTCAGTTTATTATATTCTAATTCATTGTAACACTACTTACATATAACTTGTCATATGGACAAGTCATAGAGTTCCTTTACAAATAAAAACACATCTAAAGTTTGCCAGTTCTCCTTATTTACGTTTTCACATTTTAAATACAAGTCAGCAGTCTGTGTTTAAATCTTCTACTGAGTGCATCAACAACCTATACAAACATACTCTGTTTTTAGACCACACTGTGTTGAATTTTGTAATCTCTTCTTCAAAACTATCAACTGTAATATCTGTGTCCTGCTTTGTAACTCCTCTTTTTACCAACTCTTCCTTTTCCCTAGAATCCTGCTAAGGATCAGAGACATAAAACTGCACATCATCACAAACCATTTCTGCGTCTGCCAATGTACCATGCAACAGCACTCTATTCATTCCTCCTAAACATAAAGCAGTAGTTTTCACATAGTACAGCCTCCTAACTAAAGTTAACATTGGTGAGTGGTGTACAACTAACATCTTGAAATGACGAAAGGTGCTTTGGCACACTTCGATAAACAAGCTAGTGAGCTTCCCTTCAAATGTATATGGTTTCTAATCTTGCAAGTATCCAATCCTTGTGAAGTACTTAATTTCCGTTTTAAACTTCACCTTGGAAAGATATGTATGGCCTTTTTATATCAATGTATTGCTGTTGAATACTACAATCACTATTCAACTTTCTATACAGGTGCCTGACTCTGCCTTCCTTGTACCTGTTTCCAATATCTTGTTCTTCATTTGTAGGTACTATCAACTCTTTCACTATAGGAGTGCCATTCTTCATTTCATAACATCGTCCTCTGTAGTCAATATATTGAACTAATCTATTATCCTGGAAATAGCTTTCTTCATTAGAGAAAGACTAGAAGTATGTATACATTCTCCACTAAAAACTATACAAAAGTTACTTCCATTCTCTAGTCATTTTTCTGGTTTTGTCTCCTCATGCACAACACCATTTTCTCAGGAGTCTTCATTCTATTATATATATTTTTTAAAGCTTCATCTTCAAAGCAAAGGCTTTATCAACTGCTCTCTCAACTTGTGCTTTCTGTTTCACTGCATGTCTCCTTCTTCATATTTCTCAGTAGATATATAACTATTCTACTACAAAACATCTTGGCTCTGATTTCCTTAAACTGCGCCTGTCTCCTGGTTAAGGTGTATTCATATTTGTTACATTCACATTTTTCCATTGTTAATCTTTCTTATAGGTTGAATTGTATTTTCATTATTTCATAATCTTTAGAAATATCAACATATATTTTGAAGAAAGGACTTTGTCTGCTTGCCAATACCTCTTTTTTTGTTCACCACTTGTTCTTCATTTTGCCCTTTTTGAGTCTCAATTCTGCATAGATACTGTAGTTGCTACTGTTACTTTTCCCTCTGAACTTTTGTAAGCAATCTGTTTGTAATTATGCAGATATTGTTCTGTAAAGAAATTAACTAAATGTTAGTATTTTTTTCTAGCCAATGTACCAACTACTTAACAACTGGCTTACACATTATACAAAAACTGCTTTTATGTTATGTTGCAGTTTTAAATCTACAAATCAACCCACCTACATAACTACAATCACTTACTTCAATATACGAGACCCAAACCAAAAACACAAAATTTTATGTATTACTTACCTTTTAATATTATAGCACCCTCTCCTACAACACAGCTGCATCATATCTCAGTACTCACTTATACACGCTAAAAAACACTTTATCCCTTATGTACAACATTTTCAAGTAAACATCAACCAATGTGTAAAAGTACATTCAATATCTCAATAGCATAAAGCCAAAAACAGAACATTAGAGCTATTTCTGGGCCTCTCCACCACTGCGTCACTGGTACATTTACTGTTTCAATACTTTTGTACTTAGATGTGTCAGATTTAAATTAAAAAAAACACTACATATAAAAATCTGCACATAAATCCACATCACAGCATATAGCTCACTAATACATGCAAACAATGTGTGACAGGTTACAAATATAAATCACCAGATGGTTCTAAAGGAGTACAAATTCCTCACCAAAACTTCTAAATACATTTTATTTCAGGTTGAGTACAACAATACTCCATGGAGGATTGGATGAGTGTATGCATAGTGTCTAGTTGAGTCCCTCAGAATATAGGCAATGCCTACATAAATCCCGAAATATGTAGGAACTGCTTTGGTGGTTCCACATAGGCATAGTTAGAGCCTGTGTATTCACATGAGTATATTGCTACTCTCTGGGTGAGCGGATGAATGCATGGGTGTTGCCTGCATAGCTCAATGAGTACATAATTAGTGCCTGTGTGATTAGAAGAGTGCATGTGTGGGGCCTGGGTGACTGAATAAGTCTAGATATCACACTTGATATATAATTGCGTACAAGGCTCTCTAAGAGCCTACATTGCTCTGTTACTCAGTGTGCGCATGCATCAGTAAGTTTCTAAAAATATAAATAATTCTAACTTTTTCAAAGCACAAAACCTATTCCTAATGGCATACCTACATCATTTCTCAAATATGTCTTATATATATTTAGCATTTCTCAAAGAAAGGTTACACGCCAAGGGAAGCTAGCACAAGAACTCCCAAGAGACATTCTGTACTATTTACCCTCCTCAATTTTAAACATAGAATGTTTAAAGAAATACACCACTCTCACCATGTACATGACATTTTTAACAGCCTTAAAGAACATAGATCAACATGTATGTAATTTCATAATAGATATACACCTTCAAGCCATCTTTCCAAAATATATAGTTCTCTGTATCTTTAGAATAGACTAAACAGTCTCATTTTACATATATCTACAACTACAAAAACATATTTCTCCATCTAAGTATTGCATACCGGTCATATAAGTTAAAATCTACATTGACAAACACTTCCTAATACATACCTAACATGTATTACTACTTATAATTTATTTACAGATGCAGCACATTTTCTTATCTTTTATTTCTGACTACACTAATCCTGTTTAATAAAGTGACTAGAACTACCACAACTCCCAGAATGAAAATAATATAGCTGTATATATTCTGCACATAATGCTTACACATTTAAAACATTTTCATTTTTAAAGGCATTGCTCATGGCAATACCCGCTGCCAGATACAGTGATACTCTTTTTAATCAAACTCCAAGATACATATTAATTTCTAATGTACTTTTTTAAATAATTAAAAAGTTATACACATATCACTGAATTGAGTTTGTAGATTACATTGTTGTTTTAGCTCTTTCTGGATAGTTTTGACAGTGTTAAGATTTGTAAAAACTAAGCAAAACAATGGTACACCACTCTCATAGAAAGCAACTATAAAATGGCAACCTCTTCCCCTTTCCACTCTACGAGCATGAGAATGGCAGCAAATGAAATCATGTCTTTCATTTTAGACTACTGAATCTCCACTTGTGAATGGTTAGCATTTGTTAACCGTAGCCCTCTCTTTCAAACCAAGGTTCCTGTCCCCACGTGTTCCTGATGTTTTTGTGATCATCACAGAGTAATCATGAAAAATAACAGGTGTTCCAAACTGATATTTAGCTTCATGTTTTTTCAAATTTCAAAACTGAAAAACTGTTTATTACATTGTCCTGAATTGGAAATTAAAGTTTACCATTATTTAAAATGTGTCCTAACTCCTCAACTTAAAAATAACATGTATTGTCTCTTTAACACCCTCCCCCATACACTCTTACCTCATTGTACCTAGCAACCCAGTAGGACCATCAAGTCACAAGTTCACAGCACCTTCTAGAAGGAACATGCTACTTCCAAATGAGATACAGCAGATGTGGTTTACTCCACAGACTCAAAAGCATATCCATGTCTGTATTACATTTCTTGTTTTTAACAACAGCCACTTATAAGACTTCTTGCAAAGGCATTCAACACAGTTGCTGATTTTATTTATTTTCATGCTGGATGCAGACAATGAAATATATCTTTAAAAAAAGAAAAACTCAATGTTAACTGGTTTTCATTGGGAAAACAGCCTCATTCAGCAACTGACTGAAATTGCTCCTTCACTTCAAAATGCTTAGACTATGGACTGTGGGACCCAGCTATGTCTATTTGGCTAAAGAGGCTGAAAAAAACAGAGGTATTGACAGGTACTTGGGTTTGCCAAATGTTGATATTACTTGGTTTGGCCTAAGAGGGTTAAAGTTTCGTCAGTTGCTTGCTTTGGATAAAACCATGCTCATGATTGAGCACTGTGGTGGCAATGACCTAGGCACATTGACTGATGTAAGGCTGGGAAATCCAAATGAAAGATAACTTTGCAGAACTGATGTCGCTTTTCCCTCACACTGTCTTGGTGTACTCTAATATATGCCAAAGACAGAAATGGAATTGGTCAAATCAATTCTGTCCACAGATTGACAAAGCTAGGAAAGGAAACATGTTAATAAAACTGTTTCTGCATTCCTTAGAGACAATCGCATAGGTTGTATCTGTACCAACAATCTGCGTTTTGACATGCATGGAATTCATAGAAATGATGGAGTGCACTTTACAGACAAAGGCAACAGTTTGTTTCCAAGTAACCTGAAACTCTCCATCCGGTCCTATGTGTAGCTGACCTATCTACACAATCAATACAAAGGCTCTAGTCAGAGACACCCTACTACCCAAAATATTGTCAATTTTCTTTTAAAAGATTTTTTTATTCGTTTTTGGGAACCTTCACAACATCGTTGCGATGGTCACGAAGAGTTCGCGAGAATGGAAAACCAAAGCAGACATTCAACGACCACCAGGACATCCAAAAATAATAAGCAAAAAATCCATTCTAAACACTGCGCTAAACATATTACTATATACATGCTGCTGTAAAAACAGGTTTGAATTCATGTTTTGGTACTAACTTCCTTTAAAATTGATCTTTAAGACTTATTTTCCGTTTTCACAGTTATTCAGGAAGTTGCGCTGACGCCATTACCCGCGACGATCGTGCCTTTTCCATAAAGTGAAAAATACATATATATGCACACATATTACAGTATTTTACACACTAAGGTGCTTATTATGATGGCAGGTGGATTGCCACCGCCGGGTGGGCAATGGCCTCAGCACCCCGATCGTAACCTTGAAAACCGCTGGTCAGATTATGATGGCAGTGGTGATCGTGGCGGTATGAAAAGCCATCCGCCGCTTTTCCGCCTGTTGCAATCCGTCCAGGCGGAGCTGGACTGCTAAAATTGTGCTGGTGCCTAGCTTTTTCGCCCATCTGGATTAGGAAGCATGCGGGAGCCAGCTTTTCAGCTGCGGTCTCTCTGCTATGAAAGGCTGGCAGGGATTGTGTTTGGGGGCCAGTTGCTGGCCCTTCTCGTGTTGGGGGGGGGGGGGTGTGGGTGCACTGGGGGGTACCCATGGTATGCCCCTACATTTCACTGCACCAAGTGGCAGGCACAGTTCAGTGCCTTCCACGTAGTGCAGTGAAATGCACAACATGCTAGTTTCCGCAACGCAGCAGTGCTGCTGCCAGCACTGCCTGCCACAATGTTAAAGCTGCAGAATCCGACCACTGTGGTAGAGGGCCCATCATAATACAATGGACGGGACTGCTGGAAGCATGGCGGACGGACCCAATCACTGCCATGCTTGCGGTGGTAACATCATAATACCATGGGCAGGACCGCCGCATGCATGGTGGTCTCCGCTATGGTGGCCTCCAGAAAAAATCTGATCGCCATCATAATGAGCCCCTTAGGGTTTAAGACTGTACACTCCAAACGCATGTTCTTCTAGTGTAGTTTTAGAACAACCATCTCAAAAACCTATTGTCCTTTTTCACTGTGAGGCCAGAGAACAAGATGATGCTGGTAATTGCGATCCCTGCGGGCACCGCGCGAAAGTTAAAAACAAAAGCACTAATTCAATAGCCACCACCACGTAAAAAAATTATAACTATATATTTATTTCTAACCATAACACCACATAAATCACTATATAAATAACTCTATAAAAACGTTTATCCGAAATCAGCATCTCTATAACAATGTGCATTAATGATTGACATATTTTTTTATATTTCCACCAATGTTCACGGTGCCACTGTAATGGTTGCAATGTCCCCGCAATGGTACACGGGGGTCACACTGACGGTTGTGTTGTCATCACAGATATTGCGCACTATCTAAAAAAAATCAACTTTGGACACATGACTTGTGTCACTCACACACCCATTTCTCAAACTTGAGGTCAGAGTACCTCCACCCTGACCTCTTATTTTAGCTTTCAACTAAATTTTCAGTCTCAGGAACTGTTCCCGGATCTTAAAATGGTGACCACAACTTTCTGCAAGCAGTAGTAATAGCTTTATTCGATAAAAACATATCATAAAAGCATTTCTTACATCTTTTTAAAAAACATTTTTAGCAACAATCATCAACATAAAAACATTTCATATCCAAAACAGCATATTGGGTAGGGGGGCTCGGTCACTGGATTAACAGTTTTCTTGCAGTTCTTAGACGCCAAGCCCAGCCCAAGAATTTTGCCATACAAGTGGAAAAGAAGGGTCTAGCATCTGTACGTAAAATACGCAGGGCTTCCAAGTGAGAACGAGTTCCCAGACACCTGCAAAGGGGCTTCAACCACCTACGTCTCGGGGCTACATAGACACTACACTCGAACAACATGTGGGACACAGACTCTACCCTTAGGTCACAAAAGGGGCAATAAGGTACGGTTTGAGCGGGCGGTCTCCAAGTGGACGTGAACTCACATAATGGAAGCACCCCCACCCTAAACTTAATGTACAGTGATCTGTCCCATGAGCTCTGAATGGTGTCTAGATAAGGTTCCCTTAACGGTAACTCTTTGACCGACAGAAACAGAACTACAGATTTACAATGATTTGTACTTCGGGCCCTCTCATTGTCTACCCATGCCCAATAAGCCTTCTTTAGCTGCTGTTTCAGGGGTGCAGATTTATTGGCCCAAGCCTCTCCTAGGCCTAGTTTGTGGAGCAGCTTTTTGACCTCCCTAAGCCAGATGATCTTATGTGAACCCGGTAGTGACATAATGTCATTCAAAGCTTCTGCATACCTTCTTAATTCCTGCACATTCCAGATTCTGGACCATAACAGAAGAGGGCGTAGTTTCGCTTGATCGCAGATTGCCCGGGTACCTGCGTCTAGCAGCAGTGGGATTGTTGGCGTGCTGTGGGGCAAACCCATTAGGTCTTTGTGGAAGTTGTTCTCAAGGTGGGCCAGAGTATCAACTCTATGAGTGCCCCACAGCTCAGCACCGTAAAGTGCCGCGCTTACAACCCTTGCCCTATAAATATCTAGGGGAGCCCCAATAGGTTTTAATGATGAGGCTCGCTGTTCCTTGAGCAAGGCACCTGCCACCCTTTTGTGAGTAAGGAACACTTTTTGGTGGTGTGCCTTCCAGCTCATGGTGTCACTGATGCGTATACCCAGGTAATCAAATTCTTTGACGCGATCAAGTGGGACAGAATCTAGAACCGGGGGGTAGACAGATTTTTTGGGTGCGTTGAGGACTAAAAACTTAGTTTTGCCTATGTTTATAGCCAAACCCCTTCCATCACAGAAGGCTTTGAAGCTGGAAAGCAATGATTGGATGCCCATTGGTGATTTCGAAATTAAGAGGGTATCGTCCGCGAACAAGAGCGTTGGGATTTTCCTTCCAGCCAAGGTGGGTGCATCTGATGGTTGTTGGAGAAGATGCTCCACCACTCCGTTAATGTAAAGAGAAAACAGAGTGGGGGCAAGCACACACCCCTGGCGAACGCCTCTGTCCACGGGGATACGAGGTGTTTTCTCTCCCTGTGCACCCCATCTAATTTGGGCGAAATTCCTATCGTGAAATTTTACAAGCAGCGACAGCAAATAGGGAGGGAGGCCTAACCCATCGAGGACGTTCCATAAGAGTGCGCGTGGTACCAGGTCGAAGGCAGTCCGCAAGTCAATAAAGACTAAATACAAACTGCCCCCTCCCAGCACCACCACTTTCCAATAGATCATTAGAAGGCGGAACATCTGCTCGATTGTGCCTGTTCCTGTTCTGAAGCCCGCTTGAAGATCTGACAGGATGTGATTACCATCTGCCCACTCGATGATCCTGCCCAATACCACCTTCCCTGCTACCTTTTGAGAAGAGTCCAATAAACTAATTGGACGATAGTTCGCTGGGTCGTCCCTAGAACCTTTTTTAAAAATGGGTACGACCTCAGCGCCCCTCCATGAGTCAGGAAAGGCTCCACCCAACATCACTTCATTCAAAAGCGAGGAAATTAATCTACTCCAAGAAGATGGATAATTCTTGATTAGGTCTCCTGGGATTCCGTCAGGACCTGCTGCTTTGTTCGAGACAATACATTGGATTGCTCTCTCTACCTCTAAGCTGGTAAATGGACCATCATAGCACGGGAGGTTAGGTAAAAAATTAGGCAATAGACCCATGGGTGGGCAAGCTAACTGGGGCAATAGACCCACGGGTGGGCCTGGAGGAGCGGAGTACAGTTGTGAAAAGTGATCAAACCATACGCCCCCTGGAATGTTACAGGTTAGCTGCTGGTCAATGGGCTTTTCCCTAGATCTTAATAGGTCCCAGAACCTCTTGGCGTCCTTCCTAATGCTTGCCTCTACTAGATCTCCCCAGAAGTTAAAATCATAAACCTGCTTGGCTTCAGATATGGTTTTTTTGTAAATTTTCCTAGCTGCCCTAATATCAACTGCGTCTTTGGACTTTAATGTGACAACAAGTTCCTTCTTAGCTTCACGACATTTTGCAGTATACCATTTATGTGACTGCTTAGTCAAGGTTTTCGAGGGACCCCTACGAGTGGTTTGGGAACAATAAATAAATCGCTCAGTGCCAATACAGTCTCAGTGAATAGAGGTAGGATCTTATTATCAGTTAGACTTAAAGAGTCCATCCGGGGCTCCACCTCTTCCAAAATAGTCCCGGCTTGGGCCATCCTTGTATCATCGGCTAAGACTTTTGCCCACTTCAAGCGCCTGCTACAGTTTGTGGGGGCTAATTCATGGGAGGATTTCCACTTATGACCGGGTGAGCCTTGGTTTCCAGCCTGCCAAGGAGATGAAATAGTTAGCGATAATGGGTTGTGGTCGCTATCACCCGACACTATAACCTCTATATCTAGGTGGTGTTGCCAGATGTTGTAGTTGAGCATGATGTAATCAATCCTAGATGTATGGTCTGGTCTGTTGTAGGTGTGAGCACCCATATGGTCAGATTTGGATCGGCCATTTGTCGGTCGCAAATTGTGCTCCATACAAAGAGCATTAATTTCTATTGCGTTTTGCGACCATTTGAGGATTGGGTCAAGATTCAGAATAGGAATACCTCTCCTGGTGTCCTCCTCAAAAGTGTCCAAGATATCTTCTCTGGCCAGGGGCTCAAAACAGCAATTGAAGTCGCCTGCAAGCATTACATGGGAGTCCGCATTGCAGGCAGCCAGGATGCGGTTTAGGCCTGTGGAAGGTAGATGGGATACACCGCCTTTAGCACCCCTCAGGTAGATATTGAAGACTTCCATACTTCTTCCCCCTTTGTGGGTTATCGTTAGCCACTGGAGATCAGATGACTGGGTGTTTCTTTCTTTTACCCTAAAGCCTAGAGCAATACTAATCCATATAATAAGGCCACCTGACGGGCGACCTTTGGATCCTTGTACCTGGGCGGCGGGGATAAAAAAGGTGGAGAATCCCACTCGATGTCTTGGCTCCAAACACCAGGTTTCCTGAAAAAGGCAGATGTGATAAGGTTCCAGAAAGTCATTCCATTCGGGGATGTCAAAGTTGCGACCGAGACCAGCCACATTCCAACATAGAATTTTTAAAACAGTGTCACCGAGTGGAGAAACCTTGGTGGAGGCAATAGGCATAGGAGAAACAGTTGCGCCCACAAGTTTTGGAGACCTCACAGGTGGCTCGGTTTGCTGGAGATTAGAGGTCACATAGGGGGCAAAGCAGGTAGGACCCGATTGTTCAGTAGAAGTTAATTCAGGGGGGGTCATGCGGGGCAAGTTTAACCAATCTTCCCTGCTACGGTTTACTGTTATGTCGAGTGGGGATGGCTCCCCATCAACCCTTGCGTTGATGGATCGTTCTACTTGGCTTATTACAGGCTCAGGGGCAGGGCAGTCAATAGAATGATGCCTTTGCGGTGTTAAGATTTCCCTTCGGGGTTGTTTGGCTGGTTGAGCCGGGAGTCAATCCACCTCCTCTAAGCTCCCGAATCTATTATAGGTAGAGAGACCATTCCAATGTAGGAGGGTCTCCTTGTGGCCCCAGGACTTAATCGGCCGTTGGTGGTGTTGGACCAATGACCAATTATCCCCCTGGTTACGGCTTGGTCGGGGAGGATAAAAAAAGGATAGTGGTTTAGGTATGGCTAAGGAGTCATCATTACTGGGCCAAGTGCAGATGTGGTGCGCTGTGTGTGGATCTTCGAAGGTCACTACTATGCAGTCCCCCGGACTGGATTTCAACGTTGGCCCTACCCAGGGAGTTCTGCGAACCATCAGTACGCGACTTCTTCTACCATTGGGGATTGGTCTGTTGATATTTAACCAGTGCATTATTTTATTTTTCAGCGACCAGTGGTTTTCAAATTGGCCATTACCTATCGTGGGAACACCCGTCAAAACAACCACATAGTCGTTTGCCTCTGGGGGAAGGTCAATATAGCCACCTCTAAAATTGTCTTTAACTGAAGGGACCTGGGTTTCACTAGGAATTGGTCTATTTAATGTTTCGTGTTTTGAATGTTGCGGGTTACGTGTGGAGCCTCGTGGGGGAGCCTTTGGTTTAACACGAGCTTGCTCCACCGTAACTGTCCTTGGTTTAGGGACAGGTTTTATTGTGGGTGGTACTGAAGAGGAAGCTTGATTAGTTTGGGGTGCGGTAGGTTGTGGCGTTGAGTCAGCTGCAATAACGCCCTGGTTTTCAAGACTTTTCAACCCAAGAGTGGCCAGAGCAATAATGCTCTTCTCCATTTCTAACAAGTTATTTTCTATCCTTGATAGTCTTAGATCTAGAGGTGACAAAAGTTTTTTAAGTGTGTCCCAAACCACCTCTATAAATTCTTTGTTATTATTGGTTAACCCATCTACTTCAGGGTCCTCACCTGCTGGAGTATTAAGGAAGGGAATGGATGGATTTTTTCCCTGTCCCTCACTACATGACTGAGTATTAAGGGTATGCTCTGCTCCAGCATTCAGTGCTGTGATGTTGGTCATTGGCAGATCTTAGGGAACAGCAATTTTCGCTTTCTTACGGAAATAAGCTGAGCGAGAATTGCGTTTCCTCTTTGGTTGCTTGCCACTGGAGATATTATTAGACAGATTTATCGGGAGAGATACAATGGGGACAGGGTTGTGCACACTAAGTGGTGTCGATGGAGTTACCTCATCCTTACATCCTGAGGCAAGTTGGTGAATAGCCGGGGTCGGCGAATGGTGAATATCGACCTGAGTAACTATACAATGTGGGCGGGCTGGGCGCTCAGGGGTGACAGAAGTGGCTTTGTGGCCTAAAGAGGATTTCTTGGAAAGTGCAATTACTTGGGACAATCTTCTGGCGGCTTCTAGTTCTAGCGAGACCCGGGTTTGGAGTTTAGATATCTCTTCGTCTATGGCTATGTTGGTGCGGGTTATAAAGTCATCCATGGGGCCACTGATTTGTGACCCACCTTTAGAAGTCTTGCTACGGGTTACCCTTGAATTCATAGCGCTAAGTGCACTGTGACGAAGGTAGGTCTATTTCCCCTCAGTTATTGATTTAGCTTCCAAAAATATCGAGCCAAAGGGGGTGGGCCAGTCCAGTCCTCTCAGTCCTCGAACGGCCTCAAACGCCCCGCTCTTTGCCCGGTCTTAGCCCCGGACGCTCCCGCGCGCTCCCGCGCAGCGTCACTCTCCGATATTTATGGGCCAGAGACCAATGGGACCAATGGGCCGTGTTGTAAGAAGGTGGGGGCGGGGCGTTCGGGGAGAGCGGGGCCAGGTGACTCAGCCTCCGGGACCGGGACTCCTGGGAAGGTGAGTCCCGGTTCGCGCTCGCAGCCCTGAAGCCTCACACGCCCCCACAGAGCAGCCAGGCAGGAGATCACAAGCAGGCAGTGAAGGTGAGGAGAGTCCGAAGCGGGACCCGCGGAGCGGGTTTCGCAAGTCGTAGGTAAAGGCAGCCCTTAAGCACAGGCAGCGCCGGCCAGGTCCAAGAAACAGAGTCCCACGAAGGAAGGGTCCAGGCGCCTTTTGAGTTGTAAGAAGGTGGGGGCGGGGCGTTCAGGGAGAGCGGGGCCAGGTGACTCAGCCTCCGGGACCGGGACTCCTGGGAAGGTGAGTCCCGGTTCGCGCTCGCAGCCCTGAAGCCTCACACGCCCCCACAGAGCAGCCAGGCAGGAGACCACAAGCAGGCAGTGAAGGTGAGGAGAGTCCGAAGCGGGACCCGCGGAGCGGGTTCCGCAAGTCGTAGGTAAAGGCAGCCCTTAAGCACAGGCAGCACCGGCCAGGTCCACGAAACAGCGTCCCACAAAGGAAGGGTCCAGGCGCCTTTTGAGTTGTAAGAAGGTGGGGGCGGGGCGTTCAGGGAGAGCGGGGCCAGGTGACTCAGCCTCCGGGACCGGGACTCCTGGGAAGGTGAGTCCCGGTTCGCGCTCGCAGCCCTGAAGCCTCACACGCCCCCACAGAGCAGCCAGGCAGGAGACCACAAGCAGGCAGTGAAGGTGAGGAGAGTCCGAAGCGGGACCCGCGGAGCGGGTTCCGCAAGTCGTAGGTAAAGGCAGCCCTTAAGCACAGGCAGCGCCGGCCAGGTCCAAGAAACAGCGTCCCACGAAGGAAGGGTCCAGGCCCCTTTTGAGTTGTACGAAGGTGGGGGCGGGGCGTTCAGGGAGAGCGGGGCCAGGTGACTCAGCCTCCGGGACCGGGACTCCTGGGAAGGTGAGTCCCGGTTCGCGCTCGCAGCCCTGAAGCCTCACACGCCCCCACAGAGCAGCCAGGCAGGAGACCACAAGCAGGCAGTGAAGGTGAGGAGAGTCGGAAGCGGGACCCGCGGAGCGGGTTCCGCAAGTCGTAGGTAAAGGCAGCCCTTAAGCACAGGCAGCGCCGGCCAGGTCCAAGAAACAGCGTCCCACGAAGGAAGGGTCCAGGCGCCTTTTGAGTTGTAAGAAGGTGGGGGCGGGGCATTCAGGGAGAGCGGGGCCAGGTGACTCAGCCTCCGGGACCGGGACTCCTGGGAAGGTGAGTCCCGGTTCGCGCTCGCAGCCCTGAAGCCTCACACGCCCCCACAGAGCAGCCAGGCAGGAGACCACAAGCAGGCATTGAAGGTGAGGAGAGTCCGAAGCGGGACCCGCGGAGCGGGTTCCGCAAGTCGTAGGTAAAGGCAGCCCTTAAGCACAGGCAGCGCCGGCCAGGTCCAAGAAACAGCGTCCCACGAAGGAAGGGTCCAGGCGCCTTTTGAGTTGTAAGAAGGTGGGGGCGGGGCGTTCAGGGAGAGCGGGGCCAGGTGACTCAGCCTCCGGGACCGGGACTCCTGGGAAGGTGAGTCCTGGTTCGCGCTCGCAGCCCTGAAGCCTCACACGCCCCCACAGAGCAGCCAGGCAGGAGACCACAAGCAGGCAGTGAAGGTGAGGAGAGTCCGAAGCGGGACCGCGGGACCGCAAGTCGTAGGTAAAGGCAGCTCTTAAGCACAGGCAGCGCCGGCCAGGTCCAAGAAACAGCGATGGCGATGGCAAGCTTATTTTACACAAAACTAGTGCAGCAGAAGTGCGTTATTGCTCCGTATGAAGTTGCCTCTGGCACCCCGTTCTCTTTATCCCATAACCGTTTCCACCATGGCCATAAACCTTCCTCTACGCTCGCGCTATTAAAGAAGCACACTCCAATGCCGGGGTTTCTTTTTTTCCCCTAATTTTAGAAGTCTTCACATCACATCATTCTTTAAGGCTGAATCTTTCTTCTATGTCACCACAACTTTCTAATCAAGTTGCGTCCAGCCAATCAGAGCATTCCATTTTGGCATGGACATACGCAATTATTCGCGAAACCACCGCGAAATATTCGCAGCCAGATAAATTTATCATTTTTGGCTTTCATTTCCCAAAAACTACTGGATGGATTTGTTCCAAATAACAAAAAGCACAATCTACGTAATAACATCTACCTTTCTGCCTAATTTGGTGTAATTCCGTCCAGCAGTTGGGCTCAGCATTCAACAACGTGTTTCTAGGGGAATTAAAATTACAAACGCACCCTTTTATTGCACCCCTATTTCTTGGTCCCCACTGCACGGATCACCCCCAAACTTTTGATGACACAGAGAACCTTTTTGGACATATCTTTGGGGAAATTTCATGAAGATTGGTCAACAACACCAAGGTTATAGGCAAGTCAAAAAATTATTTTCATATGAAAACGAGGTCCTAACTATAACTATCTAATGGCGACCGCCAGTAGGTTACATATCCATTCCTATATCTATATATATAAACTTATTAATATATATTTTATATATATATATATATATTTATATTGTCCAACAACAAACAACAACAAAGGCGATGCTTCGCAAGATGCACTCAGCAGTGCGTTTGCCATTCGGCATCACGGTTCAGCCCGGCCCAGCCATCCAAGTTTGTTGTATTGCCTGATGCATTTCTGCGGCCAACGTACCACTTCATCAGAGGCATTTCTCCTGTACGCATTGGAGCGCTCTTTATACTGCATGCTGATTAGTTGAAAATCCCTTGTGGGTTCAACAACGTACTTTATTACTTCCTATAGCATGCTGGGATGTGTCGTCATATCAATCTTTAATTAAACACCTAGTAGGTTCCAGTTCTTACAGTTATTCAGAGAGTCAGTTAAAATCCTTAGTAGGATCTGAATGTGATGGGAGCAGGCACTTTTCATCAAGAAGCACTGTGCCAGAAACTGTAGCAGGAAGGTTCCTCTCCCACAGCCTCTCATTCCTTCAAGATGGTGCATCCTGCACGGGAGGGCACCCGTATCATGAACTCACTGTGGGTATAATTATGGCCGCTTCAGGGACCACCTGTCCTAGTATGCATTAACATCACGCACTGAGCAAGGCCCATCTGGGGGCCGTAAAACAGTCACAGCATGCCTGAAATAAAGTCAGAAGCAAAGCCCTCAGTGACATTGATTTGAATAAGCCCAAGAAGAAGAGGCAAACCGCCTCGAAAAGCGTTGGCTGGATAAAGACTTACCAGAAACAGCAGTGCGAGCAGCAATGGTACGTCAAATGGTGGGCTCACTGGGAGTGCCCTCTTGAAGCTTTTGGGCCTTTGTTTAACATATACTTACATGGCTTACATGGCTGCCCCAGCTGTGAAGAGGAGGCACCGTCTCGAATAGAGGAGGGGCTGAGGAATGGAACTTTGCCAGACCTAATTCAGCGCAGTGAGCCGAATGCCAACAAGAATCGCACTTATGTCATGGACCCCATGAAGGGAAATAAATGGTTCTTTTAAAAGTGAGCAATGTGCTTTGAACTCACTGTGGGTATAATTATGGCCGCTTCAGGGACCACCTGTCCCAGCATGCTTAAACATCACGCACTGAGCGAGGCCCATCTGGGGGCCGTAAAACGTCACATATGCCTGAAATAAAGTCAGAAGCAAAGCCCTCATTGCCATTAATTTTGAATAAGCCCAAGAAGAAGAGGCAAACTGCCTCGAAATGCGTCGGCTGGATGAAGACTTACCAGAAACAGCAGTGCGAGCAACAAAGGTACGCCGAATAGTGGGCTCACTGGGAGTGCCCTCTTGAAGCTTTCGGGCCTTTGTTTAACATATAACACACAACAGTATAAATGTTGTACAACAGGTATTTATACCGTGATTTTAACGCTAAAGTTTGCACATTTGCGTAAATTTGCTCATATATTTGGTTTACAAGAGAGGCACAATTTGCACTTTGTAAATGGCAGCTATATGCAGAAATTTGCACATGAAAATATGTACTGTATTACGATATTTGCACAGGCGTTATTTGCACAAGTGTCTATGTCAAAGATACAACCAATATGAAAAACAATTGGGAGACTCGCTGTAGAAAACCTAAAATAACTGATTAACTATGGCACTAGACCGATACTGTCACAACTAAAGAATTACCAAGTAGCACTGTTTAAAAGCATAAATGAGCACTGTCACTTTAAGACTGCATCCCAACAAAATGAAAAAAGTGTTTTTTTTGGCATTTAAGGGGTCAGGTGACGTTATTGCGTGTCATGTGATCAAGGTACGTTGTATCGAAACGCATAATGGCCGACATCCTGCACAGCTAATAAAGAAGATTCTGAGCACTTATCTGGGTCTGTGCTCCACGTTCTTTTCGTGAGAAGGGCGCAAGCAACTTCTCGTGTGAGTGGAGTAGTGCAATATATATATATATATATATATATATATATATATATATATATATATATATATATATATATATATATATATATATATATATATATATATATATATATATATATATATCCCAGTGATTCCTCAAACTTCCACGCAGCGTGGCAAAAGAAGAAGACGGACCCCACGGCTTCAGGCAAGATGTTATTTTATTTTTTGGAACCTTTCAAGCGACACATTTCGAGTACCAAGTACTCTTGATCACACACCAGTTTAGCGCTTAGCTTGCTTTTTTAAATGCTGTGTTTCCCTGACCCAACATTTGGGCCACACCTCCTAAAGTGCATCACATAACTGATTCATGAACATAGAAATAGTGCACATTGTAAATGGGAAATACTGAACGATCTAAGTGTTCAATTCAAGTATATACAATCGCCTGAGTATATACATACATGTTGATGAAATAAATTACATTTTCTTTCATTTAAAATGATTCTCCCATGTATTGATGGTTTAAAATCACTCAATCGCACACATTTCATTGACGTGCATCTTTCAACAATTTATTTTCACTGCATGAATGCAAATACCAACCGGTATATAAAGTGACTAGTGCTAAATTTTATGCCAAAACAATATATTCAATAAATTGTTGTTCATCCTTATTTACAATTTCTCATGACTGCATGAATGCAGATACCACTGGGTACATGAAATCGCTAAAACTATGGAAAACTGACTAACACAATTGAATAATCACTGTAATGATCATAAATCATGTAAGTCATGTGAATTTTTTTTTTTTTGTGGAAAGCAACCCCTTGTTTACCCGCAAGCTTATGTCCTATATACTTATTCAAAATTTAAAATATTAAATTTCATACATCATAAATATTAAGACCTATTTACATTAATTTTTGTATTCAAAAATTAAAATAAAAGTGCAAATCTGTACATGTGCATTTTTAGTGAGTGGAAAACAATTGAAAACACTAAGAAAAAAGGAAACTGATATAAAAAGAATATATTTTTTTAACTGTACAATATATTAAAAAAGAGAGATAAAATAGGAATTTTTATGTACACATATGTAATTCATGTATAGCTATAATTAAGGTGCATTAATTTCATAATATGCCCTTGATATGTACATGTGTGTAGCTCTATGGGTTTTTTTTCCATCGTTGACTCAAGTCAATGATCTTGATCAAAAAACAAAATGCACATAGAGTTTCCAGGTTTTGCGATATTCTCATGAATTCGCCTCGAACCAATGCTGACAGTTTAGGGGCCTTTTTAAAAAATCATGCAGATCTTCTGTCGCATTAAGACCATGGGCCTGTTTGCTGTCTAGCTCGATAATATATTTAGTTTCCAGCTTTCTCAGCAATTTGTCCCTGTCCCCACCCCTTCTCAGTGGGGGCACTGCATCGATGACATAATAACTTAAGCACGACAGATCCCTGTTGTGCTTTAAGTGAAAATGCAGCACCACGGGGTAGGCCGAATCATTGTTTACAACTGCCCGGAGATGCTGCAGTATCCTGACATGCACCTGCGATCTCGTGCTTCCAACATAGCACAGACCGCAGGTGCACGTCAGGACGTATACAGCAAACTCTGTATGGAAGTTGAAATTGCCTCTGATTGCTGTTTTAGTGCTGGTAAAAGGAGTCTCATAATGTGTGGTGTTTTGTCCAAATTTGCATGCACGGCATGAGGTGCATTTGAAAAAGCCTCTCCTGTTGAGTCAGGCACTGCCACTGCCTAGCTCAGGGCTGGATTTAACCAATTTGCTGTGCATACTATAGGCTCTTCTGAAAGTAACAATAGGTCTATCTGGGACTCTCGAGCATAGTACACAGTCTGTTTTTAAAATAGACCAGTGTTTATTGATGATGGATTTAATTTGACGCTGTTGTTGGCCGAAAGTGGTTATCAGCCTAGGACATTGTTCACTGTTCTCAGGTTCAGTGGATTTGGGCATAAAAAGAGATTCCTGTGTCCTTTCTTTGGTTTTAGACATTGCTTTTGAAAGGATAGATTCACTGTAACCCCTTGCCCTCAAGCGTTCCATCATCAGGATAGCACCCTCATCAAATTTCTCACTACTGCTGCAAATTCTTTTTAGTCGCAGAAATTCCCCCCAAGGTATACTATTGATGACATGTTGAGGATGTCTGCTACTGGCGTGCAGTTTGCTATTGCCTGCCCTGGGCTTATGATACATTGATGTAGTAATCTTTGCCCCATCAATTGTAATTTGGACATCTAGAAATTCTGCTGATTGTTTGCTTATATTAGATGTGAAAAAAAGATTTCTGGTGTTGTGATTGGGGGCTTCAACAAACTGGTGTGCACTGGAGATGTCCCCTTCCCATATGCAAAAAATGTCATCTATAAATCGCATCCAGTGTATGACATGATTAAAACCCGGTACCGCGATGAGATCCCGCTCCTCCCACCAACCCACATGTAAACATGCGTAGCTGGGGGAGAAGCAGGATCCCATCGCAACACCTCTAATTTGTTTCCAAACTGTTTTATCATACATAAAAAACGTTGTTATTTGGACACCAATTTACTAAGTCACATAGCATTTGATTGTGACCATAGTATTCACATGATTTCTGTCCCAAATAATATCTTATGGCCTCTACCCCCTTACAGTGTTCAATACAAGTGTACAATGACTCGATGTCCAATGTTATCATACACCAATTGGTCTACCACTGTATTGAGCCAAGCTTGGATAAAAAATCACCGGTGTCTTTAATATAGCTAGCTTGATTTTGGACGTGTTCATGTAAGAAATAATCAATATAACAGGAAACGTTCTCACCCATACTCTTCATTGCAGAAATGATGGGCCTACCGTGTGTTGGATGTCTCATCCTATGTGCCTTTGGTATCAAATATAGGTGTGGCATAACCGGGTTTTCTACATGTTAAAAAGCACGTTCTTCGGATGAGATCAAATTTTCCCGTTTAAATGACATTAACATCTTCTTTAAGGTGTCTCTGGCTTGTTGGAGAAGTGTGGCTCACTGGTTAGAGGAGGCAGACCTGGAAGCAGAGGTCAGCCTGGGACCAGGGTTCAATTCCCGGCTCGGCGGGGTCTTGAGTCCTAAAATGTCCATGGACTCGACAATTCTCGCTCCGGTGCCTACTCGATTCACGGGTTCACACTCTGCGACTCTGGGCAATAGCTTGCCTAATCTCCACAACAGCCCCTCACGGCGGAATGCCTGGCTTTCACCTTGCGGATACCCTGCCGCGGTTATCTCACAGGGGAATACCAGGACGGGTTCCCTAAGCAAGCGCTTAGAGACCGGTTGGTGATTTTGCGCTATATAAAATTCCTGTACATTTACATTTACATTTACATTTGTACTCCAAACCACTGCTCCTGGCATAGCAGTTGCTGTCACCAAGCTGCCTCATTGCTTCTGCCATATATTCATGTTTCTGCCAAAGAACAATATTTCCACCTTTGTCAGATGAGTTGATCACTATTTCCTGATTCTTGCTCAGCTTGTCCATCAGTATGTCATACTACTTGGATTGACATTTTTTTACATTTCTTCGACCTTTAATTCGACTGTTGAGTGTTTTCAAGTCTTCTACCACGCACTCGTGAAAAATGTCTACCGCGTCCTTTGGCATGATGGGGACAAACTTCCTTTTTGTTTTGAAGGGACTTTCCCCTGCTCCTTTTTGTACAACATTGATGGCCCGAAGTTGGTTCTGAGTATCGGGTATGTCATCCATTTCACTTTCGTTAGAAATATTGGAACCAGTACCAAGATCACATAATGTTAACAAAGTTCTGGCGTCACTTGCTGCAGCCAAAGGGGGAACATTGGTTGTATTATCAGTAACCCTGCTGGCAGTATCTTCCTTGTTAGGATTTGATTTGATGGCAAACAATTTCTTTAGTTTTGATTTTCTTATAAATAGAAAAACATCCGCCCTTGTATTGACATAGTTGAAATAGCTCTCTGGGCAATATTTCAGGCCCAAAGACAGTAGTTGCTGCTCAGCTGTGGTTAATGTCACATTGGATAAATTGGTGATTGTACTGGCCATGATTATTGCTTCTTGTTCTTTTTGTTGAACCACAGCTTCTTTTTTGTTTGCTGCAGATTTGGCGCGTTTCCTCCTTGCTTTGCGCCTTGCGTTGCGCCTCTGGCGGCAGCATTGTTGCGAGTTCTGGGTCGAAGTGTTTGGAGGCGCTTCTCGACTAAAAAATCAATTTCCTCACCTAAATCCAAGATTGCATTAGTTTCATTGTCTTCATCCAGACCCCGATTGGATCCTAATGAACTAATGGAACTTGAAAGGGAGAGGGTGTCAGAGCCTGATAAGCCTGAGGGCCCTGGTCGATCATTTGCGCTAGGCTGCTGTGCACACTTTAATTTGTTGTTGAGTTGCCTTTGTTTTTTGGCCTGATCAAACTTGCGTGAAAAAGTGTATATTTGACCTGTCTCGGAATCATTAAGGTCCCGTGCAAATTTGTGTATTTTGCGCAGCTTTATTTTTACTTCGTGTTTTTTTAATCTTTCTTCAATTTCCTTGCGACCCTTATCGATAAGTGCTTTCTCGTCTGCTTCAACATATTTATCCAAGTCTTCATTGATTTTTTTCAATTCATCCAGCAAGGTAGCTCTGTCCAATATCGCGTATTCGATCAGAATTTTAATTAAGTTCATTGACGCTATGAGGTTGCTTTCCCCCCACTTTTTGAGCATAGCAGGGTTTGGATCCGTAAAGCTGGGGGCGAGTAATATTCGTAGACCTCTTGGCACTTGCCCTGCCTCCTCATATTTTGTCAGGGAATAATGTTCCCACCATTTTGTGACCTCAGATTTCGATTTCTTTTCCAACATCTTTAGTAATTGTTTGACATCCTGGTTGATTGGTATGGCGGCATTCACGGGCGTTTGTTTGCTCTGTTTGCTCCGAGGCAGATTTCCGTAAAGAGCTTCTGCTGCCACCTCCCTCTCTTTGTCTAAACTTGCTGACATTGCTCGTCTAATAACGTTTGGTGCAATTGAAAGGATTTACATATACTGTTTTCGGCACTTGGCCGCTGCGCTTTTGTTGCCTGAAATGCCACTGCCTCCTCACCTGCGAATAGCTGATTTCTCGACCACTGGCTCCGGTGTTCCGTTCACCGCCGGTCTATCCGACCTCCTGTTCTCGCTCACCGATGCTCAGCTTGTGGAAAAACTGGTAGCTGCAGGGGGCCTTGCCGTTATACTCCTCCTCGGAATTTCAAAAACGTTTGGCTGTATAGGCGAGGCCGCTTTCTGTGGAGGGGGTACCGTCGACGGAGACAACCAGCTTCCGGAAACTAAATCCCAGTGATTCCTCAAACCTCCACGCAGCAGGGCGAAAGAAGAAGACGGACCCCACGGCTTCAGGCAAGATGTTATTTTATTTTTTGGAACCTTTCAATATATATATATATATGACACTGACGAAGCCTAACGGGTGCAACACGTTTGTCAAGGGGGCAGGGGGGTCTGCCAAATAAATCATCTTTGGTAAAGACACTGACTTGGAGTGCCGTCTATTCTTCACACCCAAGGAATCTGGAGTGAGTGGCGACATATCCATACTACTATTATAAAGAGAGAACTTGCACCTTTGAGCCAGGTAAACTTGAAAACTACACCACCAATCTGAACACCCAAGACATCTTAGAAAACCTCAGGGCAAGCAGAAGGACATAGGCTACATAAAAATAAAAAATAAACGTTGTTTAAAATATTTAGAAATAAAAATAAAGTAGTCCCTTGCAAGTAGCGCCGGCCGCGACGTATGCGTGAAGGGAGTAGTGTCGTTCATGAGCAACAGGAAGAGCGAAGACATGAGCGCTGGGAGGAGCGTCTGCGTGAGGGGAGGAGCGGAGTTCACTAGCAACAGGAAGAGGGGAGAACATGAGCGCCGGGAGGAGCTGCGGAGCGGCGAGAAGCGGAGGAGCAGTGGCAGCGCGGGGAGGAGCAGCGGATGAGGTAGCTGACAAGCGGTCAAGCAGTGGAGAGGTAAACACTCCAGCGTAGGGAGGAGCGGCGGATGAGGTAAGTCGGGACCTGTGGGGGGGTTACAAAGCCGGGGCGGGAGGCAGGAGGCGGGCGGGAAGCTCAAGGCGCAAGGCGCGAGGCGGGAGGCAGTAGGCGGTAGGCGCTATGCCCAATGGGGGGCGGCGGGCTTTAGGCTCAAGGCACAAGGCGGGAGGCGGGAGGCGGGAGGCGGTATGGCCAATGTCGGAGCGGGAGGCGGGAGGGATGCGGACTGGGCAATGTCGGGGGGGGGGGGGTGCACAGTTCCGCTTCTTCCCTGAAAGTCTCGGGTAGATTCGTCAAACGGGGGCCGAGAAAAAAGGGGGGTCCCCAAAGGTGTTTTCCCCATGTTAATTTCCATAGGACCTTTGAACACGGCTACAGCCGAACCGCTGGACGGAATTACACCAAATTTGGCAAAATGGAATAGTCTGATTCGCATATCACGCTTTAGCTTAAATGGTGTAAATCCCTCCAGAAGTTCCTGAGAAAATGAAAAGAGAAAAAATATATATATCTATATATTGGTTGCCACTGTCTGTCAACACTCCAAAACAGAAATTGATGGCAGCCATCTTGTGCCTCGGTAGACTGAGGCACAAGAAAGCAGAAAAACAAACGTGTAGAACTCAAAAAGGGGGCAGGGTAGAAGAACCCTGACCCCCTAGGCCTGCTCAGGGACCCCCAAGGCAAAAAAATATATATATTTTTAAAAATCATGGGGTACGCACAACGTACGCGCACCCCGCGATTTTCCCCAAAAAAACTTTCAGAGCAGGAGCTGCATGCTCATTGGTTTTCAATACTTCAAACCCGGAAGTGTTGGCAGCCATCTTGTGCTCAGTAGACCGAGGCACAAGAAAGCAGAAAAGCAAATGTGTAGAACACAAAAAGGAGGCAGGGTAGAAACACCCTGACCCCCTAGGCCTGCCCAGGTGGTCCCACAAGGACACCCGAGGCCCAACATTTTTTAAAAAAAATATATTTTTTTTTTCCAAATGACCCCCGGGGGGACAAAATTGCGGGGGCATAGTGATAAAGAAGTGTGGGAGGGGTCCCAATCCCCCTACACTGCCCCGGGGACTGCCGCCCCGGGGGAAAGCAACACAGCCCCCTGCCGCATAATGGAGGCTCATGGTGGGCTAGTTGGCCCCCAGGGACCCCCGGTATGCAAGGGAACTTAATTCCCCAATTTAGAACACTCTGCAAGGCGCGTTTGCACAGTTTAAGTTGGGGATTTAATTCCGGTTCAATCCAAAGGTCCCCTAGAGGGAACTAGTCCAACAGGTATCTCCAGTAAGCGCCATGGAGCTGCGCTGCAGAGTGTTGATAAAAGGGGGCGTGCCCTCTGAACACCTGCCTGCAAAAATGTAGTAAGTCGGTATAAAAAAAATAACAATTAATACATTTAAAAATTGTCATTTAAAAAACATTAGAAATTCAATGAAAAAACCATAGGTTTCAGGCCTGATATAGTTAGGAATTAGCATTTAAAAAAACATTGAAATTCACTGAAGAAACCATAGGTTTCAGGCCTTCTATAGTTAGGAATTAGGATTTAAAGAACCTTTGAAATTCACTGAAAATCTATAGGTTTCAGGCCTTATATAGTTAGGAATTAGCATTTAAAAAACCATCACGTGGATGATGTCATCAGTGATGTCACTTGAGATGTCATCAGTGATGTCACTGACCATCTCATGAATGATGTAATATGTGACGTCATCAGCAGTGGATTGCGGGTGCACGAAATATAGTTAGTACAACTAACTATATAGGAGTAATTTCAATAGTTTTGTATGAGTGAAATGTCCAGCTAACTATAACACCCCTAAAACTTATAGTTTTTTAATGTGTCTGAGCATAAAGAGTGCTCCTTTGGATCAGTTTTTCATGTGGTCTTTAAGAGCCAGATTTTTTTCAAGAGTGAAACCTTGGGATTTTGCCGAGCCAGACAAAGTGAGCGGACAATTGAGGGCATTGAGGTCTGTGATCCAATCTTGGATGGGGAGACGGTTATTTTTAGGAGAGAAAATAATAATTTCAGTTTTATTAGGGTTCAGTTTAAGATGGTTGGAGTGGAATCAGGATTGGATTTTGTTTTGGGTATTGTTTAAATGAAGTACATCGGAATGGGATTTAATCTTATAGTAGAGTTGGTGTCATCAGCATAGAGGTGGTATTCAATTCCAGCTTTTTTCAAAATTAGGGTATGGTATGGGGTTCCTTAAAGAGGTTGAAGAGAGTGGGAGAGGATGGAGCCCTGAGGGATACCTAGGGAGGCGGGTAGGATTGGAGAGGCAGGCATTGATTTTTATTTGTTGTGTTCTGTGCTGGAGGAACAAGGAGAACCATGGGAGGACCAAACCATTAGGGCCTAAGCGAGCTTTAAGTGAATTAAGTGAGGAAGAATGGTTGACTATATCGAAAGCTGCAGAGAGGTCAAGGAGTATAAGCAGGCAAGCTTCTCCATTGTCTAGGAACTGTGTTAAGCATGTCGGTTTCTGTACTGCAGCCTTTCCTGAAACCAGGTTGAAAGGAGTCAAGTAAGTTGAAATTACTTATGTGATTGTCAAGTTGAAGCAATGCACATTTTTTAAGGGCGTTAGCAAGGAGTGGGAGGTTAGAGATGGGGCAGAGGTTGTTAGGATCATTGGGGTCAGAAGAAGGGTTTTTAAGGGTTTTTAAGAATGGGAGTGATTTGTCCGAGTTGGAGGGAATCAGGGACACAATCAGTGGTAAAAGAGGTGTTGATGATTTTAGTCCAACAAGGGGCAATGATGTGGTTAAGATTGTGAACTAGGTAAAAAGGAAGTGGGGCTTTGGTGTGTTAAGTTGGCTTTAGTTTATAAATTATGTTAAAGACTTTGAGCTCATCCATAGGATGGAAATTATACCAGGAGGCACTATTTGTCTGTTGTAAATTGGAAAGGAGGACATTGGGCTAAGTTGGGATGGCTAGGTGAGAGAGTGGATTAGGCGGTAGGGACAGAGCAGAGCAAGGTGGTGAGTCAATAGCAACGTCGAAGGCATATTGAACGCTGGGTAGGGCCAGGCTTTGAGGGAAGAATTGATCACATTTTGCAATTTTATCGGACAGCAAATTCTTCATATTTTTCAATTGAGGCCTTCAGCTGCTCTCGAGGGGCAGATTATGTTTGTTTTCTAACAATGTTTAACAGCTCTCTGGGCCTGGTTTTGGCATGATCAAGTTGAGCTCAAAAGAAAGATGCCATTTCATTGAAAATTTGCTTTTTATCAGTTATTCTAGCAGCTCTGAGGAGAGCCAGATGGATGGTTGAAGGGTGTTGTCTCCATGTTCTTTCTGGGAGTCTAAGTTGCCTTCTTTCGTTGTTGAGTTCAGGATTGAACCAATATTTGGATTGGATTTTGGTTTACTATGTTGTTTTTGTTTGAGAGAGGTGATTTGGTCAAGGACATCAAGTGTTGAATGAGCTCATTAGCATTTTGGGAGAGAAGAGTGAGATGAAGTTGAGTTTGGAGTTTAGTCTCAAGTTCACCGGGGGGGACTTGTTTAAGGTTTCTGGTCCACTTCATGGGTTTGTTATTGGCTGCTGGAGGGAGTAGGGGAATGGTTGCGATCTTAAACAGAATAAGGTGATAGTCGGACCAGTCGCTGGGGATGATGTTCGAAAGGGAGGTCAAGGTGGAAAGGTAGTTTCGGGGCATATGAGTTGGGGAAGAGTTAGTGGGAGACTCTGGAAAGATGGGAGGGTCAGGAGGGAGTCAGTTGATGGTAAGATGAGAAGTTGGATAATGAGATATAGCAGAGTGAGCAGAGAACGTCCCCAGCAGGGGCGAGAGAGTAGGTAGAGAGTTTAGGGGAGAGTCAGGTAAGGTGGTAGGGGTAGGAGGGGAGAGATCGATGGTAGGAATAGGAGAGGACGAAGGATTAGACAAATAGGAAAGTGCATAGGGAGTCCTGGGGAGGGGCAAGAGAATAGGATAAGATTTAGGGGGAGAGTCAGAGAAGATGGGGCAGGAGGGTGGTAGACGATGGTATGAGTAGGGAAAAGATCAAACAGTCGTGGGGGACTAGGGTGGGAGGGTTCCTCTGCAGAGGTGTGGGTCCTCATCATAGATGGTGAGTGAGGTTGGGGAGGATAGGCGAAAGAGGGCCAGCATTGGGGTGGAGGGAGATGAAAAATGGGAGTCAGGCAATTGAGTAACAGAAGGGTTAGGAACTGGTTGGGAGAGTTGGGTGGTATTCAGATGCTTGAATTAGAATGTTACCGGTTCTAAGTATGGAAATGTCAAATTTAGGAACGGGGTAGTTGATAGTTGAATCCGTATGGAATTTTGCTTGATTTAGTGATGGGGAGGTGGAGAAGGAAAGTGTTTTTCCATTTAATAGGGCGTTTGGAGTAAAAATAAAGTTTGTTTTCATTGGGGAGGACAAACTGTGGTAGGTATCAACGATTAGCGTTTCTGGGTGACGTATCAATAATTTATGTTTGACTTTTTTTGGGTGCTTTTGGAAAGACTAGATGGGTATAAGATGATCCATGAGTTGGGCTCAAAAATTGGAGGTACCCCTGTTACTTGCGACAGGTGGGGGAACTAAACACTAGAAAATGAGTAGAGGCCCTATCTTAGTGATTCTTAATCAAATATCCTCACCTATGAACAAAGAGGACTAAATACTTGAGGAACTTATGCAAGGAAGTTACTCGAATGGTGACTACAGCAGGGCAATATCAAGTAGACAAGTGAACTAAAGTGAATATAAACTAATAACAGTGATAAAACAAAAATTGTTTGAATTCAAAACATAAAATTTATTACCTCCCGAGCGGGTTACAAACTAAAACATGGTTAAAATCAATACATATAAGCTACCCAAGAGTGGTCAATTATAGCTAAATTTAATTAAAAACAATCCTAACTACACAAGTGAACACAGTCGACGCAGCGTTTCGGTGTTTTACTCAGTCTTCACACCTTCTTAAGGACGTTCACACAATTGAATTGATGTCTAAGAAATCAAAAACAACAAAATAATAATTAGCTACTTGTCTACCCTACTACTTGACTTATACTCCTGCTGTCCTGCTATTGACAATTTATTCTCGCCAACGAGTATATACAGATATATTTTCCAGCAATGGGGGATTTACTAGACCCTTGTGGACTATTTATTTGCTATGGTGGAATTGATCAAAGTAACCACTGGTTACTCTTAGGTATATTAAGTATATTACTGGGCCACTATACCCTATTATCCCTTAGATAGCATCCTCAGATTGTTAAAGAGGTGGTGTAAGAATATTATCTTGGTACCTGCTGACGATGTAGGATGAATCTATGTATTCATATCATCCGGCAGACAGTATATTCTTAGCGGTTTTGTACTCATGTCAAACTGTGTGCAAAAATTAATAAAAATGTTCAACACAATTCTGATTATTTTATTATGACAATATAATCACAGGTATTAATGTATTGAATTACCTTCTCTAGAGGTACAGAAATTAAAAATGCTCGGAGGAGCCACCGAAGTTGATTGGGTTAAAAACCTGGATGGGTCAAAATATCTTAGTTTTAATCATAGGCTACCTGAGATCTCGTCTATAGGTACATTAATATATTTGTATTTTTACTAACCTGTTTTTGATTAAGGTTGCCTCTGATAATTACGGCTTTTAATAATTGTCAGATGTGACGGTTCTTCTTAGAGTTCAAGAAGCCTGTATGTGCCTCTAGGATAAAGAGCATAACCAAAGGAAGCGATGTTACTATCTCATTGTTGTATTTTTTTTCATTAGATTGTTATTATCAAGAATTGAATATTTATTAAACAACCTGGTTTTTAGTCATGTGTACCGATCTCAAGGTGTTCAAATAATTCATTATTACAGCTGGTCCTTTTATTCGAGCTTTACTAATATGGTGAGCTCTGATTAACTGCTCTCTTTTATATGGTATACTAGTATTTAGTGAAAATAACAAGGTATCCATACATTCTGTTAGAAATACTACCCGTAATGGGCAGGTATCTTTTAGGTAAATAAAACAAAAGGGTATGACCTTGGACCGAGGGTCCCCGATGTAAGCAGTTAATTTACACTAGTACTGATGGCTCGATTTCTTCATGCCCGATCAAGATTAAAACTCAAAGCACGAGTGGGTGTATTCACATACTTTGTATCTATCCTAAGCTGCATTTCAATCATATATAGTTGGGCGACTCATGGCCCTTGCACTCTGTTTACATTTAACATTTTAAAATACTGTCTATCATTATTTGTGCAAACTAGGTGATATCACGAAAGATACTATCTATGCTAACGCCCGTCGGCTGGGTATATGCCTACCTCAATGGATGCAAACGGCCTCCCTGCTCCTCCGTGCTGCAGCGTATCGCGATGTTTCCGTGATGGTGTAGAATCTACTTGTAACCATCGCCGGTGGCGTTTTTATGTCGACGCTGCCTGTATTGACCCGGAAGTCCTAATGCGGAATCGTTAATTTAAGTTTATACGGTCAATTTTTATTCCTCGTCATGACTGTCGGTTGCATTCTGTTATCCCCATGGCGCTTTTAATACATAGTATAGTTAGTATTTCGTTGCAATCAACCGTGAGGGTAAAAAAATTTATTGAATGACCCGGAAGTGCAAGGTCTTTAATATTATCGTGTGTGGAAAACAAACCACTAGTTGAATATTACGCTACAGTAATTATTCTATATTGTCCGCCCAAGCTATCTTGGGTACTATTATTCTAGGTGTTTAGTTGGACGATGTAATTTTATGATAAAAAAGAAATATGTTATAGACCCGAAACGTGGCGGCCATTTTAGATTGGGAACCGCATCTTCATTGGGAAGAATGAGGGTGAAATATGTTATAGACACGAAACGTGGCGGCCATTTTAGATTGGGAACCTCATCTTCATTCGAATGAAAGTACCATGTGTCTGGGAAACTAATGCTACACTCATAATCCCTTTTCATTTGGGGGTACACCGGATCTGACGACAATAGGTACATTACCAAAATACATTTTTCACAGGGATTTTATGTACAATAACAAGGGCCTATGTGAAGACTTTTCAGTACAATTCATACATTTTCGCATCTATCGATATTGGCATCATAGGAAATACCTACATAACCTTTACGGACAAAAATAACTGCATATTGAAACATCAATAGACAAACAGACAATGTATCAATTAATTCTATATATCCCTAAAAGTGCTATCACAAATATTCTGATTCAACAAATCTCAAAAATTGTTACATATATTTTTTTTAAAAACTTTTATTTCCTCACTATTGAGACTGAATAAGACTGGCTGCTAGTTATAAAAAGCAGAGATATCAAAATGTATACTATGGTTCCTTACTTTTAACATTGAAACTGAAAACAGGATCTTCCAGACAGATTACAGAATTAACCTTTCCCATTCTTCTCTATTATTTAGCCCTGTACGGAAAGTGTTAAATAGAGACATGTAAAACTGTTCTCTTTTCTTCCTTTTGTTATTGACATTGCCACCTCTCATACTGTGTGTTATGGTCTCTATTACGCACCATCTAAGGTCTTCCAATTTGTGGTTATGAACAATCCAGTGTTCGACAAGAGGGGCCGATTTCTTTTGAGTCCTTATTGCGGACTTATGTTCAGTTATCCTGGTTTTAATTTCTCTGGCAGTCTCTCCAATGTATGCTTTATTGCACGGACATTGTATCATGTAGATCAAATCCTTAGTTTTACAGTTGGCAAAGCTTTTGATTTTATGATCTATTTCGTTATAGTGAATTAGATTGCCCTTAATCATAGATGTACAGTTGGAGCACATATTGCATGGAAAGTTTCCAGTAGGTAAAGGGGTATTGTTTATTGTATTGGGAGGCTTGCAATTCTTTTCTTTGAAAGTATGGACTAAGCAATTTTTGATTGTTTTATTGCGGCGAAAACTGAACATCGGTTTAGGGATGTTGATGCCCTGTCTATCGTTTAGTAATGACCAATTACGATTGATAATGTTTTTTATTTTGTTACTAGCTGTACTGTAGTTTGTAACAAAAATCAATCTATCATTGGTTCTTTCATTTCTACTTTCTGTATTCTTTTTGAGAAGTGATTCTCTATTATAGTATTTCGCACGTTTATATGCTCTTTTAATCAAATTATTGGGATATCCTCGGTCTCTAAGTTTTTGGGATAGAAGGTCTGCATGCTTATTATAATCTGTTATGTTAGTACAGTTTCTTCTAATTCTTAAGAATTGTCCGAATGGTATATTGTCTTTTTGGCTGTTCGGATGGTTGCTTTTATAATGAAGGAGGGTATTGCGGTCTGTTGGTTTAGTGTATAAATCAACTCCCAATACTTCATTGTCAGCCCTAATTTTAATGTTCAAAAATTCAATAGCTGTTTTGTTATGATTAGACGTAAACCTAAGGTTTTGGTCTCCTAGGTTTAACCAAAGAATAAAGTCTTCTAATAATTCTAAACTCCCTGTCCAAAGGAAAAAAATGTTGTCGATGTATCTCGACCAACATGAAATGTTTTCACTGAAAGGTGCCATGATATTAAAAATATGCTTATCTTCAAATGCCGCTACGTATAAGCACGCTAAGCTTGGGGCACATGTGGCCCCCATACTGGTTCCTTTGATTTGTTTAAAAAAATTATTTTTAAATAAAAAAATATTATTTTTCAAAATAATTTCTATGCATTCAAGGATGAATGTAGCATGTCGGTCTAAGTCATCTGTATCATTTTTGAGCAGACCCTCTACCATTCTAATTGTGTCGTCTTGCGGAATGTTAGTGTAGAGGGCCTCTATGTCTAACGTCACTAACCATTGTGTATTGACGTCGTAGGGTAAACCTTCAATTTTGTCTATCATGCTTGCTGTGTCTTTAACATATGCTTTTTGTGTTATAACGATAGGTTGCAGGAATTTGTCCACATATTTGCTGAGGGGCTCAGTAATGGAATTAATTGACGACACAATGGGC
Source organism: Lissotriton vulgaris (assembly GCF_964263255.1). Lineage (NCBI taxonomy): Eukaryota > Metazoa > Chordata > Amphibia > Caudata > Salamandridae > Lissotriton > Lissotriton vulgaris. Next base: position 1,315,864,553 of record NC_141695.1, read on the forward strand.
CTCATTGGGGGATCCTGTAAATTTTTGTGGACTTTTGGCAATCCATAAAGGGCAGGAATGATAGGTGTTTCGTTATTTAAAAAATTGTATTCATCTTGGCAAATGACCTCATCCTCAAGTGCAAATTTTAAATGGTTCTTGACTCTCTGGATTAAAACATTCCATTCTTGTCTACTTGAGACACAGTAGTGTTCCACATTATTTAATAAAGACATCATTTTATTCTCATAGTCTTTAGTATTCATAAGTACTATACTACCACCCTTGTCGCCGGGCTTTATGGTTAAGGACTCGTTGTTTTCTAAGTTCCTTAGGGCAGTGCGTTGTTCCCCATTCATGTTGTTCGTACCCCTAAGGGGGTGCATGAGCAGTGAGGAGATATTACTCTCTACCACCTTCTCAAATAAGTCAACTTGTTTATTGACCATCGTTATATTGGGGGTCCAGGTAGATTTAGGCTTAAGGCCAGATTTATTCGAGGGTCCTATTTTAGGGGGTTTATCTCTAAAGAATTCATGGAGCCTAATTTTTCTAAAGAAACCCTGAAGGTCCCTCTCTAGGTTATATCTATTGATTCCGGAGCTGATGGCATAACCTAAACCTTTTTCTAGGACTTGTTTTTCTGCTGTTGTTAGTGAGATTTCTGAAAGGTTGATAATAGCTGCTTTATGTTCTAGTCCCATTTTGGTTGGCTCCTGGTATAATACCTCCTCTGCTGTTGAGGTTGAGGGTAAAACTTCCCTCTCCCATTGCCTCTGGGTTTGTTGTATTTGTTCCCCCGCCCCCGTTGACCTAAAAAAGGTAGTGATTGGATGTTGCTGATAATAGAGACCGCCAACTCCATCCTATTAATTGAAAGGAAAGAAATAGCAGATGTAGAAGCCAAACTTGATACCTCTGCTTTAGAAGACGCCAAGAAAAAGTTAGAGGACATCCAAAGAGATGTCTCCGGGTATAGGGATTACCTATTTGGTAAAAAAACCAACAAATTCAACAAGGACGTTTCCAATTACAACACGGAAACTGTCTATCCTTACACACAGAAGGACTTTTTTGATCGTCCTAGAGAGAATTTTCCCAACCGCAACCAATGGCAACAACCCTGGCGTACTTACCCCAAAAAAAGAGTGACTTTCTCTGACTCTTCATAAACCAGTAACGATTCTGACCATGAAAAAACAGGGGATTCAAATAGAGTTGTGGAATCAACATCTACCCCCAACAGAGAATCACTACCTTTTTTAGGTCAACGGGGGCGGGGGAACAACTACAACAAACCCAGAGGCAATGGGAGAGGGAAGTTTTACCCTCAACCTCAACAGCAGAGGAGGTAATATACCAGGAGCCAACCAAAATGGGACTAGAACATAAAGCAGCTATTATCAACCTTTCAGAAATCTCACTAACAACAGCAGAAAAACAAGTCCTAGAAAAAGGTTTAGGTTATGCCATCAGCTCCGGAATCAATAGATATAACCTAGAGAGGGACCTTCAGGGTTTCTTTAGAAAAATTAGGCTCCATGAATTCTTTAGAGATAAACCCCCTAAAATAGGACCCTCGAATAAATCTGGCCTTAAGCCTAAATCTACCTGGACCCCCAATATAACGATGGTCAATAAACAAGTTGACTTATTTGAGAAGGTGGTAGAGAGTAATATCTCCTCACTGCTCATGCACCCCCTTAGGGGTACGAACAACATGAATGGGGAACAACGCACTGCCCTAAGGAACTTAGAAATCAACGAGTCCTTAACCATAAAGCCCGGCGACAAGGGTGGTAGTATAGTACTTATGAATACTAAAGACTATGAGAATAAAATGATGTCTTTATTAAATAATGTGGAACACTACTGTGTCTCAAGTAGACAAGAATGGAATGTTTTAATCCAGAGAGTCAAGAACCTTTTAAAATTTGCACTTGAGGATGAGGTCATTTGCCAAGATGAATACAATTTTTTAAATAACGAAACACCTATCATTCCTGCCCTTTATGGATTGCCAAAAGTCCACAAAAATTTACAGGATCCCCCAATGAGGCCCATTGTGTCGTCAATTAATTCCATTACTGAGCCCCTCAGCAAATATGTGGACAAATTCCTGCAACCTATCGTTATAACACAAAAAGCATATGTTAAAGACACAGCAAGCATGATAGACAAAATTGAAGGTTTACCCTACGACGTCAATACACAATGATTAGTGACGTTAGACATAGAGGCCCTCTACACTAACATTCCGCAAGACGACACAATTAGAATGGTAGAGGGTCTGCTCAAAAATGATACAGATGACTTAGACCGACATGCTATATTCATCCTTGAATGCATAGAAATTATTTTGAAAAATAATAGTTTTTTATTTAAAAATAATTTTTTTAAACAAATCAAAGGAACCAGTATGGGGGCCACATGTGCCCCAAGCTTAGCGTGCTTATACGTAGCGGCATTTGAAGATAAGAATATTTTTAATATCATGGCACCTTTCAGTGAAAACATTTCATGTTGGTCGAGATACATCGACGACATTTTTTTCCTTTGGACAGGGAGTTTAGAATTATTAGAAGACTTTATTCTTTGGTTAAACCTAGGAGACCAAAACCTTAGGTTTACGTCTAATCATAACAAAACAGCTATTGAATTTTTGGACATTAAAATTAGGGCTGACAATGAAGTATTGGGAGTTGATTTATACACTAAACCAACAGACCGCAATACCCTCCTTCATTATAAAAGCAACCATCCGAACAGCCAAAAAGACAATATACCATTCGGACAATTCTTAAGAATTAGAAGAAACTGTACTAACATAACAGATTATAATAAGCATGCAGACCTTCTATCCCAAAAACTTAGAGACCGAGGCTATCCCAATAATTTGATTAAAAGAGCATATAAACGTGCGAAATACTATAATAGAGAATCACTTCTCAAAAAGAATACAGAAAGTAGAAATGAAAGAACCAATGATAGATTGATTTTTGTTACAAACTACAGTACAGCTAGTAACAAAATAAAAAACATTATCAATCGTAATTGGTCATTACTAAACGATAGACAGGGCATCAACATCCCTAAACCGATGTTCAGTTTTCGCCGCAATAAAACAATCAAAAACTGCTTAGTCCATACTTTCAAAGAAAAGAATTGCAAGCCTCCCAATACAATAAACAATACCCCTTTACCTACTGGAAACTTTCCATGCAATATGTGCTCCAACTGTACATCTATGATTAAGGGCAATCTAATTCACTATAACGAAATAGATCATAAAATCAAAAGCTTTGCCAACTGTAAAACTAAGGATTTGATCTACATGATACAATGTCCGTGCAATAAAGCATACATTGGAGAGACTGCCAGAGAAATTAAAACCAGGATAACTGAACATAAGTCCGCAATAAGGACTCAAAAGAAATCGGCCCCTCTTGTCGAACACTGGATTGTTCATAACCACAAATTGGAAGACCTTAGATGGTGTGTAGTAGAGACCATAACACACAGTATGAGAGGTGGCAATGTCAATAACAAAAGGAAGAAAAGAGAACAGTTTTACATGTCTCTATTTAACATTTTTCCGTACAGGGCTAAATAATAGAGAAGAATGGGAAAGGTTAATTCTGTAATCTGTCTGGAAGATCCTGTTTTCAGTTTCAATGTTAAAAGTAAGGAACCATAGTATAAATTTTGATATCTCTGCTTTTTATAACTAGCAGCCAGTCTTATTCAGTCTCAATAGTGAGGAAAAAAAGTTTTTTAAAAAAATATATGTAACAATTTTTGAGATTTGTTGAATCAGAATATTTGTGATAGCACTTTTAGGGATATATAGAATTTATTGATACATTGTCTGTTTGTCTATTGATGTTTCAATATGCAGTTATTTTTGTCCGTAAAGGTTATGTAGGTATTTCCTATGATGCCAATATCGATAGATGCGAAAATGTATGAATTGTACTGAAAAGTCTTCACATAGGCCCTTGTTATTGTACATAAAATCCCTGTGAAAAATGTATTTTGGTAATGTACCTATTGTCGTCAGATCCGGTGTACCCCCAAATGAAAAGGGATTATGAGTGTAGCATTAGTTTCCCAGACACATGGTACTTTCATTCGAATGAAGATGAGGTTCCCAATCTAAAATGGCCGCCACGTTTCGTGTCTATAACATATTTCACCCTCATTCTTCCCAATGAAGATGCGGTTCCCAATCTAAAATGGCCGCCACGTTTCGGGTCTATAACATATTTCTTTTTTATCATAAAATTACATCGTCCAACTAAACACCTAGAATAATAGTACCCAAGATCGCTTGGGCGGACAATATAGAATAATTACTGTAGCGTAATATTCAACTAGTGGTTTGTTTTCCACACACGATAATATTAAAGACCTTGCACTTCCGGGTCATTCAATACATTTTTTTACCCTCACGGTTGATTGCAACGAAATACTAACTATACTATGTATTAAAAGCGCCATGGGGATAACAGAATGCAACCGACAGTCATGACGAGGAATAAAAATTGACCGTATAAACTTAAATTAACGATTCCGCATTAGGACTTCCGGGTCAATACAGGCAGCGTCGACATAAAAACGCCACCGGCGATGGTTACAAGTAGATTCTACACCATCACGGAAACATCGCGATACGCTGCAGCACGGAGGAGCAGGGAGGCCGTTTGCATCCATTGAGGTAGGCATATACCCAGCCGACGGGCGTTAGCATAGATAGTATCTTTCGTGATATCACTTAGTTTGCACAAATAATGTTGGACAGTATTTTAAAATGTTAAATGTAAACAGAGTGCAAGGGCCATGAGTCACCCAACTATATATGATTGAAATGCAGCTTAGGATAGATACAAAGTATGTGAATACACCCACTCGTGCTTTGAGTTTTAATCTTGATCGGGCATGAAGAAATCGAGCCATCAGTACTAGTGTAAACTAAATGCTTACATCGGGGACCCTCGGTCCAAGGTCATACCCTTTTGTTTTATTTACCTAAAAGATACCTGCCTATTACGGGTAGTATTTCTAACAGAATGTATGGATACCTTGTTATTTTCACTAAATACTAGTATACCATACAAAAGAGAGCAGTTAATCAGAGCTCACCATATTAGTAAAGCTCGAATAAAAGGACCAGCTGTAATAATGAATTATTTGAACACCTTGAGATCGGTACACATGACTAAAAACCAGGTTGTTTAATAAATATTCAATTCTTGATAATAACAATCTAATGAAAAAAATACAACAATGAGATAGTAACATCGCTTCCTTTGGTTATGCTCTTTATCCTAGAGGCACACACAGGCTTCTTGAACTCTAAGAAGAACCGTCACATCTGACAATTATTAAAAGCCGTAATTATCAGAGGCAACCTTAATCAAAAACAGGTTAGTAAAAATACAAATATATTAATGTACCTATAGACGAGATCTCAGGTAGCCTATGATTAAAACTAAGATATTTTGACCCATCCAGGTTTTTAACCCAATCAACTTCGGTGGCTCCTCCGGGCATTTTTAATTTCTGTACCTCTAGAGAAGGTAATTCAATACATTAATACCTGTGATTATATTGTCATAATAAAATAATCAGAATTGTGTTGAACATTTTTATTAATTTTTGCACACAGTTTGACGTGAGTACAAAACCGCTAAGAATATACTGTCTGCCGGATGATATGAATACATAGATTCATCCTACATCTTCAGCAGGTACCAAGATAATATTCTTACACCACCTCTTTAACAATCTGAGGATGCTATCTAAGGGATAATAGGGTATAGTGGCCCAGTAATATACTTAATATACCTAAGAGTAACCAGTGGTTACTTTGATCAATTCCACCATAGCAAATAAATAGTCCACAAGGGTCTAGTAAATCCCCCATTGCTGGAAAATATGTCTGTATATACTCGTTGGCGAGAATAAATTGTCAATAGCAGGACAGCAGGAGTATAAGTCAAGTAGTAGGGTAGACAAGTAGCTAATTATTATTTTGTTGTTTTTGATTTCTTAGACATCAATTCAATTGTGTGAACGTCCTGAAGAAGGTGTGAAGACTGAGTAAAACACCGAAACGCTGCGTTGACTGTGTTCACTTGTGTAGTTAGGATTGTTTTTAATTAAATTTAGCTATAATTGACCACTCTTGGGTAGCTTATATGTATTGATTTTAACCATGTTTTAGATTGTAACCCGCTCGGGAGGTAATAAATTTTATGTTTTGAATTCAAACAATTTTTGTTTTATCACTGTTATTAGTTTATATTCACTTTAGTTCACTTGTCTACTTGATATTGCCCTGCTGTAGTCACCATTCGAGTAACTTCCTTGCATAAGTTCCTCAAGTATTTAGTCCTCTTTGTTCATAGGTGAGGATATTTGATTAAGAATCACTAAGACAGGGCCTCTACTCATTTTCTAGTGATCCATGAGTTGGGGCCATGTCTGGAGAGAGCAGGATCAGGAAGAATCGGGGGTATTGGGAAAGGACATGGTCGGAAGCACAATGGGACAGGGGGGAAGGAAAATCAAAGGAGGATATTGAAATATAAGATAAGGAGAGTTAAATCTGGTGGGTAGATAAAAGAGAGTGAGAAGAGTCCAGTATAGGGAGATAGGAGGGGTGATATGAGAAAATAAAATTAACAATTAACCACAAAAAAAGAGCAAAAATATTGAGAACCAGGACAACATAATTTGAAAGATGATGAATAAGGAAGGGAAATTATGCAAGGGGGGGTTCAGGTATAGTGAGAACACAAGTACTGGAACAGGTCAAATAAATAAGGCAATGCATAAAAACAACTACTACAGAATAGTAGTACACAATTAAATGTAGGGCAGCTAAAAAACTAGTGATGACTATATGTTAAAAGAACATCAGCATAAGGTTTTTTTTTTAAAAAAAAATTTGTCCAAGTAGGGTTAAGGAAGGCCTTGATCCAAAAAGTGATAGTCGGTAATCCAGCATAGATAAGGAAGTCCTACCTCAGTTTCAGAAGAGGAAAATGTTAGTAGAGTCCTTTGTCTATTTTTATTTTTTCCATGTCAAAAGAGGAAATTGGGTAATCATCTTGCAAAGTCACCATGGATTGAGAAGATTGAGTGGCATAACAAAATGGAGGGGGTACACATTTTGTACTTGAAATTGTATTAGGAGATAAGGAAAAAAGTGTAGAAGCTAATTTATTGAATGAAACCTGGTGTCGATGTGTGGGGGGGAACTCTGCAGGATGAAAATGGGTCAGGGCAGCCGTGGGAGAGCAAGTAACCCTCACCGGGCCGGAAGAAAGGAAGTGAGGAGCAGGGGACCGAAGCACAGTGCATCAGACTCCCAACAGATGGTAAAAACCACCAAGCTGAATGGAGGTAGCAGCCTCTGGGGGGAGGGGAGCATGGCCGCTTTAGGTACGACAAGGACAGAAGGCCACCCCTCGGAGGGGTCAAGGCAGCAGGCAGCAACTACTAGCACTGGACGCAGCTCGAGCCAAGAGTCCCAGCCTTTACCCAGCGACTCGCCTCAGGCTTAGGAGCCAACCCCCAGGCAGGAAAACAAGCACACCCGCTCAAGGCAGTGCAAGGCCAGAGACTTGCGGAGCATTCACCAGGTCAACGGCTCATCCCAGGCCAGTGGCCAAAAACAGCATGGTAGAAGAGGATCACTGAACGAGAAAGGATGGAAGGCCTCCCCTCAGCAGGGTTGTGGATGTTGGATCTCGTTGACGACCTATTGGTTGAGGGCAAGGGAATTTTAACTTTAACTGGGTTTGTCCCAACTGGCACCCTGGAGGGAGTCTTATCTGGCTCTATACAAAAGGCTCAAATATATATTCCCTCTATGTTTAGGAAACCGACCACGTGCAGCAGCAAGCTGATTCAATCTCTTCAAACTGCCTGGGACGATAATATTGAGATTGAAAACTTAATCCCATTTAATATCCAAATAGCACCTGACCCTGCTGGGACTCTGACCTCACTCACCATTAGTAATAGGTTCTTACCCCTCCAAGACCCAAGTGGCAACCAAGAGTGAAGGGAGGCGCTAGAGCGAGATAGAAGGGTTTGGGAGGTTGTGATAGGTGGGGGGCAAGAAGTCAAGCTGGAAGTGTCCCTCCATGCGAAGGGCCATCTTTGATAATTCCATCTGCCTTTAGAAAATATAATTAGGGCCAAATCACCCTAATAATCCTTCAATAATCCTGCTTTAACGGCATACGCTGACTGGCAAGGAAAGCACGCCCCCCCTAGACTCCACCGGCACCCCCGACGCTTGAAGCGGGGGACGCACAACACTTTTGGAGGGGGAAACGACGGTCCAGCAAGTCGGGACTGAGGGCCTTGGAGCCGCGACCTTGCATAGAGCCGCCCACGGAGTGCGTAACACAACGTGTGGCACTCATTACACTATACGCCCGGCGACGGCGGAAACCAGAAGCCTGGATCCTGCAGCTGGGAGCGGGACTGCGAACTGCAACAGCGGTGAGTGCCGGACACTGCGGTGTGCAGCGCCCGGTAAGAGGAGCCACCCGCTGCGATCTCTGGGGCCCCGAATTGCTATGGAGAGCGGACGGTCCGACTGATTCTGGTGCTCAGGCAGGCACGTAGCAGAGTCACGACACAAGAGCGGGGGCCTTAACTGAGCGGACAGGGGATTGTAGGGAAGCTTTGGCGGCATTGGAGAGCTGAACGCGTCTCCCAGGGCTGGAGTGTGACCCTCGACCGCGCTAACACCCATACTGCGTGGCTGGGGACTGAGACCTGCTGGGGCCTACACACTCTCTGCCTGAGTGATTCAGGACAAATCGGAGGATTTGGAAGCTCGTTCCAGGAGATCCAATATACGAATTACGGGGGTCCCGGAAACGATCCAAACGGGCAAGATGGAGCTATTTGTTGAGAAGCTTCTGACCACCTTGCTGGGTGAAGGCATATTCTCAAACATGTTCATAGTGGAAAGGGCACACCGCACGTTGGGTCCTAGACCGCGCCCGGGAGCCCCCCCAAGGCCCATATTAGCCAAGCTTCTGAACTATAGAGACAGGGACTCTGCACTACGAGCGGCCAGGGAGAAAGGTCAACTGCAGTTTGAGGGATCAAATATCTCCCTGTATCCAGACTTCACCGCTAGGGTGCAAGAAGAGCGGCGACACTTTGCCCCCTATAAACAACAGCTACGGGATCTTGGATTGGACTACGCAATGTTGTACCCAGCGAAGCTGAGGATAAACCGACAAGGTCATTCCCACTTTTTCACAGACCCGAAAGATCTTCAAAAGGCACTGAAGACCTGGACTAAAGAACAACAAAACAGCCCTAGAGGACAATCAGATGAACAGGACCCTACCAGTGGACTGGAAGAACAAGAATGACCGCATTGTGCCCCCTGAACCATCTTGGGCAATTATGACCAGCGGCAAATTGCTGAGACGAGATCCACATAAAATAATAATATCCACATTTGTAAAGCGCACAATCACCCGTTAGGGTCTCTAGGCGCTGGGGGCCGTCGGGAAGATTAAGCAAGCTATTGCCCAGAGTCATAAGGTGCTAGGCTAATCTGCCGCCGGTGCCGGGGATCGAACCATGATCCCCAGATTCCGGAGTCAGTCGCCCTGGCCGCGGCGCCACACCTCTTTGGATTAGAGTGCTGATAATTTGCCTCCCTGATGTTGCAGACAGTGCCGATGGAGAGATATGAGGGTACTTCTTGAGCCACCAGAGGCTCCGAGACATGGTGAGAATGTTCCATGACAATGTTACACACTTTTTTTTCTTATACTCTTTGTCCTCTTATACCTGCTGACTTGTGGGCTTTGGGCAAATGCCCCCTGTTTCAGATTTATTGAATTAGGGGTTGCCGGTTGTCGAACGGTTGATGTTTATGCCCCGCCAGAGAATGACAGCTTTCATACACAGACATCCGGACATGAAAAGCCATTAAATTATATGCGAGGGGTGATGAGGCAGAGAGCCGAATAGCAGAAACTGTTTAAATGCAAATGTTACCTGTTCTAATTTTGGTGACCTCTGCCCCAGCGCTTCCAGCACAACGGGTTCCTGTTGGGACCTATGGTGGACATTCGGGGACTTTGGTTGGGGGGGTCCATACAGTCTGGGCCAAGTTGGGGATGGTCTGCTGTGGGAGGGGGGTTGGCGTTTGACGGGGGGCATTAGGCCAATAGTAGACGGCGCTAAAGCGGACACTCTAGCTCAGGCGCTACTTAGCGCACACAGCAAGGAACACAATGTAGTACACCCAGAGCACACGGACGAGACACAAAGTGAAGACACTGACTGACATACACCTAGAGAGCGAATGCGCGACACACGTGAAGCAATGGCGACTGATATGACCAACATGCGCTCGGACAAGATTAGGGCGCTCACTTGGAATGTGCGCGGCCTCAATGATCACAGAAAAGTGCGGAAGGTGCTTAGCTATTTGAAGAGACACAGCATAGACCTGGCCTTGGTACAGGAGACACACCTGCCCATAGACAGTGGAATCTTGCACCACAGGGGACTGAAGGGAAATGTGGCGACTTCCGGATTGACCACACACGCCAGAGGGGTGATAACATGGGTGAATCCTAGATCTAACCTCACGCAACAAACACTGGACACAGACCCGGAGGGGTGTTATGTAATATCTAGATGCACTGGTCGGGGAACATCATTTGTAGTTGTTAATACATACGGTCCGAACTTCGACTCCCCTGATTTTTACAAGAGCCTAGCAAGTAAACTCAGACACTATCACCCTGATGACATCTGGTGGGGAGAGACATGACCCTTACTCTGGACCCCGCACTGGACAGATCTGCAGGCCCACCTCGCAAGCCGGCCGCGGCAGCATTGGAACTGCAGGGGGTTATGACGCGTTTCGGACTCTGTGACGTCTGGCGCTCCCTAGACCCGACACAGGGGGGCTACACTCACTACTCCGCCTATCATAACATCCACACTAGAATCGACTATTGACTTGCCCCAGAGGCTAGATCTAGCATGATAATGAGTTGCGAGGTCCTTCCCAGAACCCTGTCAGACCACTTTCCAGTGCTCCTGGAGCTAGCAAACCAACACTCGTCTATCCCACCTTTCACGTGGAGGTTCCCACTGTACTCACTGCTGGACCCGATATTCAGGGGAGAGCTGGCTGAAGCCATCGATCTGTTCTTTGAGACCAATATAGGGTCAGATGACAGTTTCCAGAAGTCTGGGAGGCATTTAAAGTTTACATCCGGGGGGTCGCGATCTCCAAACACTCGGGAGTTCTGAAGACTATCAGGGCACGACTAGAGGCCCTTGAGAAACAAATGGGTGCCCTGGAAAAAAAGGCAGATGGACAATGCAGACTGTGATGTGAGCAATGAAATTAAACTCTTGCTCGAGGAGTATCATAACGAGGCAGACAGGGAAGTCAAACACATGGGAAAGTACGCCACGGCTAGGATGTATGGTGAGTGAGACAGACCCGGCACACTCTTAGCCAGAGTTGTCGGAGGCGGGAGGAGACGCCAGATAATAACTGAGGTTAAATCACCTATAGGTAACTCCCTGACTGATCCAGTAGCTATAGCTCAAGCATTTAAAGACTATTACACGGCTCTTTACACAGCTCAGGGAGGGGATATGGACGAGGACATCGAGGACTATCTAGGGCATATAGATCTCCCTTACCTGCTTGACTCAGACAGGGAATTCCTAATGCAACCGAAAGAAAAGGACGAAATCACCGAAGCCCTAATGAGCATGAGGTCTGGCAGTGTGCCTGGCTCTGATGGTCTCACAGCGGGATTTTACTAAGCCTTCGCAGAGCAATTGACCCCACACCTGTCCTCCCTGTTCGACGAGATTTGTACAGAGGGCAAAATGCCAGACTCGATGAGAGAGGCACTGATAGTTACTATCCTGAAACCTGGGAAACCGAGTGATGTGTGTAGCTCGTACCGCCCCCTGTCCCTCCTTAATGTAGACGCAAAGCTTTACGCTAAGGTACTGGCGACTAGACTGGCCTTACTTGCCCCTCAGCTGGTTGCCCCGGAGCAGGCAGGCTTCATCCCAAGCAGGAACCTAACATACAATATCTGCACTGTATTAGGCACTATTCAACACACACGACAGGACAGATCTGCGCTGACGGTATTCCTCGATATGGAGAAGGCCTTTGACTCTGTGGAGTGGCCTTTCATGAGACGGGTGCTGCAGCGCCTGGGACTCGGTCAACCATTTTTACAAATGTTAGGGGCACTGTACCACGGACCGCGCGCTAGATTGCGGATCAATGACCTAGTGACAGACTCGTTCCCTATCACCAGAGGCACTCGACAGGGGTGCCCACTCTCTCCCCTGCTATACGCCTTAGTGGCAGAGCCATTGGCTTGTGCCCTCCGGGAATACCATGGCAATGAAGGTATCTGCTTCCCCAACTACAAGATAGTGGTCTCAATGTACGCAGATGACACCCTGCTCTACATTAGAGACCCGGACAACAATTTGACATCTGTGCTGAGGGAGGTGGTTCGTTTCGGTGCACTGTCAGGCCTCCGAGTGAATTGGTCGAAGTTGTTGGCCTTTCCTCTGACCCCAGCGACACAGCCCACAACAATGGAGTACCCTCTCACCTGGACCACTGACGCGATCAGATATCTCGGGATTCACCTCCATATGGACCCCGAGATCCTCTTCAGGGCGAATTACGGCACGGCCTTTAGTAAACTGGAGAATGATGTGACAGCATGGTGTAAGCTTCCACTCTCCCTCATCTGACGAATAGCTATCATGAAGATGATAGTGCTCCCCAGATTCCTCTTCTTATTCACAGCCATCCCGATGGTGCTTCCCAAAACATTCTTTCAAAGACTACAGCAGGAGCTGACTAGGCTTGCCTGGGCGGGCAGACAACCAGGGGCAAAGTGGTCGATTCTTACATTACCATACAGCATGGGGGGACTGGGAGCTCCGGACCTAGAATTATACTACAGAGAGGCACAGGTGGCACACCTTCACACATGGGTACACGGGCACAAAGACATCCCCCATTTGAAGATGGAGACCCTCTTTGCTCTCCCATTGTCCCTCCCACACATGATATTCGAACATGCAGATCGTTGCACTGGAATTCTTGATTCAATTGCGGCTACGACACATGCATGGAAAAACCTCCTGCAAAGGCAGAGCGGTGCGTTAATATACACCCCCAGCATGCCAATCAATTGGACACGCTGGCTGCCCCCCCTGCACGAAAAGGGGGTGCTAGATGCTATGCGAAAGCTAGGGATTGAGACAGCAGGCGACTTATTTAGTGATGGGGTGGTGAAAACTTGGGAACAGGCATGGATGGACCAGGAGGACCCATCCCTGCTGACAAGATTCCACGTATTCAGAGTGAGGCATGCATGCTTGGAACTCCTGGGGGGAGACATGGCAGAGCCACCGGAAATGAAGGAACTCACGTACATCACCTAGGTCGCGACTCCCCAAAAGCTAATCACTCACCTCTACTCCCTGGCAATGTCACAAAGAGAAAACACGTATACTAAAGCGAGACTGGCCTGGCAGGTTGACTTACAAATGACACTGGGCGATGACATTTGGAAATACTGTTGCACCAACATGAGGAGCATATCCCTGAACGGACGGCATAGGCTAGTCCACTTCAAATTCATTAATAGAATTTACTACACCCCGTCCAGGCTTCACAGGTACGGTCTCAGACTCACTGCGGAGTGCAACCGGTGCCACTTCCCGGACGCCGACTTTCTCCACTTAGCGTGGGGCTGCCCGAGTGTTAATGATTTTTGGCACAAAATCTTTGCAGAACTCAGCACCATCACAAAGGTAGCTGTCCCCCCGGACCCTGCGATGGCCCTGATAGGACACAGCAAGAGCCTGCCAAAAGCAATTTGCAGGTTAGCGGACATGGGGCTCCTACTTGCACGCAGGGTCGTCGCATCTGGCTGGATGAGAGGCCGGAGACCGACTATTAAACGGTGGGCAAATGACATGCTTTATTCCTGTCCGCAATCTGAGATATATAGCGAACTGCTGCCCCCCAGAACTTCTGGGGTCTATACCAAACATATATAGCAGCCAGCGCAGAATCAGACCTGGAGGAGGGGGTGCGGGAATCCCAAGGGGTGCCAGCTTAGTGTAACTAGTGCAGAGATAACCGAATCATATGCTGGCTATCGAAGTCTGGGAGGTGTGAAATCCGGCAGCGGCAGACCCGTTTCCTAGGCCCTGTGTGTATCAACACTGCAGTGCTCTTCAGACGCCGCCTGCCCTAATTACAGGGTTGTTGGCTAAATGGCTGTGTAACTACGTGCGAAAACTGTGGAAAAGTGTTCTATATTGTGCTGTACTACTGGACTGCAAGGGGGGAGGTGGGAGGAGGGGGGGATTTGAAGTTTTGCTGTACCGGTTGTAACTTGTATCCAAAATTCTAAAATAAAATTAAAAAAAAATAATAATTAGGGCTCCCAGTTTTTGGTAATTATATTTTGATCATTTCCATCTGTATTTATCCATATTTATTTTTTACTCATTTTACCAGTATTTATCCCTATTTATTCAAGGTTGTGTGAAAAAATGAACCTGAAATGTGTATATTTCTGCATTTATTTAACCAGTGAACGTACACTCGTGCCTGAACTCCTGACAGATTTCAATGATATATATACACTCAGATGATAAAATATACACTTATAATAAATCACGCAAATGTTAGTATCAAGGTTGTGCAAATCTAATGCTGTTTAAGGCTCTTAATTTTATTTTTTTGTAATCTCCTTGTCTGTCAACATGCACAGCTACTGGCCTGGCAGTCATGACTGATATCATTTAGAATCACTCAAAAAGAACCCAATTTCCATTTTCATCCACATTTAAAAATAAATACAGACAGGAAAATAATTTTTTTTCTATCTGTATGTATCTGTAAAAACCAGTTAAAAACGGAAAAAAGGAGTTTTAATTATAATTGATTTGAGGTCAAAAGTTAGCATGTTGAAATCGACAATCAAATACCTCACAGGCCAGATAAATCTACTTCTAGCTAAAAGTGTGAGCAATATGCAGTCCCCCACCCTGTCCTGTAGCCACTGTATTACTTCAACCTCCCTAGTGCAAGCAGATTTAATATAAATCCCTGCAAGAGTTGCTGCTGCCTGCACCAATCCCAACTCCACTGATTTAATTGCAAGTAATGATCCACTGGGGCCCAAAGAACCAAGCTTCAACGCAAGAACGGTCCACCAGCACTATGGTGCCTCCCTCCTATTCCCAAACACCTCCCTAGACCCCTTAGGGATGCTCCCCACTTTAACAATCCCCAAGGCCAATGTGAGTATCCTACTTCTCCCCCTAAATGCATTTACATGATGACCGTGAGGGGATGAGGGGATGCCGCTCAGTTATAAGAGACGATATCACATGAGCCAGAAGGCTCACTCGCCTCAGCAACTATACAGCCTGTATTGAATTGCGCTTAGCTGATGGGATGGTGTCACATAATTTGATAGCTGTGGAAGCTTGATTTAGATCTCCCACACCCAATCATTTATGTCCAAAGCCTCTAATGTCTATCTCCTAAATACCCAGTCCCTACATATAGACAGAAGTGTACCTACGAAAAAATACTCCAGAACCCATTCGCTAAACGGCACTTGGAACTCCAATGAGCTCCCTCCTGCCAACAGAAGGACAACCGTAGGAGTTTCCCTCACTAACAAAGCACAGCCCCATGTGCAGACAGGCAATCCCCTAGTTCTTCTATGACCAAACCCTACTAGTAGTCAGGAAGTATGCAGCACGCTCCAAATAGTATCATGGAATGTGACTGGGATAAGATCAAACATATCCCTCCTGCACTGGATACAATTTATCAAAACCTCCAACATTTGTATTGCAGGAGACATGGAGCATGTCCCCAGGCTATGTCCCTGGCTATGTAAAAATGTTTCATCATGCAACCTCAAACAAACCAGAACGGCTAGTGGGAGGTTGGTAATTCGCACCAGGATCGCACTCCATTGCATATACCATGAGCTCTGGTCCGATAGCTCAGACATTTTAGTTGTGCAACTCAAAGGCCAGAATGATGCCTTGCTTAAAATGTTGGTGAGCTTGAGGCACTTTCGGACGGCAGGGCTACATCGCCACCCTTGATTGTTGCTGGTGACTTTAATGTTACTTTCAGGCCATGGGAGAGGAAGGACATCTGTGTCTTCTATCCAACTCTTTCCCTACTGTTGCACTCATTGGAGTAGGAATAATAATTTTTACCCCTCTGCTATCCAACACTTTCCCTACAGTTGCACTGACTTGAGTGGGAATAGTAAACGTATCCCTCCACTATCTAACAATTTCCCTACTGTTTCTTTCATTGGTGTGGGAATAGTAATGTTTACCCCTCTGCTATCTAACACATTCCTTACTGTTGCACTCATTGGAGTGGGAATAGTAATTTTTACCTCTCCGGTATCCAACACTTTCCCTTCTGTTGCATGCATTGGAGTGGGAATAGACATTTTTACCCTTCCACTTTCCCTATGGTTGCACTGACTGGAGTGGGAAATGTAAGTTTTGGGCGTCAACAGCGGCATCATGGTCCTGGTAGTCTTTATACTGCCCCCAAAGACTCAGTAAGTTATCTCTCAAAGTGGCAGTCCCGCTTCTGTCTCCCTGTAAAAATTTAAAACTCATCAGTGAAGGGGATGACAACACCACTCTCAGGTTGCCCAATCTTCCTACGGCAAAGGCTCCCTCGGTCCACACGGGTGCTTGAGATCCAAGCCCCCAGGAGCGCCTAACCAGCATGGGAATATCCTCATGGCCGGACTCGCCTCTAGAACATCAAAAACAAAGATTGCCCAGTGAAGATATCAAACACCTCCGGATTCCGCACAGTACACCTCAGGCCCTACGCGTTTTGGGCTCCCTCGAGCCCTTGATAACTGGAAGGAAATGTGGCATGAAGCAGAACGTATAGAACACTGTTTTATTTCAATATAGAGTCCCGCCCCAATGGGCGTCAACAGCGGCAGCATGGTCCTGGTAGTCTTTATACTGTCCTCAAAGACTCACTAAGGTCTCTCTCTAAGTGGCAGTCCCGCTTCTGCCTCACTGTAAAAATGTAAAACTCATCAGAGTGAAGGGCATGATAACACCACTCTCATGATGCCCAATCTTCCTGGGGCAAAGGATCCCTTGGTCCACACGAGCGCTTGAGATCCAAGCACCCAGGAGCGTATAACCAGCGTCGGGATCTCCTCGTGGCCGGACTAGCCGCTTTAAAATCAAAAACAAAGATTGCCCAGTGAAGATATCACACACCTCCGGATTCCGCACAGTACACCACAGGCCATACGCGTTTTGGGCTCCCTCGAGCCCTTGATAACTGGAAGGAAATGTGTCATGAAGCAGAACATAAAGAGCACTGTTTTATTTCAATATAGAGTCCCGCCCCAATGGGCGTCAACAGCGGCAGCATGGTCCTGGTAGTCTTTATACTGTCCTCAAAGACTGAGTAAGGTCTCTCTCTAAGTGGCAGTCCCGCTTCTGCCTCACTGTAAAAATGTAAAACTCATCAGAGTGAAGGGCATGATAACACCACTCTCATGATGCCCAATCTTCCTGCGGCAAAGGATCCCTTGGTCCACACGGGTGCTTGATATCCAAGCACCCAGGAGCGTATAACCAGCGTCGGGATCTCCTTGTGGCCGGACTAGCCGCTTTAAAATCAAAAACAAAGGTTGCCCAGTGAGGATATCACACACCTTGGGATTCTGCAAAGTACAACGCAGGCGGCATCAATGAGAGTAGGCAGCACGCGTTTCTATTTTTAAATATGTGTATCAAAGGTTATATTACTCTGAGAGTTGGTCTGCCACTCTTTCACAAGGATGATGCCATCAGTGATGTCATCAATGATGTCATTTGAGATGTCATCAGTGATGTCATGAGTGATGTCACTGACCATGTCATGAGTGATGTAATATGTAACGTCATCAGCAGTGCATTGCGGACGCGCGAGTTATAGTTAGCTGAACTAACTATAACGGGGGAATTTCAATGGTTTTGTATGAGTGAAATGCCCAGCTAACTATAACGTGTGAAACCTATGGTTTTTTAGTGAATTTCTAAGGTTTTTTAAATGCTAATTCCTAACCATATCGTGGCTGAAACCTATGGTTTTTGTCAGTGAATGTCAAAGGTTTTGTAAATGATCATTTTTAAATGTATTAATTGTTATATTTTTTTATACTGATTTACTACATTATTTAAAATGATTTATTTTTAGATATTTTATTTTTTAAATGACATTACATATTTTTTATATCATTTGAAAAATAATTTTTAAAAAAATATTGAAATTGTAATATTTTTTTATTGAATATTTTTTTAATTTATATATATTTTATATATCAGGCAATGATATCCTATGGAAGGAAATTCAAGTTACTGTAAATATGGTTAGAATTACTTTTCGGGATCAGTAGTGCACTCAAAGATGTAAATCGGAATTCGTAGTTCGACAGAATTTACAGGAATATTTTGCTTAATAGTGAAGGAAGGGGGCGGGGCCTGAGGTAACATGTGTGCAAACACGTCCTGTGGCACATTTTAGAGTGGGGAATTAATTCCTCTTCAATCCTGAGGTCCCCTGTGAGCCAACTAGCCCACCAGGTACCTCCACTATGCGCAAGGCAGCTGTGTTGCAGAAAGGGCATGCCCCCTTTTTACAACACTCTGCAACACAGCTCTGTGGCGCTTATTGGAGATACCTGTTGGACTAGTTGCCCGCTAGGGGACCTCTGGATCAAGGAGTAATTAATTCCCCAATTTAAAACTCACCACAGGGCATGTTTGCTCTCACATCACCTCAAGCCCCGCCACCTACCTTCACCACTGTGCAAATGCGCCCTGTAGCGTGTTATAAGTTGGGAGATTAAGTCCCCTTGCATACTGGGGGTCCCCTGTGAGCCAACTAGCCCACCAGGTACCTCCAGTATGCGCTAGGCAGCTGTGTTGCAGAAAGGGCATGCCCCCTTTTTACAAAACTCTGCAACACAGCTCTGTGGCGCTTATTGGAGATACCTGTTGGACTAGTTGCCCGCTAGGGGACCTCTGGATTGAAGAGGAATTAATTCCCCAATTTAAAACGCACCACAGGGCATGTTTGCACTCACATCACCTCAAGCCCCGCCACCTACCTTCACCACTGTGCAAATGCGCCCTGTAGCGTGTTATAAGTTGGGAGATTAAGTCCCCTTGCATACTGGGGGTCCCTGGGGGCCAACTGGCCCACCAGAAACCTCCAGTATGAACCAGGATTACTGCGTTGCAGAGAGGTGTAATGAGGCCACGCCCCTTTTTACACCTCTCTGTAACACAGCCCCCTGGTGCATTTGCAGAGGGGGAACTAATTCCCCTTGCATACTCGGGGTCCCTGGGTGCCAACTAGCCCACCAGGAACCTCCAGTATGCGCCAGGGATCTGCGTTGCAGAGAGGTGTAATGAGGCCACGCCCCTTTTTACACCTATCTGCAATTCAGCCCCCTGGCGCTTTTTCAGAGGGGGAACTAATTCCCCTTGCATCCTGGGAGTTCCTGGGGGCCAACTAGAATGGGGGCAGTGTGGCCCCGCCTCCCGTGGCCAATTCCGGCCCCAGGGACCCCATCCCCGGGGCATGGGCAACATTTACATTTATTTTATTGTGCAGGTGGGCTGCATACTCCCCTCCTATCTCCCTTAAGGCCCTGGGGACCCAATTCCCCACGGCCTGCCTTTTTTTTCATATCAATGGAGGAGGGGGGCCGCCTGCGCCCCCTCCTGGGCAACTTATGGCCCCAGGGACCCCATCCCTGGGGCCTGCCTGCTCCGTTGGGGACCGTGGGGGTGTCCCCGAGCCCCCCAGGGTCACTGCCGGCTCCCCGCATCCTGCTTTTCTGCTTGGGGAGCAGCTAACATGTTTCTCCCCATGCAGAAAAGCAGCAAAGCAGTTTGCTATAGTAGGTCGGGAGCCGCAAGGATCCCGCTCTACCATAGCAAATAGCAGTGTCCTGGGTAGGCACCCCGGGACACTGCAGGAGCCGACCCTGGGGGGTGGCGTCCCCAGTGCCATCACACGCTCCAGGAGGGGCGCCGAGTGGCCCTCCTCCGACCTGTTAAAAGCATCCGGGGGTGGTGGTTCCCAGGGCTGTGGGGTCCATCACGGACCCCCCTATTTTACATATTAGAGCCCCAGGGAGGTGGCGGTCCCCGGGGCATGTGGGGGCCTTAGAGGCCCCTCAACATACATATATAAGCCCCGGGGGTGGCGGTCCCTGGGGCTGCGGGGGGATTGGGGCCCCCCCACACTTCTTTATCACTATGGCCCCGGGATTTGGTTCCCCCGGGGGCTAATTGGAAAAAAAGCAGACCGGGTTTTTTTTCACGGGGTACGCGTACATAGGCAAACGAACGCGTACTCAGTGATTTTATTTATTTTTAAAAAGGGTTTTTTTGGGCCTTGGGGGTCCTTGTGGGACCACCTGAGCAGGCCTAGGGGGGCAGGGTGTTTCTACCCTGCCCCCTTTTTGCGGTCTACACATTTGTTTTTCTGCTTTCTTGTGCCTTGGTCTACCGAGGCACAAGATGGCAGCCAACACTTCCTGGTTTGGAGTGTCTTCAGTGATGTCACTGACCATGTCATGAATGATCTAATATGTGACATCATCAGCAGTGCATTGCGGGTGCGCGAAATATAGTTAGTACAACTAACTATATAGGAGCAATTTTAATGGTTTTCTATGAGTGAAATGTCCAGCTAACTATAACACCCCTAAAACTTTTTTGAGTGAATTTCAAAGGTTATTTTTAAGCTAATTCCTAACTATATAAGGTCTGAAACCTATGTTTTTTTCGGTGAATTTCAAAGGTTTTTTTAAATGCTAATTCCTAACTATATAAGGCCTGAAACCTATGTTTTTTTTCAAAAATTTCAAAGGTTTTGTAAATGTAAATTCTATTAGCGAATAACGTTTTTATATGTTAAAATCCTTCTGGTACCACCTGAGCAGCCATCTTGTTTCTCAGTAGAACTGAGGCACAAGAGAGCACAAAACAAGAGTGGAAAACGCGAAAAGGGGGCAGGGTAGAGACCCCCTGACCCCTAGCCCTTCTCAGGTTGTCCCAGAAGGACCCCCAAGGGCAAAATTATTATTATTATTTTTTATAAAATCGTGGGGTACGCGCACGGTACGCGTTTGTTTGCCCTTGGGGGTCCTTCTGGGACCCCCTGAGAATGGCTAGAGGTTTGGGGGTCTCTACCCTGCCCCCTTTTTGTGTTTTCCACTCTTGTTTTGGGCTCTCTTGTGCCTCAGTTCTCCTGAGAAACAAGATGGTGGCCAACTCTTCCTGGTTTGGACAGTTTGGAATGTTGACAGTCGACTACCAGCCAATCAGGATCGCGCTCGCGCACGTAAGGGTACGCGCACGTACGCGTACGGTACATGTACGGTGCACGGATCCATAAGCTCATATAGATATATATGTGTTTTTGAACCTAATTTTCAGAAGAACCACTGGAGCAATTTTCACCAAATATAACAAAGGCACATCAGTGTACCAGTCCCTACAATTTTGCAAAGTTTGGCGTAATTCCGTTCAGCGGTTCGGACTGTAGACTTGTCAGACCGTCCTATGGAAATTAACATAGGGAAAACACGTTTTGGGACCCCCCTTTTTTCTCAGCCCCCACTTCACAAATCCACCTGAAATTTTCCGGGAAGGCTGGCCAAAACTTTGGAAAATTACACGCAAATTCCTCAACCCGCGCCAAAGTTATTCCCAATAGAATGTTGTGGATTTCCTATGGTAGCTTGGTCCTAACTATATATACCTACTGGCTATCGCCAGTAGGTAATATATATATATATATAGATATATAGATATATATATATATCACAAATTTTCATCCGTTACTTCCCTGTCTCATGGAAAGATGAATGCGGGCCCAAAAAGTTCTTTGTGCCATATAATTATTTATTGCAATTCACCCTGCATCGCCACCACGACGCGTTTCAGCTCCACCTGGGCCTTGATCACATGACGTGTTGCTTGTGTTTTAACCCACATTTAAAGTGACAAGTGCAAGTGTAAAAAATCCGAGCAGCTGTTGCGATAATAGAGAAAACATACTATAGAGATGTTTAACAATCCAATGGAGCCATCGCGGAGTACGAGGAGAGAAGGAGGCTATCGCGCACCTATTCTTGAGCAAGAACTACAAGTACTGTTAGAGACCCAGCCATTGTCTATTTCCCTGATGAAGGGCATGCTATATAATGCCCGAAATGCATTGGATGCCTTATTATGACAATGTCTGATTTACAAACATAAGAATGTTATCGAATGAACAACATAAAAGATGATGATAAATTCTTCTACAAATATAAAATAAATTTCATGAACAATTGAAACATTGGATTGAAAGTCTTCTTTGTGTGGGAAGACAAATACTTGTGTGCCCGTTAAGGGATGACACTAGAGATCCTCTAGTGCCACATCTGTGTTGTTAACAATCCATACTCCTCATGCTTAATTTCAAACTTGAAATGTAAATGCTCCATAAGTTTTCAATCATTTAATTACTGCTTAAATGCAGATACCGGACATATGTAAATTAATACTATGTGGAAAAATCTGTACATGGCCAGAATACCGATAAAACTAGAGGCATTAAAAAATATATAAAAACATTTAAATAAATGTAGAAAAGCTAAAAATGCCAAAAGCATCTGAATAAATACTACAATTGTATAAATACATTATCAGTATCAATCTCTGTGCAAAATTACCTAGAACCCATTGTCCATGATTGACGATGAAATTAAATGGATATGAATAAGACACATGGAGAGAACAACAGGATATGGCCCATGTGGGCGTATTATTATCTCCTTTTGTTATGGTGAATGGCTATATGCTCCAAGTAGACACAACTTGCTTTCAATACCTCGAACCAGCTGGTTCAAAGAAAGTGCTTCCGTGCTTAACACCAGTAAAACCAGTTATTTTTCACCCTGAAACTACACAACATATATAACGCATTGCAATGACTCTTGTGACTTTTCATTTTTAAAGGAGAAACTCTAAAACGATAATGGAGTTATAGTTCATCTATGGCGGAGCAACCAAAAGGAAAAAATGTTACATTACATGTATTGCACATTGATTATTGGAGTTACTATTCACGATATTATTAGAGACACGTGTATAAATCTTCACTGGTATTGAGTCCCATTGGGGACTTGGTATTGAGCTCCAGAATATATCATGTGTCTAGCAGCTGGAGCATACCCTCTCTATTTCCACCTCTCCTAAGGGGGGGGCACAATCTATTGCAAAGTAACTTAGATGATTGGGGTTAAAATCATGAACCAACTCAAAATGCCTCGCCACCGGATAAGCCTGATCTTTGTTGGTCATGGCTCGTATATGTTGGAGTATCCTTTTATGTACAGGGAGTTTCGTACTTCCAATGTACCTTAATGCACAAGGACACTCCAACACATACATGGCATGGTCCGTTTTGCTATTTAATTACTTGTTAATTAACACATGGTCCGGCTTAAAGGGTGATGTGTAGTTTGTTTTATTTTTTGCAAATTTACATGCCTTACACGTTGTGCATCTTTTAAACCCCTTTTGTGCTGACAACCAGTTGGTAGGTGCCCTAACTTCCGGACTGCTTTTGACAAGACAATTGCCCATGGTTTTTGCTCGTCTGAATGTTAATTGGGGTTTTTTAGAGAGCTCAGCACCTATTATGGGATAATTTCGGACCAAATTTCAATTTTTATTTAGAATTTTTCTAATGGCTCCATGATGTTTACTGTATGCCAATATGACCCTACTTATTGGTTCCAATTTTTTAGAAGTTAATAACTTGTTTACTAGAGCCTGATCTGTCGTCATTGATCTTGTTTTATTGATGGCTCTATCAATGACCCCTGGAGCATATCCTCTTGACAAAAATCTCTGTTTGCTGCTTTCTCGGGCAATTTGACATTCCACATCGTCACTGCAAATACGCCTCACTTGAAGCATCTCCCCAAAAGGGATGCTTGGAATTAAGTGTTGCGGGTAATGACTACTTGCATGAAGCAATGAATTGCCTGCGGTAGGTTTTCAGTAAATCCTTGTTTCATTGGATTCTTCATGTATGTATACCTCCACATCCAGGAAGTATACAGAGGACTTACTTACATTTGCAGTAAACTTGAGATTTAGGTAGTTCCTATTTATCTGATCAATGAGGTGTAAGGCTGATGATTCTGTGCCCCTCCAGATAAAAAATGGGTTGTCTATATAACGCAACCACAGGGGTACATGCTGATCTAAGACGTGTTTAAAGTACGTTCTGAGGACCTGCTACTCCCACAGCCCCATATGCAAACAAGCATAGCTGGGTGAGAAGCAGGCCCCCATCGCAACTTCCCCTGGTGCAGGCGGTAACCATGCTAACCAACATTTTGTTGTGCAAAAAAAGGCATGCTGGTCTACGGTTTAAGTAATACTCCACCGCCTTAATTCCGTCTTGATGACGGATTGACGTGTACAGTGCAGTCACATCCATAGTAATTAAAAACATGTCTGCACTCCATTCTATTCCAGCAATCTTTCTAAGAAAAGCGGGAGTATCTTGAAGATACAATGGCAAACCTGTAACCCACTCCTGGAGAAAATAGTCTATGTATTTGGATGTATTTTCCATAATACTGTCTATTGCCGAAATAATCGGCCTACCAGGGGGCTTGATCTCATTTTTATGTATTTTAGGGATGAGTTACAGGGAGGGGATTACCAGATGTTCTTTTTAAAAAAAGCGATACTCATCATCACATAGTAATCCCCCACTCTTCAATGCTAGACGTTTACCATAATAATCATTCCAGGCAATTTTGACTAAGCTGATGTTACTTTTTTATAGCATTCGAGATCACCTAGTTGGAGGCGTGCTTCCTCAATATACAGTGTCCGAGGCCACAAGACAATATTCCCCCCCTTGTCAGATTGTTTGACAATTAGGTTGTTATTGTCCTGTAGTTTTTTCATCAGTTGAATATAGCCCTGTTGTTGGTGGCTGTATTTGCACCCTGCAAAGTTTGTGTATTTGTAAAGTGTTTTCAATTCCAATATTGCCTGATCGTGGTAAACGTCCAGATTGTCATGTAGCTGTGGTTGGAATATGGTTTTTGGTTTGAATGGTGTTTTCTCAATCCCACTTAGATTTATCTCTTCCAATCCCAAATTGCTAGTGGTGGTTGTTTGCTCATGTTGAAGTCCAACTAAATCATGGTACAGATGTACATCTCCAGCTGTGAATAACCATGGGCTACCAACAGTTTGATGATCAGTTTCAGGTTGCTCTTTTCCTTTCAAAATGTGGAATTTCTGCAGCATTAGTTTCCTTATAAATCGGAATACGTCCATCCTTGTTTCTGAATAATTAAAACTACTTTCATGGCTATAGGAGAGTCCCAATGCCAGTATTTGTGTATCTGCCTTATTACGGTAATGTCCGTTAAGTTGATCACAGTTTTTTGATCTTCAGTTTGCTCTATTTGTTTTGTCGATTCCATCTTCCCCTCTCAGGCTTTTTGTATGGTTGTTTTTCGTTGCTGGCTGCGCTTTCTCTTCTCACCGCGCTTTTGGTTTGCTCTCCTGGTGTCCTTTGAGTTTTGTGGATGCAGGTTCGTAGTGTGTCTCTCTGGTCCTGACACAGGCAATCTACTTCCTGTGGCAGGGTTAGTTTGGTAAACCCCACTCCCGATGCTCCTGCACCTTCCCCCTCTGTTTCACTTTCTGGAGCCGAGCTCATATCGGATGCGGAGGCAGAGGTAGATACCCATACGGATTCATTGGTGCTCTGTTGATTTCTGTGTTCACTCCCCCTTCCCACTTTAGCCTTAACTGCATCATATTTGCGGGCAAACGTGAACACTTGTCCATTTTGGTAGTCCATTTCATCGCGCTGAAATGTATACGCTTTGCGCCGTTTAATAACATCTTCATCTTTTTGGAGCCTTTTAAGCATTTCATCCCTTAATTTTTTTGTGTTTTCTGTTATCTCTAGTTTCCCGATTTCCTCACTAAGCTCCTCTATTTTAGCTTGTAACTTGATCCTATCACTTTCGGCATATTTCACCAAAATGTGCACCAACCTACTGGAAGACTCTAAATTGCATTTTCCCCATTCGGCCAGCATATTGGGATCAGGGTTTTCATAGCTAGGAGCCAATGTAATTCTCAAGCCTCTAGGCATTCTGCCTTCTTACAAATAACGAGATAGGGACTTGTGCTCCAACCATTTGGCTTGTTCGGAACGCATTAATTTTTCAAGTTTTTTAAAAAGTTCTTGTATGTTGGAGTTCCCCGTTGCTGTGTTTTGTTGCACCATCGGAAACGACCTCATATATATATATATATATATATATTTTTTTTTTTTTTAAACAAAGTACCCTCGATTTGAAGGCTCACTCCAAACCAGTTCCTCTTAGGCAATGTAGCCTCGCAGAGTTTCATTTCACCTTACGGGTTTCGGGACCCTCCGTCCCTTGGTCACCGGCATTGACATGCAAACGCAGATTAATTGGAAGGGGCACGTTTCTCAGCATGTGACTTTAATAGCCCTCCAATCGGCAACAGATACGTTCAAAATTGTTGCATGCTGGGATGAGAAGTTTGTAATTGCTCTCCTTTCAATGAAATGACACGGTGCCTTTCCTGCATTATTTCCTTTAGTAGGCTCTGTTCGGTTGCATAAAATTAGTCACATTGTTAACCCTCCAGTGGGCCTCTATAGCGGGGAAGTGCTGTTTGAATGCCAACTGATATCCCACATGGAGACTTCGATAAGTTCTGTGTCCCCGTGGCCCCAAACATTCAAAGGGTGGTGCGCCTTCGCGGCTGGATTACCGCAATAAGTTTTTTTAAACAAAGCACCCTCGATTTGAAGGCTCACTCCAAACCAGTTCCTCTTAGGCAATGTAGCACCTCACCTCGCAGAGTTTCATTTCAATGCTTAAAAAAGCAGTGAGTGCAACATTAAAACGGGCAGTTCAAAGTTACAGAGAGGCA
Organism: Lissotriton vulgaris; assembly: GCF_964263255.1. Taxonomy (NCBI): domain Eukaryota; kingdom Metazoa; phylum Chordata; class Amphibia; order Caudata; family Salamandridae; genus Lissotriton; species Lissotriton vulgaris. The sequence continues at coordinate 1,315,891,700 of NC_141695.1, forward strand.
CCGCCCGTGATCAAGGCTTGAAGAAGCAGAAACGTTGGGCTGAGTTAGCCGCTTGCCATCGTGCTGTTCACCATTAAAGGCATATTTTCAAACAACCCAGCCAGTGTCAGAGAGCCTTCTTGGAGGAAAGGAGGGTTTGTTGGAATTACTAACTGGAAGCCGTGCACCGGACTCACTGACCGCCCTTTAAGGTTCGGGCTTGGTTTGCTCGGCAACTTTGCTGGTTTAAATATTGTTGGAGCCCGACCTGCTTGCCCCCTGTGACGCTGTTGCAGAGTGAGACGAGTTGGGAGCAGAAGGGCGTATGTCCGAATTGCAGGCTGGAAATGTTTGAAAAAGCAGTGAGTGCAACATTAAAACGACAAACTGGCATGAAAGTTACCTTTATTAAATGCGCTGAAGGACAGTAAATACTTACGAAAGGTGTGCGCATTTCAGCATTAGAAGACATAAACGCTGGTGTTCACTGGAGTAATTAAATTACCTTCACGCACTCTGTGGGAGAATACGGCCTGTGCTGACAAAAGGAGAAGACATCACGTGGGCAGTTCAAAGTTACAGAGAGGCACCGCCCGTGATCAAGGCTTGAAGGAGCAGAAACGTTGGGCTGAGGTAGCCGCTTGCCATCGTGCTGTTCACCATTAAAGGCATATTTTCAAACAACCCAGCCAGTGTCAGAGAGCCTTCTTGGAGGAAAGGAGGGTTTGTTGGAATTACTAACTGGAAGCCGTGCACCGGACTCACTGACCGCCCTTTAAGGTTCGGGCTTGGTTTGCTCGGCAACTTTGCTGGTATATATATATATATATATATATATATATATATATATATATATATATATATATATATATATATATATATATATATATATCCACACAGTTCAGGAAGCACATAAGAGAAGACCTCAGGTAGCTTCAAATAGATTCTTTATTTTGCACTCGAGCACTTGCCAGCAGTTAAAATGTCAGGTTCAGGCTTTTCATATTTCCCTGCCAGACGCGTTTCAGGTTGCAAAAGACCTTTCTTCAGTGGCAATGAACAGGAAATTAAAACATCGCTTTTTTTCTGCTACTTAAAGCACCTGCCTTTTAGGGCGTGGCACACTCTGTGCCTTCTGGTACATGTAGTTATTCATTCCCAAGTGGGTGCAATGTTCATTTCTTCAATATTGTACATAGTGTTCTCCCCAGTGGGTCAAAGCGCTTTACCTGGCAAGTGACTGCCTCGCTTTCCAGTGGTCGAAAGAAATCAGCGCACAATGCAGTCCTGAATTGAAAAGTGCGCAGCTGCCTCTGTTATTTTCGTGCTGAAATGAAGCTCGAACAGACCTGCAGGGTCGCAGTGGGTCATCTCTGTTAGGCGTGCAAAGCCCCATAAATCCACACAGTTCAGGAAGCACATAAGAGAAGACCTCAGGTAGCTTCAAATAGATTCTTTATTTTGCACTCGAGCACTTGCCAGCAGTTAAAATGTCAGGTTCAGGCTTTTCATATTTCCCTGCCAGACGCGTTTCAGGTTGCAAAAGACCTTTCTTCAGTGGCAATGAACAGAAATTAAAACATCGCTTTTTTTCTGCTACTTAAAGCACCTGCCTTTTAGGGCGTGGCACACTCTGTGCCTTCTGGTACATGTAGTTATTCATTCCCAAGTGGGTGCAATGTTCATTTCTTCAATATTGTACATAGTGTTCTCCCCAGTGGGTCAAAGCGCTTTACCTGGCAAGTGACTGCCTCGCTTTCCAGTGGTCGAAAGAAATCAGCGCACAATGCAGTCCTGAATTGAAAAGTGCGCAGCTGCCTCTGTTATTTTCGTGCTGAAATGAAGCTCGAACAGACCTGCAGGGTCGCAGTGGGTCATCTCTGTTAGGCGTGCAAAGCCCCATAAATCCACACAGTTCAGGAAGCACATAAGAGAAGACCTCAGGTAGCTTCAAATAGATTCTTTATTTTGCACTCGAGCACTTGCCAGCAGTTAAAATGTCAGGTTCAGGCTTTTCATATTTCCCTGCCAGACGCGTTTCAGGTTGCAAAAGACCTTTCTTCAGTGGCAATGAACAGGAAATTAAAACATCGCTTTTTTTCTGCTACTTAAAGCACCTGCCTTTTAGGGCGTGGCACACTCTGTGCCTTCTGGTACATGTAGTTATTCATTCCCAAGTGGGTGCAATGTTCATTTCTTCAATATTGTACATGGTGTTCTCCCCAGTGGGTCAAAGCGCTTTACCTGGCAAGTGACTGCCTCGCTTTCCAGTGGTCGAAAGAAATCAGGGCACAATGCAGTCCTGAATTGAAAAGTGCGCAGCTGCCTCTGTTATTTTCGTGCTGAAATGAAGCTCGAACAGACCTGCAGGGTCGCAGTGGGTCATCTCTGTTAGGCGTGCAAAGCCCCATAAATCCACACAGTTCAGGAAGCACATAAGAGAAGACCTCAGGTAGCTTCAAATAGATTCTTTATTTTGCACTCGAGCACTTGACAGCAGTTAAAATGTCAGGTTCAGGCTTTTCATATTTCCCTGCCAGACGCGTTTCAGGTTGCAAAAGACCTTTCTTCAGTGGCAATGAACAGGAAATTAAAACATCGCTTTTTTTCTGCTACTTAAAGCACCTGCCTTTTAGGGCGTGGCACACTCTGTGCCTTCTGGTACATGTAGTTATTCATTCCCAAGTGGGTGCAATGTTCATTTCTTCAATATTGTACATAGTGTTCTCCCCAGTGGGTCAAAGCGCTTTACCTGGCAAGTGACTGCCTCGCTTTCCAGTGGTCGAAAGAAATCAGCGCACAATGCAGTCCTGAATTGAAAAGTGCGCAGCTGCCTCTGTTATTTTCGTGCTGAAATGAAGCTCGAACAGACCTGCAGGGTCGCAGTGGGTCATCTCTGTTAGGCGTGCAAAGCCCCATAAATCCACACAGTTCAGGAAGCACATAAGAGAAGACCTCAGGTAGCTTCAAATAGATTCTTTATTTTGCACTCGAGCACTTGCCAGCAGTTAAAATGTCAGGTTCAGGCTTTTCATATTTCCCTGCCAGACGCGTTTCAGGTTGCAAAAGACCTTTCTTCAGTGGCAATGAACAGGAAATCTATTTGAAGCTACCTGAGGTCTTCTCTTATGTGCTTCCTGAACTGTGTGGATTTATGGGGCTTTGCACGCCTAACAGAGATGACCCACTGCGACCCTGCAGGTCTGTTCGAGCTTCATTTCAGCACGAAAATAACAGAGGCAGCTGCGCACTTTTCAATTCAGGACTGCATTGTGCGCTGATTTCTTTCGACCACTGGAAAGCGAGGCAGTCACTTGCCAGGTAAAGCGCTTTGACCCACTGGGGAGAACACTATGTACAATATTGAAGAAATGAACATTGCACCCACTTGGGAATGAATAACTACATGTACCAGAAGGCACAGAGTGTGCCACGCCCTAAAAGGCAGGTGCTTTAAGTAGCAGAAAAAAAGCGATGTTTTAATTTCCTGTTCATTGCCACTGAAGAAAGGTCTTTTGCAACCTGAAACGCGTCTGGCAGGGAAATATGAAAAGCCTGAACCTGACATTTTAACTGCTGGCAAGTGCTCGAGTGCAAAATAAAGAATCTATTTGAAGCTACCTGAGGTCTTCTCTTATGTGCTTCCTGAACTGTGTGGATATATATATATATATATATATATATATTTTTATATATATATATATATATATATATATATATATATATATATATATATATATATATATATATATATATATATATATATATATATATATATATATACATACATACATATATATATATATATATATATATATATATATATATATATATATATATATATATATATATATGTGAAGGACATTTAACATGAGCTTCAAATGGAATTCCATAGAGCATATTATCAAGCCCAATATCACCGTTTTTGCAGCAGTTTTCTGCCGCTAAAGTAGCGATACTTTTATCGCCTGTCTTTATAATATGCCCCCTAGAGTCTGTTTGCTTACAGGGGTATAGAAGCTTGGCTCATAGGGTTTCCTGTCTCGTTCTTTTGAAATCCCACACCTCTCTTTTTAGGATTTTCATATCCTGCGTACTGAAATCGTCAGGTCTGGATTACGGGGAAGCTGCCATAGTTGCCCGAGAGTTCTATTGATTTTAGTTCTGATTGATAGAATGGTTCTTGGCATTATGACAATCTTTTGGTGCAGCGCCCCCTTGTTTAGGCTTTTTGCAGTATATTTAGCCATGGGTAACAAGTGAGTTTTGTACAAGTTCATAAAATAATCTGACAGGTCGACAGACTGATCAAGTGTCCTGAGTAAAGATACAGATCATGCAGTGTCTTTCAAATATGTCAACGTTTCATCAGTGTAGAGTTGCACAAAATTATTATTTTCCCCCATGTGAATGTCCCAGTAAGAAAGGTCTTTCGTAAGCATGCAAGACACAGGTTCTATTAAGAGCAAATAACAACAGCAACATGAGGCTGCCCTGTCTTGTGCCATGTTCCAGAGTCCAACCTTCAGATATTTCCTAGCCTGTCTCCCCCTGAACCAGGGCAATATGAGTAATACCCTGATTCCAATTTATAACGTATGGACAAAGTTAGAGTGTTACTTACTTTGAAATAAAAGTTTCATCCAAAAATGTTGAAAGGTTTATTAGTATCCACTGAAGTGTCAATGTAATGTTCCAGAGTCATTTCCAGAAAATGTTTCATATGTGCTAGCTGGAGCAAATTAGTATGTGTCCAGTAGTCAGAGAGAAACAGTATTGTGAACATCTGCAATAGTCTTGACCAATGGCTTTACTGAATATTGTGACACCAACATTCAGCAAAAACACTGTTTTGCATGACTTAAAATCTGTTGGGATTTTATCTAGCTTGGGGACCACAACCCTTTGAGGGTCTTTCACTGTGTTAGGCACATGGCCTTTCACCAATGCTTTCACATAGGCTTCAAGGAGCCATGCAAAAAGCTTTCAGAAACACAATAATGTAATTCCTTTAGAAGTATATTCGTGCCAGAGCCCTTCACCTTCTTCCTCTCATTGAGTGAGGCCACTAGTTCCTTCTTGGAGAACAGTATGTTGAATTCAAATCTGATTCCTGCTAAGAACTCCACTAAACATAACCCATTCAAAAACCTAGGATTTCCTCCTAGGGGAAACTGCTGGTTGTATCGGGACTGTAATGTCAAATGAAAACATGATTAAAAGGTTTTTGAGTGTATTCAGTCACCCCATGTTTTTCTGCAGTGTGTATTATATTGTCACAAGGAACCTCTCTTTTAAATAATCATGACAATTTCTTACTAAATATCCCCCCCTTTGTAAAGCCTTAGGGCCCGATTCACAAAGGCAAACTGAGACAAAAGTCTAACTTTACGACTTCTGATATTCACAAAGGGTATTTACAGGTAGTGAAGTTAGACTTTTGTCTCAATTAAATTTAAGTTTTGCTCTTAAGTTTAACTGATACGAAACTTTTGTTCTCAGGTAAACTTAAGACCAAAACTTAAGTTTAACGGAGACAAAAGTCTAACTTTACTACTCGTAAATGCCCTTTGAGAACACCGAAAGTCATAAAGTTACACATTTACCCCAGTTTACCTTTGTGAATCATCTGGCCCATAGAGTATAAGAAGTACATTAAATGTATCCTGCGATGCATACAGGTCTAATAACCTACATTTATGTTAATCTATTTCAGTACCATACTCTAACAGATGATCCACTTCTCTTTCCAAAGTGGTAATCCCGCCCCCCTCAAACTGTAAGATTTTGGACTTCATATGCTGTTAAATCCCATGAACTTTACCTATACATATGCTTCTCAATCCAACCTGCTTAGTCTGCCAATCTAGCGTTTTTGATTATGCTGATCCCCAATTAGAATCAAAGTAGTTTTGCTGCTTGTTAAAGATAACCACCTTAAAGGCACCATCATCCATCGTCTCCGTCAAAAGCCACCTGAAGGGGTAATCAGGAGTATGTATGGTGTAAGAGTGGAGGTGGTGACTGATCAGACAAAGGGGCATATTATCAAGTGAGTTACTGCAGCGTTAGGGGCACTTTCGTGCCGCTAACATGTTGGTGTTTTTTTCGCGCTATTATCAAGCTGGCGCTAACAGGCATTAGCAACAGCTTTCCGGCGATAGCAGCCGGATTTTTCATCGCCTTGCATGCCAGCGATATTCATCGCTAATGACATGCAAAGTAGGCATTCCTTACCAAAAGTTCACAAAAAAAGTCGCTCACACCAGTTCGCTCTATTACCAATGATGTCCGGGACGCCCGTAGCGATAAAAAAAGTTGTGATAAGCCCCGTTAACCGCAGGAATTTAATACCAGAAACAAACATGACTTAAACATGGGGATGGATATGACTTGGGCCACCCTCAATGCATGCTTTTGGTGCTGGACAGCGCTGCAAGCAATGTAGCAGTGCTGCCCTGCACCTAAAATACAGCGCATGAATGCACAACATCAATATGATAGTGCGCATTACTGTGCCAACGTCATGAAAAGTGTTGCTACACTGCAACAAGACAGCGTTGCAACACTTCTCATGACACACTCCTTGCAACTGCATGGATGCGCTGTACTCACTGAACAGCGCTCCATCACGCAACTAATAACAGATACATCAGGATTCCTGACGTATTTGTCTCCGCTAAAGTCACGCATTGCTGCAGGTGTTTCACAACCATGATGCAACTATAGCAATGCATGGGGCCATATCCCTATGGCACTGCCTCACACTCATGCCTGCCGTCAGGCAGGCGCAAGGTACTGACGCTGTGCCGTACAGGAGGGGTGCCCTAATGTCGGTTATGTTGGAGATCCATCGGAGGTGTTCGCGTGCTGCGGTGTCAGCGTTTGTAAGCATTGGTGGAGTGTTGGTGCGGAGGGAGTTGACGAGACGTTCTGCAGTGGTCTTGATCAAGCTACGAGGGGGTGCAATGATCGTGCAGGTGTTCGGTGGGCAAGGTGAAGACATGATTTACTCAATGATGGTAGTGCCAGGTGAGTCCAGTGTTGTGGCTGTAGTTGAAGTACCCTCTGGCAGAGCTGACGTGCTCGACCAGCTATGTGGCCTGTTGATGTGACTTGCTGCTTGTGTGTGATGTTGGTGACCTTTAGGAGGGGGTGGTGCTCTGGTCACTGGGGCTGCCCAGGCGGAACTTGAGGTAACCGAGTTGGATGTCGTCTGGGGATGGGAGACCCTGGGGTGCAATGAGGTTTACAATAGGATTGGAGAATGGGGGTCCATGGCCCGGGGGGCCTGCACATGAGTGTGCCACAGAGGATGTTCTAGGGCTTGGTCCGGATCTGGGAGTTGACGTGGTCCATGGCCACCCTTGGCACATTAGAGTGCGGGATCAGTCGGAGTGTGCCTCTGAAGGTGATGGCAATGCCTCCTCCTTGATGTTTGGGGTGCTCCTTGCGGCTGATACTTGAGCCGTCAGTGATGGCGAAGGCGATATCCGGTACAGAGCAGAGGTTGGTCCTGGAAGGTGATGTGGTGTCCAGCGTTGATGTTCAAGGGGGTGCTGGCGTCGTAGCGGTGGAGTGTCCACGAGGAATGCTCCTTGATGCTGAGCGGGAACCAGGGACAGACAGATGCAAACGGAGTAGCCTATGGATTGTCTTTGGCACAGGAGACAACCATTACAATGCAGGCAGTACTTTGTTAACAATGCAACTACGACAATGCGGGTGCTTTAACTTCGCATTTCATTGCAACGCATTGTGAGGTCAGTTATGGGGTTATTTAACTATTTCAGGTGTGGATGTAAAAAATGCAAAAAGTGGGTTTTTTGTGAGAAAATATTAAAAATTGGGTATTTTTGGGGGTGAAGTATGAAAAATTTGGTGTTTTTTGGGGTAAAATTTGAAAAAATGGGGTGTGTTTTGGAGGTAAATTTTGAAAACTGTTGGGTGTGTTTTTGTGCAATAATTTTAAATTGGGGTCTGCATTTGTCTCAAATGTGAGTTTTTGGGTGTCTTTTGGGGGTTCAAAAAGGAATTTCAGGGTTCACGTTAGGGGTTGTTGTGCAAAGGTTATTTTTGGTTTGCACTCACTGAAGTTGGAACAGTCATGTCATGACATGTCAAAGGTTTTTATATAGCGCAACTTATCACCGTAAGGTCTCCTGGCGCTTGCAGCACAAAAACGGTTGACCACATGTGAGGCTAGATACAGTATGGTAGGACTACTTAGGAAAGAGCCAGGTTTTTAGGGTTTTACAGAATTGTTTGTGCTCCGTGATGGATAGGAGGTGGGGAGGCAGTTTGTTCCAGAGCAGAGGGGCGAGATAGGAAAAAGAACGGGGACCGTATCAGGAGGTCCGGACACGCGGTTGGATCAGGAATGATTTGTTGCTGGACCTTAAGGGTATTTTGGGGACATACCAATTGAGTTTCTTTTGGAGGTATTTGAGCCCGTTGTTATACAAAGTGTTATGCGTTATGCTCAAGATCTTAAAGTGTCTTCTCTGACGAATGGGCAGCCAATGGAGCTTTTTCAGACAGGGCGCAGAGGCTGTTCTAGGAGGCAGGTCCAGGACTAACCTGACCACTGCATTCTGGAAGTTTTGCCAGCAGGTCCTCAGTGAGTGCAACGTGCAGGGCATTGCCATAATCAAGATGGCTGACGATCAGGCCCTGTACCAGGGTTTTCCTAGATTCTATAGGAAGCCACCTAAAGATCTTCCTGAGACTGTGTATGATTCCTTAGCAAGTACCTGTCACTTTGGTGATGTGATTTTTCATGGACAGGGCACAGTCTATTGTATTCCTAAGTTACGTACTGCAGATTTAAGGGAGGGACATACTCCCAGTTCCGGTGGCCACCACTCTTGTGTCCAGCATTTCTCTGCTTTGCCGAGCAAAATGATTTCGGTTTTACTAGCTTTCAATTGGAGTTTGTTGTTACTCATCCAACTGCTTATCTCAACCATGCAATTTTTAAAACGGGAACGGGTGCCAATGTGGTCTGTACCGCATGTGATGAGCAGCTGGGTGTGGTCGGCTTACGATACAGTTTCAAAGCTGTATGAGTTAATGATTTTCGCCAGTGGGGTTAAGTACAGATTACACAGTAGAGGGCTTAAGATTGACCCCTGGGGTAACCCCACTGTTACAGGGCGACTACTATAGACCAGAGTGTCGACTCGAACGGTGGTGAGGTGGTCTGTAAGATAGTTTTCAATCCAACCATGGGCCCTTCCTCTGATACCTATCTCCCACAGACCATGTTTCAAGATGCTGTGGGAGATGGTATCAAATGCCGCGGATAGGTCCAGAGGATAAGGATAGCTGATTCGCCTCTATCCACCGCAAGCCTGATCCAATCTCGATGATCGCTGTCTCTGTGCTATGAGCAGCACGGAAACCGGATTGGGAAGGATCCAGGACCCCGTATGAATCTGTAAAAGACGTAAGCCGTTTGTTTGCTAGATGTTCCAACACTTTCCCAAAAAAGGATAGCAAAGAAATAGGCCGGTAGTGGGCTGGTAGCGTAGGGTCATCGGAGGGTTTCTTTAGAGCCAGATTTTATTTTGTTAAGGCCCTCCAAAGTTTCAGTGACTGTTATTGGGTCGAATTCAGTCAAACAAGGAATGTCATTGCAATCAGCCGTGGGGAGAGATAACATCAGGCTATTGTTTTGCTGAGGATGATCTAAGTCCGTCTTAGGAAAGGAGGCATAGATTAATTTGATTTTATTGTCAAAGAACTCAGACATCGACTCTACCCAGTTTTGAGTGGGGCTGAAAAAAAACTGTTCGTTATGGGGGGAAGTAAATTCTTTTAATATTCTATTTAATTCTTTGCTAGAATTTGCTGAATTATTTATACGCAAAGTTAAATATGTCTTCTTAGCCATTTTAATGTGTTTTACATAACATGAATGCAGTAATTTATACTTTGTTCTGTCCTCTTCCGTTTTTGTTTTCCGCCAGTTGCGTTCAGCTACTCGGCTGGCTTGCTTGTCAGTTTTTAGGGCGATCGTAAACCACGGGGATGCTACAGATTTCACATTCACATTCATTTTTGAAATAATCACATCCAAGGTTTGTAAGATAGAGGTCTCTAAGTGAGTTACCATATGTTCCAGTGGAATGACCTGGTTTGTAAAGGGGTTTAAAATGGGTAAGAAAGGCTTCAGGTGTAAGTTTGCGCCAGGGTTGTATAAGCATTCTTTTTTTGCTTGTTAATTTGATTGAAGCCTGAGTAGGAAGGCTGAACTTTAAAAGATAATGGTCAGTCCAAATCATGGGGAGAGGGGCTTCATGGCTCCGCTATGCAAGACCCACTCTACTGTTGCAATGTGCCTAGTATTGGTATGCATTGGAATGTAATGTGATGTTATGGCATGCGTTGCAAATGTGTATATGCCTTTGACACACAAGTGGTATGCCTGCTGTGCATGGGTGCACAACGGCCACCATTGAGAAATGCGGGTGGGTCTGGACAGCTGTGAGGTGTTAAACGCCGTAAAGAACACTGGATGGTGCATGTACGCAGGGATATGTGTGTGAACGGATGTTTTTTTAAATTCATTGAGGGAAGTCTTACCTCTAAGTTAGTCTTCATAGCTCCTGCACTCCTGCATCTGCTCCCAGGAAAAGGAAGTAGGCAGCCAGGCTCCCTCCCCTGAGTCAATCACAATGCTGCGATGCAGCGGTGGGATTGATAATTGGCAACAGGAAAAGTCATGCAGCCAGGGGCAGGAGAGGTGGCCATGTTCTCCATGCAGGCTGTAATGCAGCCTGCATTGCGAACAGAGAAGTGAGCATGACTGCATTGGGTGGCCTGAGTGGGCTGACCAAACAGTCATTGCGCACTTGAGTGTGCATGGCAGTCGCACATGCCCTGCCCCATGGTTGAAGCAGTCCTACCCAGCCTCCCACCCCCTGAGGATACATAGCATGATTACATCAGTTACTTATCCCTTGATTCTCTGAGCCCGCACTTCCCGCTTCCCACCGCAGTTGGCCTAGTGGCCCGCACCCCCGTCCTCGCCCATTCCTGCCGCCCAGCTGATCGTACCTCCACCCATCCCTACTTAATGGTGTACGCTGTGTAAAGACAAGCATGTGTGCGGCCATCTGCGACCCAACCGTGAACAGCGCCAGGAAGTCTGGATCACAGGCCACCCACTGCTACTGCACAATCGCCCTCTATGCACTCAACCACGGGAAAGTCAGAGACTGAAAACAGGCCTCGGCAAACTTGACCCATGGCCAGTTCTCCTGCCTCCACTGCCGCCAGAGCTTAACCACCACCCCGGACTCCAACACAGCCAACACAAGCACCGGCAACACCATAGGATTCATCCTCCTCAAAGTGCGCTCCGTGCACAAACACGCCATTGAAATCTGGAAGCTACTCGTCTCTCTCTCGCCCAACATCGCCTTTTTAACTGAGACCTGGCCAAACGCCTCTTCCGCCCTCGACATCAACACCGCCATCCTGGACGGAAACAAGATCCAGAGGAAGGACTGCCACAACCACCAGGAGGGGGACTCGTAATCGCCCACAAGAGCACCCTCCGCCTCACAACCTCCAGCTAAACCTTCCTCTCCACTGGACACATGCATTTCCAGATCCAAACCAGCCACAACTCCACACTCCGAGGAACCCTCGTCTACAGACCTCCCAGCCTGCAGACACATGAGCCAGCCCACCATCTCCACCTGCCTGCCAGTCACAGCCGAAAACACTGCCTCGAACATGAAAGGCATTGACTCAGGGACACCCACCAACCCATGCCCTCCTCACATCTACCACAGAGCTGCAGATGCCATCACACACGAACTACAAAGCATCATCAACACCACCTTCTTAAATGGCACATACCCAGACAACTGGAAGCGTGCAGAAGTCTGGACCCTGCTCAATAAGACCACAGCTGACCCCACCAACCTCAAAAACTACTGGCCCATCTCGCTCCTTCCCTTTGCGGCCAAATGTGCAGAGTAAACAGTCAACAGGGAACTGGCATGATTAATTGATGACAACGCCGTCCTCGACCCGTCCCAATCTGGATTCCGAGGCAACCAAGGCACCAAGACCACCCTACTCACTGCCACAGAAGACATCCACACCCTCCTGGACCAAGGCCACGCCTCAACCCTCATCCTACTCGACCTATCAGCAGCCTTTGACACTGTCTCCCACTGCACAGTCGTTGACAGACTACACAGCGCCGGCAAACAAGTAACAGACCTAGACTGCATTTGATCATTCCTCATAGGAAGAAGCCAAAGAATCAGACTGCCGCCCTTCCTCTCAGATCACACAAAAATAACCTGCAGAGTCCCACAGGGGTCATCACTGAGCCCGACCCTTTTCAATGTCTACAAGGCCCCCTCACTGCCATCGTTCGACAACACAGCCTCGGCCGTTCTTTTGGTGTTCTGGCAGCAGGACTTTGGAACTCACTCCCTGTTAACATTCGTTCCATTCCCGACCTGCTGCCTTTCAGGAAAGCCGTGAAGACATTTCTCTTCACCTTGGTTTAATAGTATTCTGTTTCTGGTATGGTCCTCCACTGTGTTGTGTTGTTCTGTCAACCATAGCGCTGGGACGCCACTTGGCTGTGGCAGCTACGCGCTTTACAAATAAAATAACATAACATAACATAACATAACATAACATAACATCATTTTCTGCGCTGATGACACCCAGCTCATCCTCTCCCTCACCAAAGACCCCACCACCGCCAGACTCAACTTCCAGAAAGGAATGCAGGATATCGCAGTATGGATGACCAACAGCTGCCTAAAGCATTTAATTTGTAGAAAATTGATTTTGATAAAAGCATTTGAAGAACATCTGACAATTAATTGTTAGTAAAACTGCCAAAAGCTCAACACCAAGACGACAGTAGTCCTTGTCCTTGGAACCACACATTCAGCATGAGACACACCGTTTGGCCTCCACCCTCAGAAGATCACCTACCCCCTTGGACCACACCAGATACCTCGGCATCATACTCAACCCATACCTCACCATGACCCGATAGGTCTATGCCGTCACCTACAGCTGCTTCAACACCCTCTGCATCCTCCGCAAGACCTTCAAATGGATCCCCCCTGCTTCCACATACCCAAATGAGACATCCAATCTTCCAGCCTCGCACTGTCTTAAACACCACGCATCCCACTCCAGGCACCAGACGCAGGTCCAGCAGACATCTGGGCGCCAGACACAGTTCCAGCGAGGGATCCAGGTGCCAGTTGCAGGTCCAGCAGACATCCAGGCACAAGACGCAGGTCCAGTGAAGGATCCAGACACAGGTCCAGCAGACATCCAGGCACCAGACGCAGGGCCAGCAGCGCATCTAGGCTCTCATTCTGGTCATCCTGGATGTTGGGTGGCTTGAGGGAGCTGTTGATGTGTGATGCACTTGGCCCTGGGTGCTCAAATCTGCATGTAACTTTTTTTTGTACATCTTTTCAATGGGAGGTGGACTGATAGGTTATTTTTTCAAAGTTCACACTTGCCGATTAGCGTGCTTTTTCTTATCGCTAAAAGCTTATCGCTGGATTCCGCCCAGTACCACCAATTTTCACATCACCATTGCGCAGGAATTAGCAGAAGTTTTCACTCCAGCTATCGCTTGTTAGCGCCATGCTGATAATACAGCGATAACAGGGCGGGAGAAATAGGAGACAGACAGCGATAGAAAAACTAGCGCTAACCTAGGTTAGCGTTAGTTATCACCAGTCCTTGATGATATGCCCCGAAGTCCTTCTCGTTTTGCCGTCTGTGCTGGCAGAGCCCCTGTTTGAGGAAAAGGGCTGTTTAGCGCTCACGTTCTGAAGCGCCTGGAGTGCCTGAAGCGCCACGGAGCTGCGCTCTTCGTTTGCCTGGAGTGCACACACCGCCACAGCTCGCGTTTCCCGCTGCGCGGGAAACACTCGCATTCCCTGGACGGCGGACTGCGACAGCTAAAAGAACTCCAAGAACCACAAACCTCTTGGCCCTGGAGCACCGCCCTGACACGCCCCCCTCACCTGCCGATAATTGAGGAGGAGGCGCGCTGTACTGGGCTGTAAGCTGAACAATTTACTGCTGTGTGTTCCTCGTTTTGCCGTCTGTGCTGGCAGAGCCCCTGTTTGAGGAAAAGGGCTGTTTAGCGCTCACGTTCTGAAGCGCCTGGAGTGCCTGAAGCGCCACGGAGCTGCGCTCTTCGTTTGCCTGGAGTGCACACACCGCCACAGCTCGCGTTTCCCGCTGCGCGGGAAACACTCGCATTCCCTGGACGGCGGACTGCGACAGCTAAAAGAACTCCAAGAACCACAAACCTCTTGGCCCTGGAGCACCGCCCTGACACGCCCCCCTCACCTGCCGATAATTGAGGAGGAGGAACGCGCATCGCGGGACGCGCGCGGGCGACGCCGGGCTAAGCCCGGGCAAAGGGCGGGCCCTCTGTGGCCCTCAGTGACCGAGGTAGGCCGGGCTGGGCCTGGACCCTTACATTTTCTTTTTCGCACAGCTATTATTTTTTTGCGTCTGTGCCCATTTGAGTAGGAGGGTAATTCGCCGCAAACACTGTGATAGATATACTGCACCCTGGTCCTACCTGTCCCGCAAGGGACCAACTCTATTCCAGACTTTTATCTATTTTATAGTGTTACATTTTTTCCTTTTTTTGCTGTGAAAAATGTCTAAAACTTTACGTTCTGGAAGGGTAGTGGGAGAAAAATCCACCCGGAAATTACCTATCATCCGCACAAGAAATAAATCAATAAATAATCCACCTCTGAAAGGTCAATGTCAGTTATCTGAACTGTGGGATCTAACCGCTATTAACAAACCTAAATGTGCGACCCTACTCAACTCAGATACTAAAGTCCTGGAGGTACAGGAAGTACACTTACCAACTACCTTTGAGCCTCGATCTCCTCAGGCCCAGCAGGGGGCCTCCCAACTCATGGTAGGAGGGTCTCCCTCACGGGACCCTACAGACGGGAAGCCGACGATTGTAAGTGAGCCTGTACATATACCATCGATCCCCCAGGCATCCACGAATGACAGGCCGGGAGATGATCTGTCCGCTTTATCTATTGACTTGGAACTATGGGGTCGCTACATAAGCCCTGCTAAAGTGGAATCCCTGGAGCAATTTAAAGTCCAGGGTGGAGCCACCCCATCAGGACTAATGTTGTATAGTAGCACTCCGTCACTAAACAGACATGAAATTTCTGACCTGTTAAACTCCTCCAAGAGTCCCGATCTCAATCTCCTGGATAATATTTCCATGGCGGAGGCACGAGAAAAGCCGATCTCTGAATCCATGATCGCGCTGGAACAACTTCTTGCTTCAATTCTGATGCTTTTAGGAAAATTTGTAGGCAGCTCGGACTGTATCCTTGAATCAGTTACCCAAATCTTAAAGTTATTGCTGCAGAATGTGCCGGATTTGGGTAAGGCCTCCTCCCCTCAACAGCCTGAACAACCTGCATCTGAGGGGAAAATCAAAGCCACTAGAAGCGAACTAGTTAAGAAAAATGAACCGCCTTCTCTGGTCCCTGATAAGGAGTTGCCTCATACTGCAGCTTCAAACTGCATCAAGAATATAGTCCTCGAGATAGAGGAGGTGGATAAAGTCTTGCCTGGCCCTAAAACGGCACAGGAGTTATTTCCTATCTTTGTCCCGGATGGTGGAAAAGAACTCTTGGCCGACAAATCCCAACTTAATGAAGAAAAGAAAAAATATGGTAAACAAAGAAATACCAAAGCCAGCAAGAGGAAACCAATTCGAAAATATAGAAAGAAGAAGCAACGGAGGATCATTTTCCAAAAATACACAGAGGCAAGGGAGAATGAAATAAGGAATGGGGAACCTTTATCTACTTCCTTAAAAGCGGATACGGATGTGAACTTAATCACTTCAACCTCAGTGGAGGAGGAAAATGAACAAGGCAGCTTGTCTTCCCAGGAAGACTTTCCACTAATTGGGAGCCCTCTCCCAGGCTCTCCGGTTCGGAGTGCAGTAGGAGGGCCACTTTCTTTTCCATCCGGGACTTTAAATCCTTTGGCTGCTCCCTTTGTGGTAACAATTGACTCCGAAAATGCTTGCCCTCTTGCTCGGCCTGTAAATATGCCTAAGGCCCCTGCGGATGTGCGTGTGCTAGAATTTGTTCCATTATTTGATACTGACCTCTTATTAAATAGAGCCTGGCTCCTTAAGCGCTTTAGCGAAGTTGAATGTCTCTACCATATTCAGTCTAGAGACATAGAATTGGTGTCTCTGTTAGGTGGCAGTCGGGTTCTGAGTATTCGGGTGAAATTTTATTCTCCGATTATAACAAATTTGATTCTTGAACAGGCTGAAAATTTCCAACGTTTAGGAATTGATATTCTTCCTATCTCTACCCCTGGCAAGCCAAACTCTTTCGATAAGCAGGGGTTGAGAGGTGGTGAGCAAAATTGGATAACCTCTCCTCTGAGAGACCTGAAAATTTGGGTCTCCAGGGGAAAACGCTCTGTATCGCACGTGAAGCCACTTCCACTAGTTGAGAATTCCACACTCAATGATGACAATAACCGGTGGAATTGGCTACATAGTGCTTTATCAACAAAAAATAAGGATAACCCCAAATTGTTTCACCGCCTTTAACCCAACCTTAAACATAATTTCCTGGAACGCGGCCGGATTTCATAGTAGCCCGGAGAAACTGGCCTTCTTATCCACTCTGGAGGCCGATATATTGTGTATCCAGGAAACATGGTGCATAGATAGGTTAATGCCTTTAAAAGATTTCTATGTATTGGAAGTACCGGCTGCGCCCTCTAAAAAAGGGCATGCTAGGGGGGGGCTCGCCTGTTTACTGTCAAATAAGTTCCAATGGAGATTCTCCCATTATATTGATCCCACTAGACTTTTCCACACAATAACTTTGGAAAATATGTACCATGACAATACAAAATTTTCCATGGTCATTTTTAATGTGTACATTCCGCCTGAGGATGGTTTTAATGATAAACTGAAGCGGGTCCTCCAGTTTATGGAAAATATAAAAAATTCTCCTCCTTTTCCTGTAATTTTGTTAATCGGTGATCTGAATTGTAAAGTATCAAATGCTAGTCTAACACTTTTCAGGGATAAAGCTAAGGAGGAAACATATTGCATCCCCCAGACGCTTTTCCCGGAAAACTTAAGAACAAATAAAAGGGGGAAGATTTTGTTAAAAGAACTTGCAATCGGGGATGGTATTATTTTAAATGGAAGATTTCCATCTGACGTCCCCGCAAATTATACCCACAATTCCCCCTTTGGATCATCAATTTTGGACTATGCTATCACCAGTTACAGCCTGTTTCCCTTGATTCTTGACTTGAAGATTATACCCACGACTCTGAGTGACCATAGTATTTTAGCATTATCAATTTCGTTAAATTCTCTGAATACGGCATCCTGGGCTCTAAATGGTAAGGAGGCTACCTTCAACCCAACAGCTGGAAGATGCTTCTGGAATAACGCTGCCATTAATGGGGTCCAGGAGCTATTGTTCGATACTCTCAGGGAAATAGAAGTGTGGAACGGAAATGAAATAGTTTGCTTCGAGGCATTCATGTTAAAGATTCTATCGAATGTTAAAAAATCTGCCCCGCCTAGGAAAAAAGGAGAGGTAGTGCCTCTGCCCCTCCGTAATCTGAATAGGGAGTTAAACAAACTAATCCGTGCACAGTATGCTGAAAGGGTACCGGAACGTGGGAAAGTTATCGCTAGGTTAAGAAGAAAGAGAAGCAGACTTAAGAAAAAAATTAAAAGGGACAGGGAGGATGAGGCATGGATTAAATTAAGGGAATCTGCTGTACACGGCAACATTAAAGATTTTTGGGCAATAATTGGGAAAGGATGTGGTACACGCCACTCCCCTATCCCGATAGCTATACCAGAAGATCTATGGTTCTCCCATATTTGTGAATTATATGCTGGAAATGGGACCATAGCTGTTGATAACTTCTCGTATCCTGCCCCTGACGACTCGGTTTTCTTTCCCTCTGAGAAGGAAATCGAGTTGGCTATAAAAAATATGCGATCCTCTGGGGCCATGGGACCGGACGAGCTTCCGATGACGGTCCTAAAACAAGACCCATTGACCTGGAGTAAAATCCTGTATCCCCTGTTTAAGGCGTGCCATTCTTCCAAATGTGTTCCTGCATCATGGAGAGGAAGCATTCTGGTTCCTATCTTTAAAAAGGGGGCAAGGGACAGTCCCAGTAACTATCGCATGATTGCGCTCCTCAACTCCATCGGAAAGGTCTTTGCGAAATGCCTCCTGAGTTCTCTTTCCGATTGGGTCGAGGAGCGCAACATCCTGCCTTTGGAACAGACTAGCTTCCGAAGGGAACATGGCACGTTGGACAACCTGACTGCCCTGCAGGTTATCACGGATAAATATGTCCAGGTGAGAGGGGGAGTGGTATACGCCGCATTCATTGATTTCTCCACAGCGTTCGACAAAGTAGATCGGGGAACGCTGTGGAGAAAATTGGCGATGCTGGGCCTCCCTTCACATCTGTTGGAATTGGTGCGGGCTCTGCACACTGAGACCTGGTGCAGGGTCTTAATGGGGGGCGAAAGGGGGCTTTCGGCCAAAATTCCAGCTCAGAATGGCCTTAAACAGGGCTGCCTATTGGCGCCCCTGTTATTCTCCTTATATACAACTGACCTCCCTGCTGTTGTGTCCCACAGCGAGGGGACCGCACCATTGATAGGAGGGGTGCCAATGGCCTGCCTGATGTATGCCGATGATGTGTTATTGCTTGATTTAACACCCGTGGGACTGGCAAATCGGCTTCAGGCTTTGCAGGGCTTCGCCAGGGAGCATTATATGAAGATCAATACCAATAAAAGTAAAGTGATGTGTATTGCTGGTCGAAAGAAATGCCGCTCGACAGATTTTCGTTGGGCCATTGGAGGGCACAGATTGGAGGTCGTTACTTGTTATACCTTTTTAGGGAAAATATTCTCGGCCAATATGAGCGAGAGTCTTCACATAGAGCATTGCTCTCGCAAAGCTCTTGCCCATGGCAACGGGTTAAAGTCCCTATATTTGGCAACGGGGAGAAGACATTTTTCTAGCCTCTTGGAAGTATTTAGAGCTAAAATCCCCGCAACCATTTTGTATGGTATAGAAATAATTGAGATAAAATATTGGGACTTCTGCCACAAGACTGAGGGAAAACTCCTTAGATCCCTCTCGTCTCTTAATAATGCCTGTCCACTGGCCGCCTTCAGGCTGGATTTTGGACTCAGGAGTGCCTGGGTGCAGGGTCTATGCGCCTTAATAAGGTGGGTAGCCAGCCTGGCTAGAGCGAGAGAAGGAACCCTGCGAGCTTTGCTCAAAAAAGAACTTTTGGGCAACTTCAAGGAGTTCTCCAAACTCGTTGGCAATTTCAGAAGGGCTGTGAAAATCCTGGGGCTGGAGGAAAGCGCACTCTTCTCCTACACTCCCACGCAGTTAAAGCAGGCCCTTAAGGAGGCTTCGTGGGAGTACTGTTTTCTAACCGACAAAAAAACAGTTGGCGACAAAAGGAACGTGGAGCCGCTAATCTCCTCCTATAGGTTGAAACAGCCCCAACCGTACGCCCTGTGGAATTCACCACATGGCATACGTAGGTTCTGATTTTTATTACGGTATGACTTAATCCCTCTTAATGTGCTGTTGTCCAAATGGCATGGCACCTCGCCGTTGTGCAATTTATGTAAATTGAATAACCAGGACTGTATGCATGTACTTTTGATTTGTCCTATGTTACGTAGCTTGCGCAACCGATGGCTTAAAGTAATCTGTCTACGCCTCAGCATTGTCACTTTTCAAGATTTTCTTCATGCACTTTATTGCCCACCAAATGAAATGTTTTGTGCCTATGTTTTTAACTTTTTTAAAGGATTTTTAGCTATTTATTAATCTTCTGGAAGGTGGTCCCGGCCTGGCCTTGTGGGACTGATGGTTTGCAGTGCACCTATCACGGTTCGAATAGTATGTTTTTATAATCTCTTGTATTTTTTGATGATTGTGTTGTTTTGTATGTACTTGTTTATGTGGCCCTCTTTTGAGAGCCAAAACATAATAAATAAATTTGAATTTGAAAAAAAAATTTGAAGTCCTTCCCAAATAATGAGGGTCAGTACATCAGTCACACAGTATATCTTATTGTGCAAACAGTGCAGTGATGCGTAAAGAAAGGGGTATTTGTGGCAAACATCCACAATATTAGTCTGCTTAACTAGATCACACAACTGTTTCATAAACTTGAAGATAGTACCACATTTTGGGGGGATTTTTCAGATCTCTGGATATAACATGGTTTGGGCAGCTTAACGGTGGAGGATAGATCTTTGTTATTTTTGGAAAGGAAAGAGTTCCAGGTGTTTGTACAATTTGGTGGGAAAACAAGCCTATGGCGGGATCAAATTTAAATTTATTTCAGAAGGAATACATTTTATAAATAATGTAGTGGAGGATTTCCTCATATTTATTGTAAGTAATTGAGTTTTTGATTGATGGTGGTGAAGAACCTTCTGAAGCAACAACCAGAATCCTTGTCCAGAAAAACCTCAAAAGTCATAAATTAACCTGTGCTTATCCTCTGGTAGCTTGGCACTAAAGCAGTTAGGTTTAACTGAGAGGCACTCTGTTAAGTATTTATGCAGTACACAAACAGTAATAAAGTGAAAACAGAACACAAGAAAATTCCACAACAATCTGTAATATCTAAAATGAGACCAAACAACAAAAATCCAATCAGTAGAACCATAGATATTTAAGTTTAAACGTTTAGCTAAATATAGCACCTAAAAGCACAAAGCACCAACAATGGTTATCTAGCTGCCCTCAGCCAGGACAAATACACAAGTTTAGATCAACCATGATGGTCGTGGGCAAGATACAAAGACCATGTTAGTCCTGCTGAGAGTTGTACCCTATGTCTTCGATGTAAGGTCTAACGTCGAGCTGCAATACGAGGTCCGGCATCAAGCTGCATTGATGCTGTTGAAGCCAGCAAACAGGAGTTGCAATGGGGAGTCTAGCATCGAGCTGAGATGCAAGGTCTTGCATCATGCTGCATCCCACTGCACCAGTGCTGGTGGAGACCCCGGTCATAATATGCAATGCGAAGTTGGGTACTGAGCTGCGATTCAAGGACCCGCTTCCAGCTGCATCACACTGTGTCAGTCTCAATGAAGTTCCTGATACAGAGAGAAGGACTGCACTCAGATGCCAATCAAGGGTCCATGACCTGGAGGCACTATTTGGGGATCAAGATTCACTCCATCAGAGGCCAGGTGCAGGGTTGTAGGTCTCTTGAGCTTTTGATGTCCCTGTTGCTCATACAGGAGACACGGCAACTAGCCGTTAGAGTCCCTCTGGTTGCCCTGGGTTCAAGGAGAGCTGCAAGGCATGGGGCTCAAGCAGCAGGGTAATCCCCTGAAGAACATGAAGGCCTTTAGCAGAACGACAGTCATCTGGGAAACAAGACAGTCCTTCTGAATTATTCTACAGGTCCAGGAGAGTACTAAAGATGTGGTTGAGAAGGGCCAATATTTATACCAATACACACAAGTACATCTGGACTCTATAGAAACAAATAATTGAACCAAAGGTTTTTGTTCAATGTTGTCTGTGAAGGAGAAGCCGTCTTAAGATAAGAACCCTCACTCATGCATGGATGAAATTCTTCGCAATTGGGTTCCCTCCAAACACCCAGACCGCAAGGTATCTGGTGTGGACTACAACACTCCAACGGAGAGGAGCAGAGGTTTTTTGAGTCAGATGAGCAGCTGGTTTCAAGTGAGGGGCAGAGTGCAAATAAAGAGAAACTCAATGTGGATAAAACTGTCTTGTGGTGGTCTAAGGGTCAACTTTATTCAGGGGCCACCAGTGGACAGCATTAAAAACAGGAAGTGACAAAGAGTTAATGTGAAGACCCCATGTATGGTCTTGTTAACATGTTTCTGCCTAAAGAAAACACATCAACAGAGGTTTGAGGGCATTCAACAGAACCCAAAACAAATTGTCACTCTGCAAATAAAGTAAAGTAAATACAAAAACAAGTAGAAATGGCCTCACATAAGGTAAGCAAAATGTATTTCGGAATTTCCCGTCAATGGAAGTCACTGGGCTCACCGTCACTCTAAAGGTAGGAATCAAAAGACATTTAAAAAAAACAGACAACATATCAGAGTCAAACAGCAAGCAACCATGCACATTCTAATTGTATAGATTTGTGAGTGCAGCTGGTCATGTAAACCAGTGTGTGACCTAATCCCCGTCACTAGTGTGCACCAGTAATGTTGGTAAGAGAGTGCAGGGTGATCTTATCTTACCCATAGTTAAGTTTGTGGACATCACGCTCAAACCTAAAAGGCGGCATCTATAGCAGAGATATTAGACACAGCAACAAAAAAAAGTAAAAAGACAATGCAGAAAATTCAAAAATTATAAAAAACAAATGTTTAAAGAGCAGGCTTCTAAAGGGTAAGCCAAGCTCAGACATAGGTTATTACAACCCACTGCTGTAAGGCAGCCATGAAGAAGTGGGCTCTGAAAGTTAAGCCCATGTAGCGCGAAGGCAATAAATAAATGCTGAGCACATAGTGAGGACTCATGCAGCGGGTGCATGAGCCACAGTCACTAAATAATTCTAGATGGTGAGTTCACCAGATGAAAACCTGCAACAGAGAGGGTGGGACTAACAACCCTGTAAACATGCCTAAGCACACATAAATATATGAAGTTTATCTGTCTTCATTAAGCAACATGTATGTGTGAAAAACAAGTAACAAAGGGATGAGGTGGTCAGGAAGCCCCAGGCGGGTGGTCAAAAAACTGATTTGGAAAAGTAGAACTCCCAGACACGCCCATAGGCACATGCTCTGGTAGTGATAAATTGCTGCTGCGCTTGAGTCGCATACAGATAATATGCAACAATGTGAATATGTACAGTAGGGTTACATGAGGGGCAACTACGGACATACCTTATAGCGTCTGGAGGCCTGCCTGAGGGCATGTCTGGTAAGAGTAACCAAAGTGATTTATTGCACAATTGGAGGCCCGTCACTTGTGGTGGTATGGGAGTTGTAGTAAAGCATTAAATATCACTCCCAATGGATAGTGAGAGCCATGTAACAATAAAGGAGGAGGTTCGGGCGAAACATAACAGAGGGAACGTGTGGACCATATGAATGGCAAAGGCGGGGTAGAGCCACAAAGGCTTCTCTGATAATGCATGAGGCTTCAGTCCAACCTGACTGCCCTTCCAAAGTACACAGCATGATCGAAATTTAACATGGGTAGTCAGATCGCGCATGTTGGGACATGAAGTCATGGTCAAGTGCAGGCTGAAAAACCCTCACAAAAGGCATGTAAAGAGGGTGTGATAAAACCAGGCTGTCACATATGGGTCCTGCAGTGTGTTATGATCAAAATGTAAGTCACCATACAGGGACATCATGGAAAACCGTTAACTGACATGGGCAATCACAACAGAAGTTGGGGGCACCAAAATGTGCTATTTCAAAAAGGACAACAAGCGTAAAACTAATAATAATGCCAAATCATATAGGAGAAAAGCAGGGACACTGCTAGTAGAGCCATGAGAAAGCCGGTCACTCTGATACTGGACAGACGTATTAGCAGAATTTCTGTGGATATGGAGAGACTAAGTATGTTTATAGTTATGCCTAACGTACTCTGAAGGAGAATAGCTGGAAGGAAAAAGTCTGTTGTGTTAACCGTAGTGCACAGAAAAGAGAAAGAAAAGGAAAACAAGATAACTGACATCATAGGCAACAAGTGTGATCCAAATATTATGGAAGCAGAACCAAGGAATGTTATCATTAAGTACTCCTAAATTACTCTTAAGTCTGAAAATCCAGCATCATTCCATACAAAACACTAATGTCTCAAAATTCTCCAAATGTGTGGTGTGGTGGGGTTTGTCTAGGAACACCCAGGTCATGTTGTTTTCTGTGTGACCACAGGTAAGGAAGTGTCTGGTTAGTTTGATATTTGTCTTCCTCTATTGACTAAACTCTGATGTCCTCCTATTCTTATTTTGACCTTATGGATAGGCATACCTCTGTAGTACAAATGGCAAGGACAAATGAGGAGGTCCATTACCCCACTGGAGTTACAATTGATGTGATAATGTAACTCCCACAGTGTACTTAAGCCAACATCAATTTAGTGTAGGGGTTGAGTAAGGTGGCAAACCAAAAAGGAGCCACAGGGAAGTGTCCTTTTTTTGGCTGTATTCACCTCAGAAAAAAAAGCCATTGTTAATGGAAGAGATACTGACTGCTACAGGGCATACTATAATAGGCACCAACCTTTCTGTGGCTATCTCTCCCACGGTATAACACTGATACTGCTTGAATTTCAGAAGTATATGGAGGCCCTCTAGCAATCCAGGAGTCCTAGCCGTTGTAATCATTGGACATAGTTATATCAAGTCAAGTCAAGTCAAAACCACTTTATTCGATTAATTAAAATCATAAAAGTATGCTATACATATACAGAAATATTAAAAATCTAATAAATAACTATTATACAAGATAAAAAAAATTCATAAACTGTAAAAAAGTCATGATCAATCATAACCACCTTAAGCAATTAATACAGGTACATTGTCTATTATTTAAGTGGTTCAGTAACTTGTACAGTATTTTGTCTGGCCCTCTTCTCTCTAACAGACGCGGCAAGAAAGCTGGCAACACAGAACATGGTTAATGGAGATTCTACCAATTGTAAAAACATTAAAGCTGGCTTGCACTGAATAAAATTCATACGTTTTAACAGTGGAATGATAAACCTTTTCCTGGCGTCTTGAAACAGTGGGCAGAAAAACATAAAGTGCATAATGTCTTGCGGTGAAAAATCATCGCACTTGCATGGGGCAACATCTTCGGGTCTACTCCAACCCTCCACATCCCATTGGACCATGTGTATTTGGTTAAACCACAATTTGGTCAACAGCCATCTATGGAAAGGATTTGTCACTGTAGTCAAGTACAGTGACATTGCTGGAGACAGGGTTACCAAAACATGCCCCCTAACAGAAGATTTACAAAGTTCTACTCCTTCCCGCTCTGCCTCCCTTAACTTGGTGAAGTTAATTTTTACCCACTCAAGGTCAGCCTTACATAGGGATTCTGGGTTAGAAAAGATCTCTGGTCTCCCCATATATGTAGCTAACATTTCTATGTTAGACAACCACTTGATTTTGTTCCTTTTGTCTAACCTGATACAGTCCTTTAAGATCTTGTGATTTAGGGAGAGGTTCGGATTTAACCAGATTTTGATCCATAGCAATATTGGGGCTAATTTAATTATATCTGCTATGTAACCAATCCCGAGTTCAAGATGGACTGAGTATGAAGCGGTTGATTGTGGGAGACCAAGGAGGGAGCGTAGGAATTTATTTTCTTCCGCTTGGATCGCATCAGGTTTAATGTATTCCCATATTGCCGCCCATACCTTACGATGGAAATAGTCTTGGCTTTATAAATTGTTAAAATTGCCTCGACAGGCTTCTCCCCCAACCTTTTGGAAAAGCCTAGTACTGCCGCTGAAGAGTTTCTTGCGGAATTTGCCTTTAGTGAAAGCTGAGGGGTCCATGAACTTTTGTCGTCGAAGACTACTCCCAGGTAGGTAAATACCTTCACTCTAATAATTTCTTCACCGCCACAGAAGAAGGTCTTAACTTTATTTTTTGCAGGCCCCAATGATATACCATGTGATTGGCTGTTATTTACTACCAGGTCCAGGCTTTTCATGAAATGCCCGAACGAATCCAGCAATCTTTGCAGACCCAGAGGGGTCCTAGCCAAAAGGACAGCGTCATCCGCGTATAGGAGCACCGGGACAGGTGTACCTCCCATACGCGGAATGTCCAGCGTCGCTGCCAGCAGATTTAACTCCAGGGCATTTATGTATAATGTAAACAGCATAGGGGCCAATATACATCCTTGTCGTACCCCTCTACTGAATTTAAAACTGGACGTACATTTTCCCTCGGTCGTCATCCTAATGGAGGCGTTCAGGTCTTAATGAAGCTCGGCCAAAAAATACACAATGGACTGATCAAGACCCATTTCCAGGAGCATTGTCCACAGCTTTGACCTATTAACTAGATCAAAAGCTGTGGACAGATCCATAAAACCCAGAGAAATGGAGCCCCTGGCCACTTTGGTGTATTTAGCTATTATCAGGTGTAGGTTCAAACATTGGTCCTCCGTACTCCTCCCCGCTCTAAAACCATATTGGGTGTCTGACAGTATGTTATTGTCGGAGGCCCACCCTGTTATCCTTGCTAGGATTACCTTCCCCAGAATTTTTATAGAGGAATCCAGCAAGGATACGGGCCTATAGCATCTGGGGTCTGCCCTTTGGCCTTTCTTAAACACCAGGATAATTGTCGACCGGGACCAAGATTTAGGGAATCCTACACAAGTCGAGGTGTTAAAAACATTGGTCAGGATGTTAGCCCAAAACAATGAGTTGGCCTTATACATATCCGTAGGGACTCCATCTGGTCCTGGAGCCTTCCGCCCTGCGGAATCATTAATTGCTTTAGCAACCTCCCATATATGAAACCTAACTGGCATGGGGGAGGATTCTGAGGCTTGGGCCACAAAAGTTTCTAATTCAAGATGGCTACCATTTATATTTTCAAAATGGCTCAGCCAATCCTCCTCAGCAATATTAGTTTCCAGCACATTATTTTTGGTGTTAGAAAATAAGGGCGTATTAATAATAGACCAGAATTTTGCACTATCCTTTAATGTAGCTTTGTCCATAAGCTCAACCCAAGCATTATGTTTAATTTCATTTTTCCTATCCAAAACTATTTTTTTATACTCTTGTCTAAACTGTGCCACCCGGACTTTATTCCTTGGTCGCTCCTGGAGAGCTTTTTTGAGGAGATTATGGGATTTAGTGCATTTATGATCAAACCAACCCATAACTAAACTATTAGTGGCTGGTCGGCTTTTGGTGGTAAGTTCTTTTGCCACTTGGGAGCAGATAGCTTCATACGAGGATATTACTTGCTCCCCCGTAGAAAGTGGGTCTCCACAGATATCTAGATCCAGAGCAGCCTTTGAAGTAATAGTATTAAAAAACTCATCTGGGATTACCTTGCTCCAATTTAGCCTCCTCCCCTGATCTTTTGCTTTCACTTCAACCTCCGCCATGAGAGCGGTGGATGTAATTAAAAAAGAGAAACCATCTACCAACCTCCGCCATGAGAGGGGTGGATGTAATTAAAAAAGAGAAACCATCTACCAGTTCAATTGCCACTGGGTTGTGGTCACAAAAAATTGACGGGATAGCATTATATGAAACTACGTATTTTAAAAGGCCAGAAGAGAGAAATATGTAGTCAATTATTGTGTCACAATCCCTGCCTGTGAATGTGGGAACACAGGAGCTATTTTCAAAGAACCCTGGTTCGTACAAGTCATTGTTAGACAGGAGTTTCTCCAGCGCTTCCCCCTTACTTGAGTGCTCAAAGTGTTGCAGGGATGTAAGATCTGGCCCATCAATATCAGTTAACAAACAATTATGACTACATAAGTGCACATTAAAATCACCCAACAGAATATATTGGCAGAAAGTGGTTTGCTTTAAAGTATAAGTGTTTAAAAAATTCGACAACCATAACAAGTTTGCATTCGGAAGGTCCCCTTGCTGGGAATTATAACAGTTCACCACAATTAGTTTAGTATTATTAGCAAGTTTGAATTTCAGGATTAGAAAATTACTAGATGCACAATCTATCCTGCTAACTGACCCTCTTAAATTCACAGAAACCAAAACCACTAGTCCCCCTATATCTCTCCCGGCCACTGATTTTAAGGCTGGGACAAAATATGAAGTGAAACCATCCATCCAAAAGTCACAGTCTATATCCCAAGTCTCTTGGAAGGCCACAATGTTGTATTGTTTCAGAAAGCTTAGCCAAGTGGTGTTTTCTCTCTTGGAACGTAGACCAGCTACGTTCCAAGTTAACATCTTAATATTTGCCCCCTTGGGATTACCCTGAGTTACAGGAATACAGTGGATAGCAAGAAGATTCAAAGGTGGTTGATCTGATTTCTGGCGAGACTCTTCCCCAGTTCCCTTACCAGCCTCTCGTCAATCACACATATCCAAAGAAGAAAATACCTCAAATCTGTTGTGTGTGGGGATAGTAGGCCCAAAATTAAAGTAATTTTCTCTTCCTGATCCCTGATGTAAAAGCGGCGTCTGCGCCGTAGCGGGGGTGTAGGGTCTCAATCTCGCGCTATGTGGGGACACTCTTGGGGGATGGTTATAGAAGAAACCAAGAGGGCGCACCTGAATGCTGTTTTCATTGTGCGTCAAAGAGGCTGCCCTTAGCAAGACTGTAGCCACATGTTGTGGGTGTCTAAAGTTGATTAATATACAATCCCCTTTACAGGATTTTTAGAAGACCCAATCCAATTCGCCCGTCTCGTGCTTAGAATATCAGGGGCAAATTTTGTCGGGAATCCACAGTTCCTGTTTAACCAAGACACAGTTTTATACTTCAGGGAGTCGTGCGATTCCTCACGAGTCTGGGCTGGTTGACTATCCTGAGGCGGTACATTTGTTAGAACCACAACGTAGGGGGTACAGGCTGAGGGTAAATGTGTGGGTCTGCTTCTCCTTTCCACAGGATTTTTAAATAATTGGTCAACCCCTGGTGTTAATTGAGTAGTTGCACTTAATGCGGAGGTGGGAGCTGTTGTAGCTGGATTAGTACTATTTAAGTGCTCGGTTGCTTGTTGTTGGATTACTACTCTGGTTACCTGCGCTGGCCCACCTAAACCCATCTCCGCCTGTTTGTTACTATCGGCCGATTGTAAATGTTTTGCTAGCAAACCCCCCTACCTCTTAACCTCGGCAGTCAAGCTGTCAAGTTTCCGAACTAAGGGTTGTACAAACTGTTCCAGTTTGGCTTCAAACTTGGCTTCCAAGGAACAAATAGTTGGGAAAATTGGTCAGGACTTAAAAAGATGTTGGCAGCATCACTATCATCCCGTACCTTAGAGGGCTTGTCTAAATTGATCTGTACTTGTTCATGAATATCAGCCCTTTTTTTGGAATGCTTCCCCCCCCTTTTACTTTGTTGTTTCCTACAGGTTCTAACTGGTATTGCAACAGGGAGGGCTTCATCGTTACTTTCACTCACTATATGTATATATGATACTGGGGGTTCCGTGTGAACCTGGGCTGTGACCGTGGAGACAGCTATGGAATCCGTATCGAGGGTAACATGTTCCAGGGGGCTCTCTACAGGAATCAAGGGTGCTTGGTTTTTTTGGGGGGGACTATCCCTTCCCAAAGAAGCCCTTCTCTCGCAGTTTATTTTGTTTACCATCTTCACCAGATAATTATCAAGAGGACCTGACCCTGAAGTGAATGATTCCTTTGATCCACTAGGCATGGTTAAACCAAATGTCTACTTTCCGATGCTAAATTGGAGGTAAGGCAACTGGAGTATATGTTGCAGTACTAACTAGACTGTATACAATATAACAAGGGAAACACTTTACCAAAGGAGAAGTCTTCAAGCTCCTAGTAATCCGGTACAGATTAGTCCAAAGGGTATGGCCCAGCCCTGACTCTTCCTGTCTATGACTGTCTATGACTGTCCCGCCCTTGTCCCGGGCTTCTCCCGGGCGCGCCCGCACGCGTCCCGCGGGACGAGGAGGCGTGGTCTCTTTTATGCGCCTCCCGGCGCTTCCTACTTCCGTGGGCGGCGTCCTTGCCGCGATGAGGCTGCTGGGGGTTGTGGTCTCAAGCGTCCCCCGGCGGAGCCAAGCCCGGCCAGGAACACCACGATGAGGGACAAAGAATAGCGGAGCCAAGCCCGGCCAGGAACACCACAGCGGAGCGAGCCCGGCCGTGTGCAGCAACTGGTCAGTAGATTACGCCTCCATAGTTATATATTTGTATCAGCAATTTACCCTCGAAGATTTCTTTTTTCACAACCCTCTTGTGCTCTCCAAACATGCTAACAGGGGGTTCCAGAAAGCTTTCCTCTTAGACTTTTTACCTGCAAGATCCATCATAGACATATATATGAATGATTCCAGCCATTCTGAATATTGTGGAGGTATGCTGCTCACCCATTTGCGACAAACTACCCTTCTAGCCAGTAATATAGCATAAAACAACAAATCTCTGCTGTTACCTACAAGTTCATCAACCACCCCAAAAATAACCAAAAAAAGGCTTCCCTTTATTTTGTAACCCAAAATACCTGTCATTGTTATTTCTACTTTTTCCGAGAACTCGCTGATTGTGGAGCATTGGAAGAACATATGGATGTCTGTTACCTTTTCCAAGCCATATTTAGCGAAGCGGGTTCGGCTTCCTTTCCCCATCTTAGAATGTTTTTCGGGTTTTATATATGCCCTATGAAGTGAAAAAACATGGTTTCTTCTTAAAAAAGCAGGTTTGACCGTGATGTAAAGTGTACGCATAGATACTTGCCAAATATTCTGCAACTGCTCCTGAGGCAAGTAGTTTCCGCACAGCTTCTCCGCCAAAGTGAAGTCTCCATCCATGATGTCTTGAAAATGCCAATACCAGAGTGCTACTTCTTTGTTTCCTGGTGGTTTAGTTATCAATTGGTCGAAGATGTTGCCAATACCCAAAGTCGATTCCCTGCTTTGTGTCCAACTATTTAGTTGTAGATATTTAAACTTTGAGAGGTTACATTTCATCAGTCTGTTTAAATAGTAGTCAGTCAGTCAATCACTATTATTCGATTTATAAAAATCACAAAAAGACACAAGATACAGTTCATCAAAAGGGTGATAAAATACAACGATAAAATACATACAAAAAGAATGCAGATAAAAATGTCATGTTTAAAATGAGCACATTTCATGGGTTCAATAAAAACAGTATTTGTAATTATTTCTTTCATCGTTAAAAATTTCATGATGACAATTTGTTGCATGATCTTAAAAATCTTAAGAATAGAGCACTGGCACTTACTAAGATAATTCAGTTATAATGTGTCCGTGCCGTGCATTGTTACCCTTCTTGTTTATACGAACTCCTGCCACTAAAAAGCTTGCTACATGAAAAGTTGTAAAAACAAGAGCGCTGGCCTAACCTGTACCGAATTTAGCTGCTATCTATGAGAACAGTTCCTTTCCTGATGGACAATACTATAAGTATTTGCATGATTTCGAATAATTGCCACTAATGTTTACCATTTATCTCACTATGATTATTTTTTCATGAATGTACATGGTCATATATCTATGACATTTTCACACATTACTGTGTAAAATTGGATATGTTTTGGTTCATAATTTCACACAAGGCACTGATTATGATACATTTTATTTTTCATTCGATTTCATTTTCAATTTTTATTTTGGAACTTTCCCATGCTAGGTATACCATCAACATAATTACGTATCACAGCACTCCTTGACAGATAGTCCTATTCATGACTTGTTTTACTTCCACCAAACATCGATGTTTATGTTTCTTATCCCAGCGCAACATGGCCGCTTTATGCAATCTTTCCGGACCTAGTCCGCTTTCTATACGCACAGACTCACGTAGTGATTTAACTCACACGCCCGACCTCGGTCGGGAAACAGCACTTCTTGGGAATGGCGTTTGGAAATAGGAGCTAGCTTGAACCGGTAAGCGTGCACCAAGCCCTGTAATATCGGGTTTGGAACAAATTTCACTCGCGGTTACTTTTGAATCTTTTCAGTCACTTGGTTTCGCGCACAGGTTGTTATTACCGGCAATGGACTAGCTTGTATTATATCTTTCTGACACGCCGGTTTTGAGATGTTACTTTCAATCACCTGTTTTTGAACGAAGTACAATAATACTTATCTTCATACTTTAGCGCACAGTTCACCACTCGCATGATGGTGAAGGGACATTTATATACTTTTTTTAAACACTGATGGGTTTTCAATGAGTCCATTTACTCTCGTTTTTGGATAACTCATTCCAACCACGTGATAATCAGAGCCTTAAACTTTTGATTGTTTAATGATAAAAATTAGATAGAATGTATTTTGTATGTAGTCTCTGATATATTCCTAATTGTGATGATTTAATTTGTAGAACATGTCCCTGACGAAGGCTATGACCTAGCCGAAATGCATTGGACAAAACATCAATGTATTTTGAAGTCTGGATTGTTTAATATGAAGAATCAACTTTGAGAAATTAAATGAAAATAAAGATGTGTTGAAATATCTGGAACTTGCTTTCAGAAACCCTTTGTGAAAAACTACAACCCTCACCATGGGGCTCAGGCTGTGACCAGGGGACGTTACTCAATCAAGGGTCACGCATTTCTATTGATTACTTGTACCCTGAAGGAGGGTACACCCTGGAGCACGCAACAACTTTTTGTAAAACAAGAAAAAATTACAGAGTGCAGGCGTGAAATAATTATCTAACCTGTAAGAAGCCAGCCTCCCGAAGAATTGGTAATAGATATTTTATTCTGATTAGTGCGTAATGTTCGCAAAACATGGTAAAATGTAATGTGTCCTGTAGTGAGAAGTGATCGCAATCACAAGGACTTGCGTTAACAGAAGTATCCCACGTAGCATAGGAGCCCAACAAAAAGTGTATCAAATTTAAACGAAATCTAGTTAAAAGAAAACGGTGAAATGGTTTGGATACACAAACTAGGTAGGGTTCAAGGCCTAAGGCGGTGATAAGGGTATAGTTTCTTCTAACAAGCGTTTTTTTCATCTCTATCTCCTCCCGCTCTGCCATAAATAAGTTTATCAATGTAGATTTAATTACCATGACATCCTCTTTTTTGATAAGATCAGGAGAGTAGAAAAGCTCTTTGATATGATATGATAACATAGATTTTACATAGGCCAGCCATGGGATTCTTTGAGCCCCATCCAGGACTAGACAGTCTTTGAGGATCAGATGGTTTAAATAAATTTCTTCGTTAAGCTAGGTTTTTAGCCAACAGATAACAGGGGCAGATTTTATTTGGTCTGTGACAAACCCAATGCCTAACTCTGAGTGTGTGGTGAAAGTGGGAGTAGACTGGGGAATTGAAAGCAGCGATCTAAGAAATTTGTTTTCCGCCTTCTGTATGGTATTAGGTTTTGTGTATCCCCAGATTGAGGACCCATAGGTGGCTATAGCCAGACATTTGGCTTTGTACACTTTAAGGATAGCCTCCATTGGTCGTGACCCCATTCTTTTAACAAAACTCAGGAGTGCTGCAGCAGATTTTGCAACTGCATTTGTTTTTAACTTGTGTTGGACGCCCAATGTTCCTCTGTCATCAAAGATCACGCCCAAGTAAGTAAAGGAAGAGACCATCAGAACTTTTTGCCAGTGCAAGAGAAAGTTATCGGTTTCTTATTCCTGCCATTTAGTCCCACAATCATGACCTGGGATTTTTGGGTGTTTATTTTCAAATCTAGCGAGGTCAAGAAATCACCAAAAGAGGCCAGTAGTTTATTGAGGGCCACACCTGTTCGGGCCAAAAGCACTGCGTCATCCGTGTACAGGAGGACCGGGATGTTGGTCTCCCCTGCACGCGGGACGTCGGCTGCCGAGGTGATAAGCGCCGCCTCAAGTGCGTTTATGTATAGGGTGAAGAGAAGGGGGACAAGGGTGCACCCTTGATGCACCCCCCTCTCAGATTTGAAAAAGCTAGTACATCTTCCCTCCCGGGTGACTGTGACAGAGGCCCGTAGTCCTCGGTGGAGGTCAGCTAAGAAGCCCACCAATGCTGGCTCAATACCCATGTCCAAAAAGACCCCCCATAGCTTCGACCTGTTAATCAGGTCGAAGGCTGAGGAGAGGTCCATAAAGGCCATATACAAGGCCCCTTCTTTCATGATGGTATATTTACTGATGATCAAGTGCAGATTTAAACATTGATCCAGTGTGCTCCTTTTGGACCTGAAGCCGTACTGGGCATTCGACAAGGTTCCTCTGCCTTCTAGCCATGTTGTTATCCTGCCTAAAATGACTCTGCCTAAGATTTTAACAGCAGAGTCTATTAGGGAAATGGGCCTATAGCAAGTGGGGTCGCCCCTTAGGCCCTTTTTAAAAATTGGAATGATTATAGACCTAGCCCAGGACTGCGGAAGATTATTTTCTCTTGTTGTGTTAAAAACATTTGTCAGAATCTTGGCCCAAAATTTAGGTGCAGACTTATATAAGTCCGCAGGAACCCCATCAGGGCCCGGGGCCTTATTCTTTAGTGTTTCGTTTATAGCTTTTTCTACATCTTCCTCCTTGAAAGCTTGAATTAGCTCTAAACGCAGGTGGGGAAAAAGCTCCTGTGTATGGCCAGATGTAGGCATGCTGTAAATATTACCGAAGTGAGCGAGCCACTGCTCATCCGGGATGACACATTCTACACCATGGTTCTCCACCCCCGAAAAATAAGGCTGGTTAATCACCTCCCAGAATTTGGAACTATCCCGCAAAACTTCATCTGATTGCAGATCATTCCAGGCTTGTTCTTTGATCTGGTTTTTCCGAGCATGGATAGCGTGTTTGTATTTCTTCCTAAGAAGAGCTATATGTATTCTATTTCTCTGTGCCTCCTTTAATCCGTTTAAGAGGGCGGAGTGTGCCTTGGTGCAGTTTGTGTCAAACCACCGTTTTCCTCTCTGCCCCCCTGGTTTTGCTTTGAGCGTTAAGTCAGTATTTACTTGTTGACATATTGAGTTAAAAGCTTCAACTACTCTGGTGTTGGGGGCAACAGGGTCTAAGCAAATACCGACCTCCTCTTCAACCTTTGCTAATACCTCTTTCAAAAAAGGGACCGGGACCGGGGTCACTTTAGACCATTTCAACCTTCTACCCTGATCTTTGTTTATCAGATCAGTCGCGCATTGCGCCTCGGAGTCTTTAAAATCTAGTAACCCCCCCTGAGCAACCTCTAATATCACGGGGTTATGGTCACTAAAAATAGAGTCTTCTACCCTATAACTTAAGATAAAGGACAAAATAAAAGATGATAAGAAAATATAATCTATGACTGAACCTGTGTCTTTCCCTTTGAACGTTGGGGGTCTAGGGCCTAAAGATTAAAGGTGGCCAAAAGGTTCTCCAAGGCTTCCCCATATTTAGTGTGTTCAAGATGAGTGGGGAGCGAAAAGGGTGGCCCCCCTTTGTCTTCCAAGATGCAATCCAAGCGACAGGGGTGTATATTAAAATCGCCCATGAGGATAACCTCAAAACTATTGTTTATGGTTCTGTAATTATCTAGAAATTCCTCAAGGGATTCTAAGTGTTGGTTTGTACTGACAATTTCGGGGGAATTGTAAAAATTAATGAATAAAATATAAGGTAATATAAATTTTTATGCTCAATTGTGTCCCCTACTACGTACCCCAACGTCTCCATGTACGAGTTAAAGTGCATGTAACTTCCCTCCTGTGCCAGCTATGAAGACGCAAATACATTTGCGTCCAACGTTAACATGTCCTCTTTCAGATCCGCCATGAATGGATCACTAATTCAGTTCCTAAGTATGCCGTGCCACCGTCTTTACATGGTGCACTTTCATGTTTTCACGGCTCTGGCGAAGGCCTGCCATCGAGCCTTTTCCTGATTTCTGCCATCAAGCTCATTTCTGTTTTCTGCCTCTGAAAACGGCAGCCCCCACCTGCATCTCTGAACTCTGCCTTCCTTCCTGCCAAGCAGCGCGGGGCCTGGCTCAGTCCGGCCTGCCTGCCAAGATGGTATTTTGCCTTTATGTTATCAGTTCTGCTCCGTGAATCCACATTCCTAGCTAACGAGTAGGATAAACATATCCTGCCTGCAATAGATACAGTCCAGTCTTTCCGTCTCCATGCAAGTGTATTACTGTACCAATTTCCATAGAAAACTCCAGTTACTTAAAGAAATATATGCATCTCCTAGCCTTAGTGACAAGTAACCTCTGTCCCGATAGCCTTTAGTTTCCAGCAACATGTACTCCAAACACAAGATACCAGATATGATTTAGGAACAAGTTGATCTGACCCACCAGACTTCTGTCTCTCCCCTCTAAGGCTAAATGTCAAGTCCCCTGCACCCTCCTGTTTACGTTAGTCACACGTCATGCTGCTGCGCACGCATCCTTGCTACAGATTCCTGCTGACACTGCAAGATTTCATTATGTCTCCACCCACTTATGACATTTCATGTGACGTTGTCTGGCACCCACCTCCGTGTACGCCCTAGTGCACGCCTTCTGATTACGTATTGCTACGCACATGTTTCCTATCTCGCTTCTCTCAGCTGTTACGCCTTCTGCATGAATGAACTATAAATATTGTACCTTGTTAATAAAGCATTGCTCTGTCCCTTCCTGAACCCCAGTGGTGAAAGGAACATGATATCCTGGTCCGGACCATACAATTCCATTTTATGGAATAAAACCCCTTAAAACTCAGATGCCACGGACTCTGTGTCTCTTATTTTGATTAAGCTATTTTATTGAACTTTACTGCATAGAAATTAAGTACCAGGTAATTTTATTTACCACATAAATTGGCACCCCAGATGGGACCCTCCCCCACCTTACGCGCCGGCGGTGCGTTGCAGGCCTAGTCCCCTGCCACAGCCGGACGGACACTCATGCGCATCTGCAGGATTTCCTGTATCTCCCTCAGGCCAACGGAGGTGACTGAGACTGCGATCGACACCCAGACGAGGCGGTGAGGAGTGCGGAGGATCCCAACCCGAGTCCAGCCGAGAGTGCAAGGTCCGAGGTGTCTTGAGGCCCACCAGTTCCGAAGTTCCGAAGTATCTACGTCGCGAGTCCAGTCCAGTCCAGGGTTCAGTCCAGTCCAGTCCAGTTTCTGAGGCCTTCCGTTTTCTGTGCTTCCCGGTGAGTACCGTTGCTGAGGGAGTATCTAGACGGGTGTGTTACTATGCATCCGGTAAAGATGGGTTTGGGTACACAGATCCAGTCTGCACTGTTTAGCAGTGTATCTGTACTGTTTAGCAGTGCATCAAGAATTCCAGTCTGCACTGTTTTAGCAGTGTATCTGCACTGTTTAGCGGTGTATCTGTACTGTTTAGCAGTATATCAAGAAGTATTTTAGTGAGTATTTTCGTTATAGAAATCAAGTATAGTCAATATATGTATAGGATTTTTGTGATTAATGTCGTGGTATGAGTGACTGTTTGATATATGTTACTGTGTTCTTTTATGTAATAATTGTGTTCAAAATTCAAGTAAAAGTCTAGTCAAAAATATTACGATGCCACTGTTCAGTAAATTAAGACAGATAGGAACTAGAAAAGGGATTCTAGAAGAAGCAGTGCCTGTTCCACCTAGGGACACTCCAGGGCACTTTATGTACCACAAACATGGCTTAGATGCCATACTGTACTTAGACTTGTGGGTGGACTACACCAAGGAGTTAGAAGAGAAATATAGATGGTCTGTTTCAGGAACATGGGATGCCGAGTGCATCATGAGAGTAGAGGAAGCATTATTGAAAAAGAAAGCCCGACAGTCACAGAAAGACGCCATAGAATTATGGCGTTAAGAATCCCTCCGCCCCCATCAGCAGACCAGCTCCAACAGCTTCAGCAGGTCGTGGAAGATGTAGCAATTCCCCACTGTATATATGATCCAGAACCAGGAAAGGGCTTAATGCTCGTGATTTCACTAAGACTAGGAAGATTTGTGTAGTTTCTTGTAAATAGCTCCTTGTAATATGGCTTGTGAGGAGCATATTCTCATTTAGACTTGTTGTGTTCCTTGTGCATTTCGCCTTGTAAATATGCCTTGTGAAGAGCATGTCATTTTTGGACTTGTTGACTTTCTTGTAAATATGGCTTGTGAATAGCGCCATGTGGATATGGCTTGTACAGAGCATGTTATCATTGCGTTAGTCAGGAGAGAGCTGGATCTCTTTCAAGTGCTTGGAGAAAATGTTTTGAATAAGGGTTAATTTCTTGGATTGAGAAGGCAGTATTTGTTTTGACAAGGTGTTAAGGAATTATAGCGTTTTTTGGTGTTTGCGGGGGGGGGGCGTGTTTTTGAGCGGAAATTCGTACCCGTTCCAGTGGAGGGATTTGGTTGCTTTTTGGTGAGGATTTAGGGAATAGCTTGAACTACTGTGATGCAAAGTTTGAAAAGGATCCGAGCTGTGGAAGTGGTGGAAAAAGCATGTTTTGTGCGGGGGTGCGATTTGC
This sequence comes from Lissotriton vulgaris, assembly GCF_964263255.1. Lineage (NCBI taxonomy): Eukaryota > Metazoa > Chordata > Amphibia > Caudata > Salamandridae > Lissotriton > Lissotriton vulgaris. The sequence continues at coordinate 1,315,929,904 of NC_141695.1, forward strand.
CATGTTATCCAATGGGCGTATTCAGTTTGCAGATTGAATGGTAAAATGTTGCATGGAGGGTAAAGGAGTGTTTTTGTGAAGGGTTTTGTCTTGGAATACTTGATTTAATGTGTTTAGCTCAGAAGACGGTAAAGTTGTAAATACACCAGTCGAATTGAGATAAGGGTTTTGCACAGAGGGTGCTTAGATGTTTTCAGGGTTTACAGGATAATATAAATCAGACCCTTCATAGAATGCGTTTTTATTAGTGTAAATGAACAGTGTGTTTTTTAAATAGGAATGTTTCTACAGAATATTTTTTTTCCCAATGTCTCCCCTACATTAGTTTAATTTGCATTTAGTTTTAAGACTGACCTATGTACTTTGACAGGCTGCTTCAATTGATGTGTGCAGAGAACAGTCCCCACTAAAATTAGAAAACATGGCCTTTTGAAAAAGTATGAATCCTGGCCCTCTTAATAGGTAGAATAGATAAGTTTGCACACTTACTTATGAAAATATTGGTTATGCAATGCAGAATTAAGGAGTTCGACATGTTATTTTCAACAAAAAAAAAAAAGAGAGTAAAATATGGTGTGTTTCCATGCCATGAATGTTTTGTTTCCCTTGCAGCTAGTAGCAGTACAGAATTATTTTTAAAATGCTAGCATGTCACTCAGATACAGAAAAATATATGTCTTTATTAATTTACTTTTTAACACGTTTTAAAGGTTTGCTTCAGTTAAAGTTAGAAAAGCTCTGGCCTGGGAAGAGATATGTTATGACGTACAAGGAATGTGTTTTTAACCTTGAGACAGTCCGTCCGAGGCCTTTGGCCTCGTTCCCAGTAAATGATGTTTATATAAAGGGAGGGCTACTCCCTCTTGAAGCAAGCAGTGCCTGTCTTGGCCATCCTCCAATTCTTTTCCGCGGACAATTATTGGCTGTTCTCCAGCTGAGCCAGGCAGCATTCTTTCTCTATGTTTATATAAGGGAGGGGTCAAGTTGCTCTCCCTCACAGTCAGTACTAAAAGCTTCATTGACTTCAGATAAGAGCATGCTTGCAAATGAATAGATTTTCCCTCAGTAGTGTAAACAGGATTGGCAGAAGCTTTGCTCCTGCGATGAGATCAACATTTGGCAGTCATTCAATTTTAGATCGCAATGAAGCTCGGCTGCTACTTGATTATGCTTGGATCAGATTCAAGCTCCGAGCGCGAACATAATTCTAGAGGGAGGGGCTGTTTCTCAAAGGAGTATCGAGGCTCCAGCCTTCTGTCTATGACAAGTTTAGTTTGGGTTTATTCAAATACATTACCCAAGATCTAGAGTAGGATTTATTGTAATGTTGCAGAGGTTTTGGAAAGAGGTTCCCCAATATAAAATAGTGCTTTTGAATTGAGAAGTCATTTTTATTTATTTATTTATGTTAACATAATTATTTTTGCTGGATTTATGACGGTGATCCCTAGCATTTACAGTCAGACACTACAGACAGCTAGACGGTGTTTACATGCCTACCAACATAAACGTCATTCTAATTACAGCAGGATCAGAACCAGACTGTGACATTGCATCTCTGACAGTCTTGCACTTTCTGTGTAAAGCAAGTGGTGTACAACACTTGCTTTCCAAGGAGGGTATACAGCTAACACGGTAGACAGCTAACACAAGAATCATACAGCTCATTACTAGCCTGTCACAGCCCAGAACACAGAAGGAGGTACAAGCTTTTATAGGCCTCACTTCTTACTGCAGACAATGGATCCGTCAGTATGCATTTCTAGCCAAGCCACTTTTACAGTTGACAACACAGGAGGCAGCGTCATCGACTGTCCTCCCTTGGACTCAGGAACATACACAGGCTTTTGACGAATTAAGGAAAGCTTTATGTCAAGGACCAGTTTTAGCGACACCATGTTACAGCAAACCTTTTACACTTTTTGTCACAGAACGTGAGGGAACTGCATTATCAGTCCTCACTCAAGACCAAGCAGGGTCACACAAACCGTGTGCCTATTTTTCAAGTACATTGGATTCAGTAGCCCAGGCACTCCCTGCGTGCTTGAAGTCAGTTGCAGCTACAGCTTTAGCAATCAGACAGAGTGATTCCATAGTGTTAGGACACCCTCTGACAGTACAAGTTCCACACTCAGTGGAAGTTCTTTTAAACAGAACCCAGACACAACACTTGACTATAGCACGATTGACAGGTTATGAATTGACATTATTTCAGCCACACATAGAAATCAGACGCTGTAACACATTAAATCCAGCTACACTTTTGCCATTAAATATGACAGACCCTTTGGCACATGATTGTGTTGAAGTCATTACCATCACGACGAAACCCAGATAAGACTTGACAGACACCGCGTTACCAGATCCAGACCTGACACTTTATGTGGATGGTTCATGTATGAGAACAAGTACAGGAGAGTTAGTGGCTGCATATGCAGTAACAACAGAAACTGATGTCATAGAAACACATCATATTGACACCCTGTCAGCCCAAGCAGCAGAGCTCATTGCTCTGACCCAAGCCTGTATTCTAGCCAAGAACAAGAAAGTTAACATATATACAGATTCCCGTTATGCATTTGGAGTCGTACAAGACTTCGGTGTACTCTGACAAGAAAGAGGTTTCCTGACCTCACATGGGGCCAAGATCCAGCACGGTCCCCTCATTCAAGCTCTGTTAGAAGCAATACATTTGCCTACAGCAATAGCCATTATGAAGTGTAAAGCACATATTAAAGTCACTGACAACATTTCCCAGGGCAACTACCTGGCAGACCGCACAGCCAAGCTTACAGCACAGACTCACACACCTGACTTGACAAAGACAATAGTCCCGACGCCAACTCATTGCATGACAGTTAAGGATCCCGCCCTAGATGTAATTGACATACAGACACATACTACACCAGACGAAATCAAGAAATGGACTGAACTAGGAGGGATCCAGACAGAATAGGGATGGATGACGAAGGGAAAAGCCACATGGTTTCTCCCCGACTCTATGGTTCAAGTTATTATTACCACAGCACATAGTCCTGCACATTTAGGAGAAAAGCCATGTTAGACAGTATTCAAAACCTTTGGTTCAATAAACATTTACGAGCAGCAGCAAAACAGAAAGTGCGTACTTGCATGATCTGTTGTCAGTTCAACCCAGGTAAAGGCATTCCCGTAGAGCAAGGTGGATTTCATCCTCCTGACCATCATTTTGAAGTCCTCCAGATGGATTATATCCAAATGGACAGATGTAAAGGTTATGTATGTTTTAGTAGTGTGTGCACTAACCAGATGGACAGAAGCGTACCCAGTCCCAGATTATACTACAGCAAGCCTTGTAGAAAGCCATAATCAGACACTTAAAACGAAATTAGGGGTACGCCTATGCCTAAAATAGAATATCTGATGTTGACAATAACATGCTGACAGATTACCTAGCTTCCTTGATATCTGCACTACTCTCTCTTCATTCACAGGTTGCCACCGCCCTCCCTGACAACACCCAAGTCCAGGAGCCTGCCATAGTCCCTGGAGATGTTATCTATGAGCGGAACTTTGGACCGATCAAGCCCCCTTAAGCCGCATTGGAGGACGCCGAAGCCTGTGCTACACACCACGAGGACTGCTATCCGGCTCGAAGGACGAAAAGGAAATTCTATGGACAATTTGGAACTTTCTCTTTGCCCAAATCTTTGATAACACCCAAAAGACTGCCTTGAAACCAGTGACTCAAAACCCCCTTTTCGAGAAAAACTCTGCATCAGGAGTATTAATCCAAATTACGGTCTAGCAAGTCAGACAGTTTAATTGTTTAAGTCCTCCCCTAGGTGAATCGGTTAAACCTGATTCTGACATGTACCCGTTAGACCCCAATAGAGAGAGAGATAGAAAGAAAGAGTTCAAGAAACGTACATACTGCAAATCACTGCGTAGTCACTGTATAGTGACATTGTTAATAATGTTTTTCCTAAGTCTTCTGATAATAGTTGCAAGTGTACTTCTCCCTATATATTACCCTATTTTCAAGCGTGAACAATCTGCTTACAATGTTTCTGCTGAACACACTTTTAGCGAGTTACCTCCACATGAACTCTCCTACAGACTTGCGCTGCGCAACAATACATTCATTAGTATGTTACACCATTCCCATCAGACCAGCAATGCTACCAATTGTTGGATATGTGGCCGACTCCCTCCCTATCAGAAGTACAAGGGAGTTCTGCCCCTCTTTCTGTACCCGTTCACACACAATGGCACCTGTGGTGCATGGTTTAGTCTAATTAATTCCGTAGATTCTGATTCCATAGTTTACCAAGGCAATTGGGTATGGGGAAATATGAACACTGTTCTGCACAAAGTATGTTTCCCTGACAAGGAGGGTCTTCCCAAAAGGACAGGGACCGATCTAGAAAACGAAGTATAAGGATTAGGTAACTTTACACTTAACCTCATGATTCTGAATGTTCAGTCCGAAGCCGAATCAGTCCTGCCCTTTATGTCAGTATTACCAGTTAAGGGTGAATTATGTGTCAGAAAGAATGGTTCAGTACACCTGGGTCATAGTCTACCTTTAAAGCTTCACGTCATTCCTACTTCATTTGTGGTCATACTGCATATATACGCTTACCTCTAGATTGGGATGGCACCTGTTACATTGCATTCCTTCTGCCACCTGTTTTTCTAGCCCCACCTGATTATCATAGGAACTCCCACCTAGTACATACTAGACACAAGAGAGAACTCCCGATTGTCGATTATACTGAAACGGCATGGGAGCAATATACAGATTTCAATAAAGGTTTCTTTCCTTACTTAGGTACTGTCTCGAATAGTAAACTGATACGTAGATTGACCAGAACTCTTGAAGCTGTAGTGAATGAAACTACTTCCACCCTAGGTAACTTAACAGAGGAACAGTCTGCTATGAGACTCGTAGTTCTTCAAAATCGTCTTGTTCTTGACGTCATCCTGGCCGATAGGGGCGGGGCTTGTACCGTCATCCACTCGAGCTGTTGCGTTTTCATTCCAGACAACGCACCATCGGTTTACAAAGCCATCACTAGGCTTCACGAAATAGCTCATCTGATACATCAGAATCCAGGCTCTTGGACATGGTCCGGTTGGTTCTGGAATGTAATCTCTGCATGGGGATGGAAAGTACCGTCATTTCTAGGTATCATATTGCTCATAGTATTCAGTAGTTGCCTATGTTTACAATGTGGGCCATCGATTTGCGGATTGTGCGCCACATCCTGTATTCCACGTTCTAGTCCAAGTTCACGTTCTAGTTCCCGGTTAAAGAAAGAAGAACAAATGATGTTACACGAACAAATAGATGGATTAATGAAGATTGATATATCATGAAGGGTCCGTAGGGGACAAGGAGGGAATGAGGTAATATAAATTTTTATGCTCAATTGTGTCCCCTACTACGTACCCCAACGTCTCCATGTACGAGTTAAAGTGCATGTAACTTCCCTCCTGTGCCAGCTATGAAGACGCAAATACATTTGCGTCCAACGTTAACATGTCCTCTTTCAGATCCGCCATGAATGGATCACTAATTCAGTTCCTAAGTATGCCGTGCCACCGTCTTTACATGGTGCACTTTCATGTTTTCACGGCTCTGGCGAAGGCCTGCCATCGAGCCTTTTCCTGATTTCTGCCATCAAGCTCATTTCTGTTTTCTGCCTCTGAAAACGGCAGCCCCCACCTGCATCTCTGAACTCTGCCTTCCTTCCTGCCAAGCAGCGCGGGGCCTGGCTCAGTCCGGCCTGCCTGCCAAGATGGTATTTTGCCTTTATGTTATCAGTTCTGCTCCGTGAATCCACATTCCTAGCTAACGAGTAGGATAAACATATCCTGCCTGCAATAGATACAGTCCAGTCTTTCCGTCTCCATGCAAGTGTATTACTGTACCAATTTCCATAGAAAACTCCAGTTACTTAAAGAAATATATGCATCTCCTAGCCTTAGTGACAAGTAACCTCTGTCCCGATAGCCTTTAGTTTCCAGCAACATGTACTCCAAACACAAGATACCAGATATGATTTAGGAACAAGTTGATCTGACCCACCAGACTTCTGTCTCTCCCCTCTAAGGCTAAATGTCAAGTCCCCTGCACCCTCCTGTTTACGTTAGTCACACGTCATGCTGCTGCGCACGCATCCTTGCTACAGATTCCTGCTGACACTGCAAGATTTCATTATGTCTCCACCCACTTATGACATTTCATGTGACGTTGTCTGGCACCCACCTCCGTGTACGCCCTAGTGCACGCCTTCTGATTACGTATTGCTACGCACATGTTTCCTATCTCGCTTCTCTCAGCTGTTACGCCTTCTGCATGAATGAACTATAAATATTGTACCTTGTTAATAAAGCATTGCTCTGTCCCTTCCTGAACCCCAGTGGTGAAAGGAACATGATATCCTGGTCCGGACCATACAATTCCATTTTATGGAATAAAACCCCTTAAAACTCAGATGCCACGGACTCTGTGTCTCTTATTTTGATTAAGCTATTTTATTGAACTTTACTGCATAGAAATTAAGTACCAGGTAATTTTATTTACCACAGGGGTCACTTTAGACCATTTCAACCTTCTACCCTGATCTTTGTTTATCAGATCAGTCGCGCATTGCGCCTCGGAGTCTTTAAAATCTAGTAACCCCCCCTGAGCAACCTCTAATATCACGGGGTTATGGTCACTAAAAATAGAGTCTTCTACCCTATAACTTAAGATAAAGGACAAAATAAAAGATGATAAGAAAATATAATCTATGACTGAACCTGTGTCTTTCCCTTTGAACGTTGGGGGTCTAGGGCCTAAAGATTAAAGGTGGCCAAAAGGTTCTCCAAGGCTTCCCCATATTTAGTGTGTTCAAGATGAGTGGGGAGCGAAAAGGGTGGCCCCCCTTTGTCTTCCAAGATGCAATCCAAGCGACAGGGGTGTATATTAAAATCGCCCATGAGGATAACCTCAAAACTATTGTTTATGGTTCTGTAATTATCTAGAAATTCCTCAAGGGATTCTAAGTGTTGGTTTGTACTGACAATTTCGGGGGAATTGTAAAAATTAATGAATAAAATAGTGGGTGAATTCACCACTAGCAGTTCTACTGCTAGGCAATGGGGGGATCCTGACTCTAACTGTTTGGCAGTCCCTTTCAGATTGAGTGAGATTAATAGGGATAGACCTCCCTTTGCTCTCCCTGCCACACTTGGTTTAGCAGGGATGCTAAAGTGGGCATACCCATCTAAGGCAAATCTGTTAGCTTTATCCCAAGTTTCTTGGAGAGAGATTATATCAAATGATGAGACAAAGGCCAGCCAATTCTCATCTTGGCTCTTGGATCTGGAGCCGGCAATGTTCCAACTAAGAATTCTACATGTATTTTTTCTATTTGGATTCAGAGGGGACGTGTGATTAATGTCGCGGGGTTTAAGTAGTCAATCGGAATTACCTAGATGTGTCAGTGGTGTAAAACGATTAGACAAGGGCAAACCCCCAGTCTGTGTTTCATCAGTAATCTGTGTGGGTATCATAATTGAGGGAGGGGGCTGGGAAGAAAGAGCAGGAACACCGCTCTTGGGGTGCATAGCAAAGTGACAGGGTCCTAATGTAGGTGTATCTCTTTTTTCTGATACCCTCTGAGGGCGGGAACGTGGATTCTTACTCCCCCACGGAGGATAGAAATAACCTAGAGGGAGTGGTCTAATGTCGTGTTTTGGAATGGGGGACCCATCCCAGAATAGTTTTTCGGCGACATCTCTCCCTGAGAAGTTTACAACGATACAATCTCCAGTGATGTTCTTCACCCCGTGTCTTACCCAGCCCACCCTTCTAGCCATGATGATAGAGGGAGTTATGTCCTATTCCCCACTTGAGTAATGTTTGCACCATTCCCTGGTTTTCTCTAAGAGGTCCCTAGTAGTCTCTCTCTCATTTTGCTCTAAAAGTGGGACCCCAGTTATTACTGCCACAAAAGGGGCAGCATCTGGTGGAAGGTGCAGCCTAGGGGTACTGGGGTTAGGTGTGATGTGAGGGGAGTTAAGGCATACAGCAATATTCTCATGTGTGTTCGTTGTTGCTAAGATGGGGTTTGGATGTATTCATGGATTTCTAATGCCGGGACTGCCTACTATTGGGGCTGGAGTTGGTAACACATGTTTAAGTGAGACGGACGGGCCTGAATTCCCAGTGCGGTCTTTCGCCCCTGTATATTCCATGGACTCTATGTTATTGTTATCGAGAGATTTGCAGTTAATTTCAGGGTGTCGCTCTAGGGTACGAAAATCATTTATCAACGAGTCTATTTTTTTGCACCTCTTAAGTAAACCTGCCAAGCAAGTGTTCAAACAGTCAACAATGTCTTTGCCGATTTCCTCCAGGATAGGCTCTAGTCGGGCATTAATCAATTCTTCCAGTTTATCCCCCAGAAGTGAACAAATGTCGTAGACATGATCCTGATTAAGAGACACATGATTAACTTTTCCCCCACATTTCTTGGGCTTCTGTTTAACCGCAGTTAGGGATACATTTAAGCTATGACTCTGCGCGTTGTGGCGATGAATTATGAGACACTAGTTCATGTCTACGTAGCGCCTCAGTCGGGATACATTCAGTTGTTGCCTCTGTGAGTACAGGTGAGTGATCAGGAGTGGATGGATCATTAGCCTTTCCCAGTTCCAACTCTTTTTCCGCATTAGCTATTTTTCGATTAATAGCACCCACCGCTGACGTTAGGTATGAGATGATTGTGTCCGCCTTATGAGGGACCTTAGCGTCTTTAGCCCCTTGCCCCTCATTTTCCAAATGTTTGCGCTTACCCATTGACGTGGCTAAGGGGGGTGGCCCTGCCCGGCCTATTCTGGCCCCTGATGGCCACAGATGGCCCGCCCTCTGCCCGGGCTCAGCCCGGCGCGTCCCGCGAGGCGGGAGCGGCTGCTTGTTCTTATCTGCCTCCAGGCAGGAAGTGGGAGGTGACAGTCGGCATCCCCGTCCCAGGGGACGCTGGGAAGTGTAGTTCAGTTTATCCTTCCCCGCTCGGTGACCTTGTAGTTGGAGCTGCGGCAGCGGGGGAAGGAAAGGAAATGCCCGCGTTCCTGCAAGGACTTGCCTAGTCCCTTTAGCGGTGAGTTTTGCCCAGGAAATGTCCCCCACTCAGCCGGAGCGGCTGCTTGTTCTTATCTGCCTCCAGGCAGGAAGTGGGGGGGTGGCAGTCGGCGTCCCCGTCCCAGGGGACGCTGGGAGGCGTAGTTCAGTTTATCCTTCCCCGCTCGGCGACCGCGTAGTTGGAGCTGCCGCAGCGGGGGAAGGAAAGGAAATGTCCGCGTTCCTGCAAGGACTTGCCTAGTCCCTTTAGCGGTGAGTTTTGCCCAGGAAATGTCCCCCACTCAGCCGGAGCGGCTGCTTGTTCTTATCTGCCTCCAGGCAGGAAGTGGGAGGTGGCAGGCGGCGTCCCCGTCCCAGGGGACGCTGGGAGGTGTAGTTCAGTTTATCCTTCCACGCTCGGCGACCGCGTAGTTGGAGCTGCGGCAGCGGGGGAAGGAAAGGAAATGTCCGCGTTCCTGCAAGGACTTGCCTAGTCCCTTTAGCGGTGAGTTTTGCCCAGGAAATGTTTAAATAGTACCAGGGTAATAAGTTTCCTTTTCTGGTTAAATCCCTCAGACTTTTAAGTCAGCGTCTCTGATTGATAGCGCTAACTTGCCATTGAGACACTCTGGGGTTCCTGGAGAATCCCACATCGGGGTGAAGTGAGAGTAATAATCTAATTTCAAAAGGCGTCTGATGTGGTACCACATTAATGCATTCAAATGTAGCACCTTCAATTTGACTTTTTTTTTAATTTGGGATCTCCAAATTTAAAGAGGATGCCGTCTGGATTTATTTTACATTCTTTTTGCATGGCTGAATAGATTAAACCTATTATTGATCCATCAGGAGTCTTTATAAACATTCTGGAATTTTTTAGTTGGAAAGCCCACGCATAATACTGTTGTTCCTTTTTTTTGGGCAGTTTCATATAGCAAATACTAGATCCAAATGTATCAGAGCTCTTTACATGAGCACCAGTTACGTTACAGACAAACACATTCATTTTTGTTGGGAATCTGTTTTTGCGGGTTCAGTGCCTCCGCGCACCTTCTAACTGCTGTTCAGTTTTAAAGTGCAAGTTCTCCTATTGTAAATTGTATTATGGATTGGTGTTTACATGATAGGCATATTTGACTTACTAGTAAGTCCTTAGTAAAGTGCACTGAGGGTGCCAGGGCTGTAAATCAAATGCTGCTTGTGGACCCGCAGTACTGATTGTGTCACTTACCCATGCAGCCCTGAAAAGGTAACTCAGACCTGCCACTGCAGTGTCTGCGTGGTTTGTAATTGCCATGTCGACCTGGTAAGTGCACCCACTTGCCAGGCCCTAATCTTCACTTTTCTTACTTGTAAGTCACCCCTTAGGTAAAGCCCAAGGTACTCCTGTGGGCAGGGTGCCATCTATATTAAAGGTAGCACATGCATCTGGGTACCGCCTCTGGAATAGTGGTTTCAGTTGCCACAGAGGGGGGAAAGCAACCAACTCTGTCACTGACTCCGCCGCTGGCTCTGTGTCCCGAAGGCACTGCAGAGAGCACTGCTGCATCTTGCACCGCATGCCTGGTCTCATTGACGACGGCCACCGAGCTGCTGCTTGCACTGTGACCTGTGGGCACCGCTTTCCACACCGTCTCACTTCACTTCGCCGCCCTGGTCTCACTGATGCCATTGCTGACTTCGACAACCATGACTGCACCATGACTTTGGGGTACAGCTGAAAAGTCTTGCGACTCACGGCCCCATACCACACCGCAGTCCGGCCTGACCGATGCCAGCTCCCCGCAAAGTGAATATTTTTAAGTACTGTATGTTGGATTTTTATCGTTTTGGTATTGTTTTGAATATATAAAGTATTGGATATTTGTCTTAACTGGTGTGGTGTCCTTCTCTAGTACTTTCACTGTATTACTGTTGGTTATGTGCAAATCCTTTCCACATTGCCTCTGAAATAAGCCTGACTGCTCATGCCAAGCAACCGAGGGGGTGAGCAGGGGTTATTTCAGTAGTGTATTTCTCTTACCCTGATTAGAATGAAGGGTCCCTACTTATACAAAGGTGCAGACCATTGACAACTAGAGACCCCCATTTCTGACAGCCCCCAATTACCACAGCAAATAATTTTTATGGTGGGGAAATGATATTAAACAGTCTGTAGCAAACCAAAGGTCATTAAGCGAAGGGGTGTAGCCAAAGGTGTATTTAAAAACAAAGGGCCTAATTTATGAGGAATTGGCATAGGGCAGCGCTGCAAGTCTCCTTGTGGCACTGCCCTATGTCAATGTTAAAGGGCAGGAATGTACCGTATTTATGAAATACAGTGCATTCCAGTCTTTTTCCCTTCACAAATTGCTGTCTAGCACCAACGTTGGCAGGATTGTTATTGTACGGGAAGAGGCACCTTCCTTCACCAAAACAATCTTGAGGGGCGTTATCCTATTTTTATGTGAGCTGCCTACTGCTGCTATGTTTTACTCCAAAACAATAAGACAATGCAAAGATGTGCATGGTGACTTTTCTCTGCCTCATAGGTATGGTTGAGAAGCTTGTGCCACCGGAGCATCAAAAAAAGTGATGCTCTGGCGATGCATGCGTCTCATATATAAGCCCAAAATATTCTATACGTTTTTAGGTCTTTCACCTTCAGGTACCTACATATAAAATAATGGGCAGCGTACATGAAAAATAAATAAAAAAAGTTATTTCTCAGTTGGTAATGCGCTGTAGTATATTATGAAACCTATGTTAGTTAATGCACTGCAGAGGTCTGTGTGTAACCAGAGACCCACATAATTAAATCTTGATTGGTGCAGTGGAGAATAGTGATGTGTATTTTTAGTGCTACGAAGTCACAGACTGTGATGGAAAGCACTGTGAATATGGAAGTCAATTTTTTATACTTGCATGACACACAGGGTAAGATAGTTTGCTGCAAAACGTGTGAATAGTTTTACAATAAAATGGTGCTTTCAAAATGTAGGTTTTAGTAATACCAGAGTGTGGTTTTACATAACTGTCCCAACAACACCTCTTTAGGGGCACTAAGGGCTGTTTAAATGCAGTTAAAATTAAAAGCAAGAACTTCCCAGCCGTTAACTCTGTGCATTTCCACTCAAAAAAACACTCCTTTGTCTTCACAATGAGCCAGGACTGCTCCCAAGCATCCTTTAAGCTTTCAGATCAACAGATAAGGCACATTTACCTTTCATTCCAGCAATCAGCTGATAATGATCTCAATTAGCTGTCCTAGGATGGCTGTCTTTTTGCAGGGACAAGTGAAGCTGGGAAATCTGCGACCCCCTTCCTAGGACTCCACGACCCCCCTGGAGGTTGCGCCCCACAGTTTACAGAACTCAGCCTTAGGGTATGCTCCATGGGACAATTGGTAACTCATTGCAACACCATGTTTCTTGAACTTGGCAAGTTACGTACAGTTCCACTTCAGTCTGAGGAATCTACCCACTGGGAGGTTATCCCTTAGTGCTCGTGGGTGGAAGCTGTTATAACACAAAAGGAATTGCAGGACAAAGGGTTATTTGTACAATTAAGAAAATATACAGCCATCCTTAGTATATGGAATTAGATCTATAAAGGGCAGTAAGCTCTCAAAGGATTCACACATGTGAATTTAAGATGTTCATTCCTCTTGCGAGCCATTCTGAGAAATCTGTTAGTGTGACAAGATCACCCTCACAGATAAGCAAAATGTTGTCTATGTATCTCCTTCATAACTTGAGATTTCTTTGAAGGGATTCTCGCCAGGGTAGATATGTGCAGTCTCAAAGCTGTGCGTGTAGAGATTAGCTCTACTGGAAACAAAAGTATTGCCCATTGAAGTCCCAGTAACTTGCCAATAAAATTGATCTCAAAATAAGAAAACGTTTTCTTCTATGGCAAGTGTCGCACACTTCATCACAAAACAGGTAGGTGTGAAGTAATTTCATTGTCTAAGTTTCAACAGATCCTTGACTGTCCAGAGAGTGTTGTTCTGGCGAATGTTGGTGTAGAGAGATTCCACATCGAAAGCGACTAAATAGTTATGTGAGGTTCAAACTCTAGAACATATATAAGGGTGTGTACACATTTGGTGTCTTCCAGGTATGAGGGCATCTCTGCTAGCATTGGCCTCAGGGACCAATGAACATATTGAGCCAAAGGCTCTAGACGTGGGCCGATTCCGAGACAATCGGTCTGCCAGGAGGTGGTCTTCTCAATTTGTGGATTTGGGGCAGAATGTAAAAGTAGGGGGTCTTCGGATAGGCATTCATCAGGAACTCAGCCTCATCCGTAGTGATCTAGCCAATGCCTTTTCCTGTCTCCACTCGGTGTAGGATTTCTCTGTAGGGTCTTTTGTGTCTCATAGTTTATGCAGGCATTCTTCCTGGTAGGTGTTGCTGCCTAAGATTTCAATGGTACCAACCTGGCCTGCCGGCTTAATGACAATTTCCTTGTCGGATTCCAAGGATCTAAGGCATTCCATTTCCTCCTTAGAGAGTTTAAAAAAAGGAAGATCTGATTTGGTTTTAATGTATTCAAAATCCTGGAGCATTGCTTTATCAATGGTGGCTACTTCTGGAGGGACCATATGCTGCAGAGGGTTGAAGAAGGACGTTTTTCTTAATCCTGTGTTGAAGTCAGTATTGCGGACAGTGTTCTCAGCTTTGTTGAAGAAGAAGGACAGGTGAATTTTCTGAAAGATTTGGGACAGCTCTTTATATGTGTTGAAGTAATCGAGCAAATGAGTTGGAACAAAGCCCAAACCTTAGTTCAAAATGGCTACTTCTAGTCTCATCAAAGTCTGGGTGCTCAAATTCACAATAGGAATGCTATGTTGCTTGGTAGCAGAGTTGGTTCCTTGGTCTTGTTCTGTGTCAGTCGCTATTCTATCACTGGGTTCCAATACATTTGATTCTTCTGTGGACCTGATGGAGTGCCTGGTTGGCCTCTGTTTCTTCTCCAGCCTTGTCTCCCAAGGCGCTGACCAAAAAAAGGCAGGCAAACATGATTGCTAAAGAATGTTGGTGGAAAGGGTTATGTGATGAAGCCCCAGGCATGTGGGAGCCACCAATGACTTGTGGGGGAGGCGGTCCCATAAAGAAGTATCATCCCCTTGGATATCTCATCCTATTGCTGCTACAGTTGTCAGAGTCACTGGAATCGGAGTCCTCAGTGTTACTCCACTTGTCCGAGGTGTATTTGCCAGTGCCCTTTTGCCTGCCGTTTGCGGCTCTTCTATTCATCTTCTTCATGGTTTGTGGTTTGGTAATCATATGAGGCATAAGTATATACCTTCTTTTGTGAGAACCAATCCATGTCTTTTTTTATGTTGGTGAGCTTCTATTTTAAGAGGTTTTCTTTAGTTTCATTCAGATTATGTTTAACCTCTTTCAGTTTCTTCTTGAAGACAGTCATCTGAATCATGCATTTAATCTGGTTCTCTAGACATTGCATCTCGATCAATAGTAGATCTGGTGTTTATTTAGCAGTGTAAATCAACAATATCAGCGAATCTCTTGTACCTCTCCATTAAATCTGAGACCAATTCTTCTTGAAGAGCTTGTTTTCCAAGAACAGTTTGGGAGCATTGGACACTATTAAGCCTTGAGGAGCTATATTGTCTCATAAATATATATCAGGATAGCATCATGCATTACCATCTGAATGTGTTGTCTTATTAGATTAGCAAGCTTAGACTATTCTTTTGTATGGAAACGATTCTGTGTGATTGATTATCATGAATACTGGGGGTCTGCAAAATAGATTGAACCATGGTATCAGCAAAGTTAGACCCACATTATCCGCCTTTTCAAGAGTTTAGAGAAGTAATGAGTGTGTCGGTGAACTGTCTAAATATCGAGTTTTAAATATCGACTAGCACTAATATCGAGTCTGAAATATCGTAATACCAGAATATCGACAGTTGTAATATCGTGGACCAGAATATTGAGTATAAGGTAAGTAATACCATTTAAAAAAATATCGCAGTCATTAATATCGTTTGTCAAAATATCTTTGTTAAAAATATCGTTGTTTTAGTTAGTGTTATGTATTTTAGTACTTATTTTAAATGTATGTGTTTTTTTTTTGTGTAAGTATTGCTTTTGTTTTTTAATATATGTGTTTCATTTTTAGAAGTTATTAAATTTTTTTAAGTTAATTTAGCGTTTTAGTTCCGTAGCGGGTTAATGGGTTTATAGGGGAATAGGGCGAGAAGTATTTTAATTATAATAAATGTGTTAATAATTTTTAGAAAGTATTCATTTTTTTTAAATTACATTTTGTGATTTAGTTCCATAGCGGATTGTGGGTTTATGGGGGAGTAGGGTGGGAAGTAATTTATTTATAATTGATAATTAATATTTATGCATTTAATATTTTATATTGTTAAATGTGGTTAATAATTTGTTATTAACTAGTTAATATTGGTTATTTATAATTAATAATTAATTTTTAAATATGTTAATTGTGTCATTTTTGAACGAGCAAGCTGTGGGTTGATAGGGGAGTAGGGTGGGAAGTAATTTAATTATAATTAACTAATATTTTTTATTAATTAATATTTATGTATTTCATATTTTATATTGTTCAATGTGGTTATTGATTTTGTATTAATTTGTTATAATTGGTTATTAATAATTGTTATTTTATTAGAACTTATGTTATGTGTGTCGTATTTTTAAGTGTGTGTTGTGCGTTGATAGGGGAGTAGGGTGGGAAGTAATTCAATTTTAAAATATTTTTAAATATTTTTTATATAATAAGTATTTATTTTTATTTTGTAGTGTTAATTGTGTGAACTAATTTATTGCTGATTGTTTTTTATGTATTTGTTAATTGTTATTAGTTATATATTTATTTGATTGTTAATTAATTATGTAAATTGAGTCATGCTTTAAAACATTGTTGCTGTCATTTACAGGGGAATATGGTGGGAGGTAATTTATTTTTGAATCTTTAATTATTTGTAAATTAATGTTAAATATTTTGCTGGAGTGGGAATAGTAAACTAATTCCATCCACTATCCATAACTTTCCCTACTGTTGCACTTGCTGGAGTGGAAATACTAAATTATTCCACTACGCTATCCAACACTTTCCTTACTGTTGCATTTGTTGGAGTTGGAATAGTAATTGTATTCCCTTTGCTATCCAACACTTTCCTTACTGTTGCACTTGCTGGAGTGGGAATAGCAATTTTATCCCCTCTGCTATCTAATACTTTCCCTACTGTTGCACTCACTGGAGTGGGAATAGTACATAGTACATTAATCCTCTCCGTAATCGAACACTTTCCCCTACTGTTCCACTCTCTGGAGTGGGAATAGTCATTTTTACCCTTCCTCTATCCAACACTTTCCCTACTGTTGCACTCTCTGGAGTGGGAATAGTTCATTATTCCTCTCAGCTATCCAACACTTTTCCTACTGTTGCACTCTCTGGTGTGGGAATAGTAATTTTTACCCCTCCCCTATCAAACACTTTCCCTACTGTTGCATTTGCTGGAGTGGTAATAGTAATTTTATACCCTCCACTATCCAACACTTTCCCTACTGTTGCACTCTCTGGAGTGGGAATAGTAATTGTTACCCCTCTGCTATCCAACACTTTCCCTACTGTTGCACTTGCTGCAGTGGGAATAGTAATTGTATCCCCTCTGCTATCTAACACTTTCCCTACTGTTGCACTGGCTGGAGTGGGAACAGTAAATTATTCCCCTCCGCTATCTAACACTTTCCCTACTGTTGCACTAGTTGGAGTGGGACTAATAAATTATTCCACTTTGCTATCCAACACTTTTCGTACTGTTGCACTCCTTGCAGTGGAATTATTTATTTTATCCCCTCCGCTATCCGACACTTATACATTAAAAAGAGATATTTTTTACAACAATATTTTTAACAAGGAATATTTTAGTACTTACCACTATAAAGATAGGATGTCGATATTCTTGACAACTGTATTTTTGACACAATATTTTTGTAGGTCGATATTCTGGTCGTCGATATAATGTCAGTGATCCGAGTGTGTCACAACAGCTCCACGTAGAGCCACCAAGGTAAAAGGCGGGGAAAAGGAATGAACAGACAAAAAGGTTGTATTAGAAAGATGGTCAGAGAAAAGGTTGAACTAAATATACTTCATGCTTAGGACCTGATTCTGATGCGGTTAGGAAAGCATTCCTACCTAGGGCCTGATTCTGGTGCGGTTATGAAGGCCTCCTGATGGCATTTGCTCCTTCCAAATCATATTGAGAATGTGTCTTTCCGACCCAGGGCCCAATTATGATGCAGTTAGGAACATATGGTCCCATTGAAGTGAATGGAAGTCCAACTAAATCGTATCTGAAAGCATCCGGATGCATCATACTCCGTCGGTCAGACTCTCTGATCCGAGTGGGTCAGAAACCATTTCCAAACGGATTCAGTCGGGAAGCTTTCCAACCCGCATCAGAATCAGACCCAAAGGGTCATCAGGGCAAAACAACCTGTCCAGAGACATACTATCCCTAACTCTATACAAATACACACAAGGTATGGCTGAACTCCAATAATTGAACCAATGGTTCTTGTTTAACGTTGTCTGTGAAGGAGAAGCAGTCTGAGGACAAGAACCTTCACTCATCCTGAAGTCCAGACTTCCTTCTCAGAAAGCTGAGCAGGCCTCAAACAACAGAGAAGTCCTCTAGAGAACCAGGCAGGTGTCAAGCAGTAGGCAGTCCGCTAGTAGCAGCAGGGCACTCTTGTGAAGAACAAGGCAGGACTAAAGCAGCAGGTCAGTCATCTGAAGAACAAGGCAGACCTAAAGTAGCAGTGCAGCCCTTTGTGCTGGAAATTATGGCTGCAACCGGAACTTGCACCGGGTAGTGTGCTCGTCGACCACCCGCATCACAAGTGCAGAAACAAGCGAAACAATTGAAACCAGCACCAAGCGGCAGCACCGAGCAGGGCCAGCCACAGCCCCTGTCCTGAACCGGAGACCAGTAATCAAGCGTGACTGTGCCACACTGCGGTAAGGCCGTGACAGCGTTGCTGGTGTGCTGGTGGCTGCTTTGGGGCTGATTTGGGGTTCAGCATAGTGCTGCCGCCGCTAGTTGCACATGCCACATGGGGGGCCATTATAGGGATTTTGATGATCTGCTGCTGCCTCTAAAATTGCCCCTAAACGTGTTCGGTAACTGCTCGTGGACAAGAAGCACGGTATCATGAGCTCGATGCTGCGGAGGGCAGACAGACTGGCAGGGAGCAAGGCAATAGATTGTGGAGCCTGTCTGCCGCTTGCTGTATTGGACATTGAACATTGGGGCACACCTTGGGTACTGAAATACCCAACCCCCCCATATATCTCCATGCCATACAACAACCGTGCTACAATCTCATAGGTTGTATTGTGTACTTTGCAAAGGTGCGGTAGCAGAGAAGAAAGCATACACAAGGGAGGGCAGCCACCTGTAGCCGCCCGTAAACCTTGGAGGAGGACAGTGGTCCATCCAGGTGGGGCGAGCAGTGATATTGATAGTGACATCAGGACATCAGGACACCAGGATACCAGTCTATCAGGCTACCAGGAAGCCCAAGAAGAGGAGCAGGCAGTGAGTGAGTGAGTGAGTGAGTGGGTGAGTGAGTGGGTGAGTGAGTGAGTGAGTGAGTGAGAAGGGGCAGGGAGGAGGGAAATTCAAAGGAACCCATTGAATCCTCTAAGCGCCTCAAGCCCTCTGAAATTAGCAGCAATTAAGGACACGGACAGCCTTAAGGACAAAATCTTCTCGGCATCCACTCAGAGGATCAAGTACTACAATCATAAAGTGCTCAAAAACAGTTAATATAATAAACTACACCTCAAAATTTGAGATTACAGCGAGTCTCTAGTTTAGAGCTTCTAGTTCTCTGTGGTAGTCAACAGCAGACAAGACCGAATTTGACAAAAATTGACAATCTTGGTGTACAACGAAGCACAGGAATACAGAATATTAATATTAAGAATATTCGAAGGATAAACCAATTCACCAGGATTTAAATAAAAAAAAACTAAAATTAAAAATTCATGAGAAATGGATGCAAAAAGAACTGCTAAGTCATCAAAAGATAGTCACAGTACTGCAAATCATGAGGTCAGGATGTGTGCGTGGAGTCCCTACACTTTCAAACAACGGAAGCAAATGAAAAAGGAAGCTGAAAACATCTGCTGATACAGTGGGCGAACCGCAGGCAAAGACTAGACCTACTACGCAGCAAGTTGACACTATCATTGAAATAACTCCAGATATATTGACAAGCAACACAACTCCAGAAAGCAAAACTTTAAAATACCGCCTGTTTCAGCCCAAAAGGATTAGGTGATTGCAATCTTGATGCATTGGACATTCCAAATGCTCCAACGCCCAGGTGTACACCCGGACACAAAAATGATGGAGGTACCTGTGTTATAACAGAGACATTAATTATCTGCGAGCTAGACAGCCCCAAAGAAAACCCGCAGTCGAGAACTTGAACAGAAATACCAGCGGAGGAGATGGAAGAAATAAAAACTGTAGCGGTATCATCTGCAATCTTTAAGGAAAATCTGGGTTCAGAGTATAAAACACTGCTTGCACTATCACCAATACAAATTAAGCCTGTGAACACCCCAGATTATCGAGATTGAAGACAGCAAAGATCTGGACAAATTCTCATATCTTGATAAGGAGGAGTAGGAGGGACTCCTTGAAACCTACTCGAGGACAAGTGCAGGAATGACACCCCTGTAGACTCAAAAATAGAGGGGCCCAAGGAAAATAAGGATTATCAGGCAGCCGAGAGGACGCAAGAGAAACACAACTGATCCAGATGCATAAGTGGTGCACCTGGTGATCGACATGGAGACACGCAGCAAACAGACCATGGGAGTGCCTGGGCAAGTCTGCTAAAACAGTGCAACTCCTGGTAGAGGCCCTGCAATATCAATCTGACAAAATGGACACACAACTAACCTTATTGAATACTTTGGCAGTCTTTGTGGTTGCAATCGATGGCAAGTTAGGCACGTTGAACACCTCTCTGCAAAGCATACAGGATAATGCCCTAGCTAACAACCGTGTCTGTGGATGCAGCCCGATTGTTGATAAATTAGTTACTCTTCCGACAATGTTAAGTGACTTATGCTCACAAATTAAAAAGACTTATCACTATGTTTTTACTCAGCCTATAGTTGAACAACCCTTAAAAGGCAACCAACAAGTTACCACAACTCAAATGAATACAATAGCTAAGGAAAAGTACCCATCTATTGCGACCAAATCAATACAAATCAACAAAAAAATGAAAAGGGCAAAAAAACATCTAAACCAAGCCAAGTGTCAGATCTTCTAGAAGAAGACTAAGAAGAAAATAAAATGAATGCAAAACAAAGACGCGCCCAAAAACAGAAAGGTCGGAATCAAAAACAAAGTTACAACAAGAACAGATTTTAGCACCGTTTTGGGGTAATATCATCCCAAAAAGAAATAAATCAACAAAACGCATCTACACTAGAAATAAACCAAAAGAGCACAGAAAGTAAGTCGGGATTAAGTCAAACTACCCAAATCGGAATGCAAGAAGCACGTATGACTGGGCAAACTGGAGAAGTAGCGGACACAGTGGCAACACAGCCCCATTCAAAAGGAAGCAGTACTGCAAATCGATATATTGATACTACAGTAGAAACAATAACGAGAATCCAACTTCCTAATCTAAATCAGGACCATATGCTCATCGGAAATCCATGAACATAAACTACAAACGATCAAGCCACTGAGGGATGCAAGGTAAATAAGGGAAATCTGGAAAATCAAAAAATCAAATGCAGGGATAATAGGGAAGTAGAGAATACAAGGATCAGACAATTTCTCCATAAGGGTACGATTGATACACAAACATCCTCCTCTATGAACATAGAGTATCACCAGGGGCAGTATCTTGAGGTACCACAGAACACAACCGAATTAGCTGAGGATCAAATCGGCAAGGTAGTGCAGGACAATTGCAGAAGCGGAACAAAATGCACAATTGAAAGTGCAGAAGGGAACCTGTTGGATACAGGATGACTATGCAATGAGGCTCTCTTCCCATTTACAAGAAATGAAAAACGGACTCTCAAGAGACACGTGGGATGGAAACAAGTGTCCTATGGTTTATACCAGAATACACCTCCAAAGAAAGATATGATATCATGAATCGAGGTAATATACTGTGTTTGCTAACCCACATACCTTCTTTGACAGAGATAAAGACGACAGACTTACACTCGATTGAATTAATCAAATGTAAGGACTCCATGGTCAGAGAAAAAACGAGAGCAACATGGATTTCACCAACAATTTCACAAAAAATACTCTTTGAAAGTAACATTTTTAAGACCTGGGGATAACCATTATTCCATACATCACACCAGGATACCCTGATTTGTTAAATCCAGTGCACATAAGGGAAAATTAGGTGACTACAAACAGACTAGTTGCATCGGTGCTGAAAAGAGCTGTGGGGCACTGTCATTTGAATTGGGAGCCGCCATTGGCAGAACCTGAAATCCATCAAGATCCTAACATGCTGCTGAACTGGGATTCTGACAGAAGTTGGATCTCGAGAACAATAAATGATAAAAAAAGATTGACAACATCTTTGCCTGCCGCTAAGGACCAGCACAAAAGGGTTTGTACAGATATGTTCATGGAATGTGAATGGACTTGCAAATAAACTATCAGTTCTAGATTTTGTCACCTATATCAGGGCGTTCAACACTGTGGCATTACAAGAGACTTGGCAAATTGGCCCTCCTCACTTGCAGGGTTTTCTGCTTTTTTTCTCAAGTGCACTTAAAGTGACAAAGTATGGACACCTACCCGTGAATTTGTTCCTACATCACCAGCAACCTTAGCAGAAAACGTATGTTCCCCTTCATCATCAACACACACAAGGGATACCAACATTATGATAGTAAATGCTTATATCCAACCGAAACGAAAAGTCAAGATAGCAAAGGAAATGTGCAACTTCGTAGAAGAATGTATAAGAGAAGGGCCCTCAACAACCTCATTCTCACATAGCTATGTTAAAGCATTGCATATGAGGCAATGATTTTGCAGCAGATATCAGCCAGGTATTGGAGTGATCCACCACCCTTTTGCAAACATCTGAATCGTCCTTTGAAGATTCTGAAGGTGCGCCCTGTTACTGAGAGATGGTCTTGTGTACTTGGTTAAATCTACATTCACTTCTGGTACTTGAGTTTTAATAGGGTGTCAGATTCCAAGGATTTATTGCATAAGCACTGTCATCTATAAAGTAAAACAAGATACATTACCATGAGTAATTTGGTTGTGCCAGATACACATATGTTTGCTATACTGAAAATTCTTACCAAGTAAAAATCCATCGCCAAAAGCACCAAGAAACAGCTGATTATGTGTCCCACTGTGGGGGTTCATATAACAGTCATGTGTGCTCCTTGGAAAATGGGCAACAAGGTCTGTTATGTCACAGAAAGCATAACACCCAACCTAAATATTGAGGTAGTGGCTATTTCTGCGATTATGAAAAATGTGTTCATTTGCAGGGGTGGAAATTAAAGCAAGAGTCCTATCGAAACATCCGATAACACTGGGGACTGTGCAAAAAGATACAATAAATGCTTGGTATGTTGAATGTCTTGTTGAGATATTGTAAGCATAATATAATCATTAACAACTCTACATTATTGCTGTTTACCTCCCATGCTGCATGGAGTCATTTGTTTGTGTGCTCGCATCTACCGTATGTTTAAATTTCATCGGTGTAGGACGCTTTGTCTTTTTAAATTAAGTCTGCTATTACCACTTGGGGGCTGACTTCTGTATTGTCTTGTGGGAGGCTGTCCCGGTCCGTCATGGTTAGTACCGTTTGAGCAGAGGAAAATACCTCTTTAGTTTTACTGTGAGGCTCCCTTCGTGTGCTGCTACTGTTGGTGGTGCGCGGTCTAGTGGCTGATTATTTCCCTATTTAAGGCCACGCTGGACCGGCCGTCTAGTGGGCGCGCTGACGGCGCACCGAAGGCGCGCTAAATTCAAGCCCATCTGCGCCTGTCCGTGCCAGGACGCCGCCAGACGACATCCACTCTGCCAGTTATGAGGAAACTTACTATTCCTATTCTTGTGACAACCTCCTGGCGATTAGATCATCAATGGGTACGGTTTGTCCTCTCTTTTTTACTACTCCTATGGGTCCTTTCTGTTTTAGGACTTATAGCTATAATTCTGTAGCTATCTTGCAATGCCTGCCCACATAGGGGCAGGGTTCAGGACAAAATATAAAAATGCTTAGCCTTAACTGTTGATCTCTGGTCAAACACTACATAGATGTGTTTGACCTACGTCAAGATGAATCTCCGGATGTCTTATTCTTGACAGAAACCTGGTTGTCAAACGATACGCTGGCTGAACTGGGCCTGGCGCTTCCCTCAGGCTATACCATTTGCACCATCAATCGAGAGTCAAGGTGGGGTGAGGTGGCAGTTGTTTGTAAATCTCATCTCACTTTTTCACTGGTCAAGGAAGATGTGGCGGGCTGTGAATGTGGCCGTTTTGGAATTACTTTTAACCCTAACTTCACCTTGCCGGGACTAATTGTCTATCGTCCTCCGGGTCCCTCCAAGGAGGGAAGGATTGTGTTGGCAGATTTAGTAGGTACCTTGGTTGTGAGATATGACAACTTTTTGGTCATTGGTGACCTAAATCTTCACCTTGACAATCCACACAATCCTGAGGCGGCTAACTTCACCACGGACCTGGCAGCCTGCCAATTGCTGCAACTGGTTTCTGGTCCCACTCACTCTGTGGGCCACTTGTTGGACCCTGTTTTCCCTAACCTCTCGGGACTTAGGGTTTTAAACCCCACTCCTCTAGACTGGAAAGATCATTATTTGGTCACTATAGGGCTTTTAGGGGTGTCATCTTGCAGGCCCCACCAGTATTGCACTCTTCGCCGTCCATGGCATGAATTGAACTTTGACAAGCTCTGCACCTGCCTTTCATTGAGCTTGTATGTAAGCATGTAAACAACTGGACCGGGAGTGGAGGCGTGACTTTGATATTGTCTTGAAAGGCAACTACCAATCAGCTATAAAGAAATATCACAGGGCTGTTCAGAAAGAACGGGCTTCTTATTTCTCGGAGGAGATTAAAAACAGTCAGAACCCTACCAGGAAGGTCTTTTCCATCAATACCACTCTGAAAAATGAAAGGGCACACAAGATACCTAAAGTTAAATCTAGTGAGCACTGCGAGGATCTAGCCACTTTTTTCATAAATAAGGTGGAGAACATCTATAAAACCTTCCCTTCGACGGTCTTAGCTAGCGACCCTGAGGCTTTATCTCCTTATGCTGATGCATTAGTCACTTTTCCTCCTATTACTGAAGAGGGGCTTGCCATACTTTGCAGGAAGATTAAATCTGGCTCCCCTACTGATTCCATGAAGCCAGAACATCTGAGGAGAATATTGCCTGTTCTTCTGACACCGCTGGGACAGGTCATCAACCTGTCTCCAAGGCTGTTGTCCCTAGGTCTTGGAAGCAGGCCATTGTTATGCCGCTCCTAAAGAAGCCCACGCTTGACCCAACCAAGCTGGAGAATTTTCGTCCCATCTCTCTACTGCTTTAGATTTCTAAAAAATCACAGAGGCACATGTTAATACGATTCTCTCCAACTATCCGGAGGAAAACTACATCTTGGACTCCTCTCAGTGTAGCTTCCGTCACAACCTTGGCACTGAATCAGCCCTCCTAGCAGGATCTGAACATCTGAGAGCTGCTATGGATGAGGGGCGGTCCTCGGCACTAATCCTACTGGATCTCAGTGCCGCTTTTGACACGGTTTCGCATCAGATCCTGACCCAAAGGCTGAAGGAGGCTGGCATTGCGTGCACCACTCTGACCTGGCTTTCTTCTTTTCTCTCAGACAGGTTTTTCCAGGTTCTGGCTCCCCCTTTTTCTTCTAGGATGTATCCCATCAAACAGGGGGTCCCTCAGGGCTCTGTGTAAGCCCTACACTTTTTAACTTGTATGTTCTGCTGCTCGCTTTGTTAGCCAAAAGGAGAGGGCTGACGATTGTGTCATAAGCTGATGACACTCAGCTTGTAGTCGCCCTCTCCAATGACTATCATGACGATGCAGCCAAGTTCCAAAGTGGCTTAGCGGTTGTAGCAGAGAGGCTGACTGCCAACTGCCTACAGCTCAACACCAGCAAGACCGAGGTCTTGCTGGTTGGGAAGGATCATGAGCTGTAGAGCGGGCACTGGTGGCCTTCCTCTAGAACCCCCCTATCTCTAAAAAGGTGGTGAAAAACTTGAGTGTGTGGGTTGACTCAGCATTGAGCTTTCAAACTCAAATTAAGAGGGTGGTGGCAACCTGTCTTGGCATTCTACTTTGCCTTAGACAGATGCTGTTTTTTTTTTATCCCTCTATTCGGCACACTATTCGGCGCTCTATCTTGTGGTCAATAAGACCAAGACCTCAAGACTTCAGAGGGTCCAGAATCTCGCCGCAAGAACGCTTCTTGCTATGTCCAATCGTGGCTCCACCTCTAGCACCATTCGGCGGCTACATTGGCTTCCAGTGGAGAGACGGGTGGAGTTTAAGTCTCTTTGCCTTGCGTTTAAGATCTTGAAATCTCTCACTTCCTGCATATTATCTGGCCTGCTTCCGTTTTACACTCCCCGGTGTCATCTGCACTCTACTGGTAAACACTTGGGGGCAGATTTATGTTAACTGGCGCATTAACTGGCGCATCCTCAGGGATGCGCCAGTTAACATGCGCCACAGTGCGCCACAGCTCCGCCAGCCATGGTGCGCCGCATTTATAATGCTGCGCACCATGGTGCAAAAACGGCACAGATGCGTCACGCATCTGTGCCGGAAATGTGTCGCATTGCTGGAGTTGCGTCGCAAGCGCGACGCAGCTCCAGCAAGGCTCGGGGGTGCCCCATTTTAACAATGCTGCGTCAAGACCTACGCCTGCTTCAAGCAGGCGCAGGCTTTTGACGCAGCATTGGCTTAAAAGTGACTGAGTACAATCTCATAGATTTCACTCAGCCACTTTTGCGAGGCGCACCTGCCCCGGAACGCCCACCCTGCGCCGGAACGCCCAAAAGCGGCGCAGGGCTTTACAACGTGATGCATCTGCCTAGATGCGTCACGTTGTAAATCGTTCGTAGGGATGCGCCACGTTTACGCCACCTTGCGTGATGCAACAGCGGCGTAAACGTGGCGCAAGGGCCTCATAAATCTGCCCCTTGGTTTCTATACCACGTGTGAAGAGGGCCAGTGCTGGCGGCTGCTCATTTCGCACTCTGGCTTCCAAGCTCTTTAATGACCTTCTGTCTCATATCCGGATCATGGATAAATATTTGACCTTCCGGAAAGCGATAAAGACCCATTTGCTCTCGCAGTAAGCCCTCATCCTCCATTCTCTTGTCTTTGCTGCCCCCTTGTTTCTTCTATCTGTATGGGATTTTCTTGTAGTATTGGTGTTATTGTTGCTCAGCGCCGGGACGCCCTGTTGCTGGGCAGCTGTGCACTTTATAAACTATCTTAACATAACATCCTAACATTGACAAGTCTGGACAACATAACATCCAGAAAGCTTTAAAGAATGTGAAAAAGCTCTTTGTGACTCCCCCCACTACTGCAATTACTCACTGATAACTTCCTGATTCTAAAAGGTGTAGGGAACAGAGTACTTACATGTGGTAGAATAGAATTACTTTTGCCTGTTGGTGTTTGTAGCACAGGAACTAAAACTGCAATTAAATCCGAAATAACCTGTCTACACTTGTTATATATCTCCTCTTCTGTCTGGTCAACAAAGGGTAACTCTAACTTTATAATTACACCTCCTCTGCACAACAAACAAAATCCTCATCCTCCTTGCCATAACAAACAAAGCTGCCATGTGAAAGGGCCTGATGCCACAGCAATATATGCACTTGCACCTGATTACCACCTATTTTAACAACTTGACCATAAGCGTTTTTCATCTTGGTACTGTATCATTCTTATAAGTTAAGGATTTAACATTCATTCAAGTACTTATATACACATAATAATATGTCTCTCCTGTTTTCAAAGCTGCACCAAAAAAACATCTCTTGCGCAGTGTCCTTTTAATATAATTCCACTTCAAAGGGGAATATTTATGGCACACAGAGTTATGTTGTCTTGTTGAAATTTCTACATTTATTTATATTCTTTGTAGACATAAATGTAATCAACCTAGCCAATGTGTTTCATCCATTCGCACTTCATCAGTGTTTGTGTTTTTTGTGAAACACTCATATATTTCTCCTCTCTTTAGTAGAAGCTACTATTTTGCGTTGTTTCTTATGTTCATATAATGATACAATATCAAGAAAAAAATCGCTCCTGGTCAAGTTGTTAAAATAGTCAGTTTGTATGGTGATTTCTTAGCAGTAGGATCACAAACTGTTTATTGTTCAGACCTAGGTATTCATGTGTGGATACATACTGGTGTGATCATTGAATAGCCCATACTGCTGTTCTTTGAAGTGACTGATTACCACCGAATTGAAGTTGGTGGTAAACTGGGTGTTCACAAACTGCATTTTGTGGCTAGTCTCAATTTGTAAATATTTAATACATACTAATACCAATTCGCTATTAAAGAATTCCTAAAAGAGACTTAGGTCCCCATTAGGATGGGGGGCGGACTTTGCCCGCCCGCCATCCTTGTGCAAAACGGGACCGCCCGCCATAGGAGCGGCGGTCCCGCCTTGAGCATTAGGATGCGCCCGCCACACAGGCGGGCGCATCCTGTACTTTTACCATTGCGGCGGGCGGTGCAGAAAGCGCCACCCACCACAATGGTAAAAATGCACGTTGTGCATTTCAAAGCACAACATGACAGGCACTGCACGGTGCCTGCCATGTTGCACTTTGAAATGCCCCATGTGCACCCCCCACCCCCCCGGACTCCTAAGGGGCCCGCAACGGGCCCCTGCAGGGAGTCTTCGCATGCCTTTCCGTGGCGGCATTGCCGCCACAGAAAGCATGTCAGGAAGGGCATCCTAATATGGCTGGCGGAGTCTCATAGACACAGCCACCATATTAAACATTTTCCGCCCCGGCCGAAAGGTAACGGGGGCGGAAAAGTGGCAGACGGTCTTTCCGTCCGCCGCGGTCACCCCCGCCATTCTAATATGGCGGGGGGAATTCTGGAGATGATGTCGGGCGGATTGCCCCTGCCAGGCCGGCAGTGGCTACAGCCTGGCGGGGGCAATCCGCCCGACAT
The DNA here is from genome assembly GCF_964263255.1 of Lissotriton vulgaris. Classification (NCBI taxonomy): domain Eukaryota; kingdom Metazoa; phylum Chordata; class Amphibia; order Caudata; family Salamandridae; genus Lissotriton; species Lissotriton vulgaris. Next base: position 1,315,958,291 of record NC_141695.1, read on the forward strand.
CATAATGGGCCCCTTGGTTTTTGAAGTCACAAAAATGGAGACTCCATGATGATTAGGATCGCAACAAAAAACACTTGGAATACCTTTCAAACGAAAGAAAACGATTTTTTCATTCACAACCTGCACAAAACAGCAGTTCAGACTATTTGTGAATGCAAAAAGCCTTCGTACATCTGACTCTTGTATCCTTGCTATTAATATTTCACATTCCTGATTAGTCTTTTCTTGTTAGTTTATGATACGAAAAACCATGATTGACTTGTTCTTTTCAACACTGGTTTAGTTGCAGAGGGGCCAATGAGTTGAGTACCATTTAAATAGTATTTTTATAGTTCTTGGCAGTGTAAATGATGTCATCCAGTGGGTCCTGTTGCTTGTTCAGGAGGGATAAGGTCTTTGAGTATGGTAAGTGATAGTTTTCTTACTGGACAAATCCAACATTTCAAGAATTGTTTGCAGAGGCTGGTGGACAGCCATGAACGAGGAGCCAGTTGCAATGGGGAAAAGGCATTTGATGCTGTGCCGATCAGCAAACATTTGGGTGAAATTTTACCTATGTAGTTGGTAGTCTGGAAGGAATGGAGGTATAAGGGGTGAAGTATTGCTAGTGTACGAAATTGGGGTACTTATTGAGATGGTAGGTAGCCACCTCAGGTAATAACCACAGTCCTTGTCAGGGAAAACTCTCAAAGTCACTAACCTGAGCTCAATTCAATGGTAGCTATGTTACAGAGCAGGCAGTCTTAACTTAGAAGCAATATTTAAAGTATTTATGCAGTAATAAACCAATATCAAAGCCAAAATGCAAAACAATAAAAATGCCAACATGTTTTAGAAAAATAGAGTAAAATGTAATCAGATAATGACAACAAGATGAAAAAAATCCTATATGGACTGAAGATAATAATGTTTAAAGTAGAAATAGCGCCTGGAACTCAAAGTACCAATGATAGTCAATGCTCAGAGTAAAACATGACCTAGGCGCAATTTAATAAAGGCCATGGTGGAGGGCAGGTCGGATACACTAACCAGGTTTATCCTGGTCAACAAATTTACCTTCTGACTTTAGTCGTTTAAGTCCTGAGCCACCACACACGCATAATTCTAAAACCATCCCAGAAACTCAGGATAGGCACTTAAGGAGGCAGGCAGAAGCCAACAGGAGGGTCTATTCCAGGTCCAGTTCATTGGACAACTGGGCAGTTGCAGGAAAAGGCCTTGTGTGGCTTGTGTCACTGTAGGAAGTCAGCATTGTTGTCCACATAACAAGAGGGAGAGCAGGTCGAATCTCCTAGATCTTCCACAGGTCCTCCTCACACCCAAGGCCTTTTGCCCCAGTCTGGAAACAAGTTTGCACATATGCAGCAGAAAGGAGAACACAACGACTATTTAGCTACCAGGGATCAAACGCAGGATAAAGGTAACCTTTTAAAAGTCATCTTTCCAAATTCTTGGATAACAAATCTGGCTTTACTACTAAATTGTACTTATACTAATTCAATTACTAATTATATCAAAAAGTCCAAAAATTAAATTTGTATCTGTCTCCTAGGCAGAGACAGCACTATGAAAATCAATATTGCATCCCAATGCTTACCTATGAAACAGCTAAAACTGCTACAGTGAAAATCGCCTTTTGGGCCTTTTTACTGGAACAGCATATATAACATTAAACCCTTCCACGTTCTACTGCATTAAATGGTACACAATAATAGGGAAACCCACTATTCAGCCGGACCTGGGCCAATAATAGTATAGAAAACCGTTGGACAAACCAACCTATATTTATGATAAATATTTGTATAAAACCCACATTCAACAAGTTAATTAAACAATGACAAACTATTGAGCATTTATCATAAATGTTTATATTTGTAACCCTTGATCCAGCAAGCCAGGAAAAATTACAATTGGGTGGTTACTAATGACAAAAAAGAATGGGAGGATGCTTATTGGCACACACTTAGAGAGGCTTCGGCAGGGCGGGATGCTGGTCGCTTTTGGAGCATCATTAGGGCAAGGAATAGGCCCGACAGTGAACTCATCACCTGTAATATAATTGGCCAGACTTGGTTTGACCATTTTTCTGTCCTTTATTCATGTCAATTGCAAAAAACACAGTTGATGGACAGAATGCAGAACAATGTCTTACATTCACCCCAGTACAAAGATCTGGACACAAATCCATCGTTTTTCTGCGCTCCACACCACCCTAGGTCAGACAATGGCTATATCCAAATCAGCCTTGACCATGTGCCTCATGGGAACAGTCCAGCCCGAACTACCAAGCAATGTCTTTCCTAGACCGGAATCAAGCATCCAAGGACCGGTTTCTGGCTATCAGCCTTCTTCAGCCTGGATAGCTTGACTCCAGTGATGTGGAGAGCTTGGGACTCACGTCTGAGCATACCCAGCCCACTCGGGGTGAAAATTGCAAAAAAGACAGTTACTGGACAGAATGCAGAATAATGTCTTACATTCACCCCAGTACAAAGATCTGGGCCTAAATCCATCGTTTTTTTGCACTCCACACCACCCTAGGTCAGACAATGGCTATATGCAAATCAGCCTTGACCCTGTGCCTCATGGGAACAGTCCAGCCCGAACTACCAAGCCATGTCTTTCCTAGACCGGAATCAAGCATCCAAGGACCGGTTTCTGGCTATCAGCTTTCTTCAGCCTGGATAGCTTGACTCCAGTGATGTGGAGAGCCTGGGCCTCACGTCTGAGCATACCCAGCCCACTCGGGGTGAAAATTGCAAAAAACACAGTTGATGGACAGAATGCAGAACAATTTCTTACATTCACCCCAGTACAAATATCTGGGCCGAAATCCATCATTTTTTTGCACTCCACACCACCACAGGTCAGACAATGGCTATATGCAAATCAGCCTTGACCTGTGCCTCATGGGAACAGTCCAGCCCGAACTAACAAGCCATGTCTTTCCTAGACCGGAATCAAGCATCCAAGGACCAGTTTCTGGCTGTCAGCCTTCTTCAGCCTGGATAGCTGACTCCAGTGATGTGGAGAGCCTGGGACTCACGTCTGAGCATACCCAGCCCACTCGGGGTGAAAATTGCAAAAAACACAGTTGATGGACAGAATGCAGAACAAAGTCTTACATTCACCCCAGTACAAAGATCTGGGCCTAAATCCATCGTTTTTATGAACTCCACACCACCCTAGGTCAGACAATGGCTATATGCAAATCAGCCTTGACCCTGTGCCTCATGGGAACAGTCCAGCCCGAACTACCAAGCCATGTGTTTCCTAGACCGGAATCAAGCATCCAAGGACCTGTTTCTGGCTATCAGCCTTCTTCAGCTTGGATAGCTTGACTCCAGTGATGTGGAGAGCCTGGGACTCACATCTGAGCATACCCAGCCCACTCGGGTGAAAATTGCAAAAAACACAGTTGATGGACAGAATGCAAAACAATGTCTTACATTCACCGCAGTACAAAGATCTGGGCCTAAATCCATCGTTTTTTTGCACTCCACTACCAAGCCATGTATTTCCTAGACCGGAATCAAGCATCCAAGGACCGGTTTCTGGCTATCAGCCTTCTTCAGCCTGGGTAGCTCGACTCCAGTTCGGGCTGGACTGTTTCCATGAGGCACAGGATCAGACTGATATGCATATAGCCATGTCTGAACTGGGGTGGCAGAGTGGGCTAAAGAACGGTGATGGATTAAACCCAGATCTTTTGACTGGGTGTGAGTGTTTGATTGATTCAGATGCTCTGTCCATCACCACCCCCTTTTGTACCGCTTTTGGCTGCCATAAGTGGCGCAGGGTATGCTCAGACGTGAGTCCCTTGCTCAGTTTGCCACTGGATTCAAGCAAGCCCGGCTGAAGACGGCTGGAAGGCCAGAAACCGGTCTTCGGAAGCTTGTTTCCGGTCCAGGGAAGACATGGCTTGGCAGTTCGGGCTGGACTGTTCCCATGAGGCACAGGGTCAGACTGATGTGCATATAGCCATGTCTGAACTGGGGTGGCAGAGTGGGCTAAAGAACGGTGATGGATTAAACCCAGATCTTTTGACTGGGTGTGAGTGTTTGATTGATTCAGATGCTCTGTCCATCACCACCCCCTTTTGTACCGCTTTTGGCTGCCATAAGCGGCGCAGGGTATGCTCAGACGTGAGTCCCTTGCTCACTTTGCCACTGGATTCAAGTAAGCCAGGCTGAAGACGACTGGAATGCCAGAAACCGGTCCTCGGAAGCTTGTTTCCGGTCCTGGGAAGACATGGCTTGGCAGTTCGGGCTGGACTGTTCCCATGAGGCACAGGGTCAGACTGATGTGCATATAGCCATGTCTGAACTGGGGTGGCAGAGTGGGCTAAAGAACGGTGATTTATTAAACCCAGATCTTTTGACTGAGTGTGAGTGTTTGATTGATCCAGATGCTCTGTCCACCACCACCCCCTTTTGTACCGCTTAATTCATGTCAATCAGGAATCTCTTCCACTTTTGCCCCTCCCAGCCCTTTGGCAAAACCTGGAGATAGCATCTTATTCCCTTTCACAACTAAGGAAGTGGAACATGCTATTACTTGTATTGTGCCCCAGAAAGCAGCTGGCCCGGATGGTATCCCTGGGGACCTTCTTAGATCTAACACTATGCAATGGGGGAAGCTTATTCATTCACTCCTCACTGCAATTGACAAAGGCGCGCCTATCCCAGAATCCTGGAAGGGGGCGGAGGTCGTCCCCATTTTTAAAAAGGGCCAGAGGGAGGACCCAGCTAATTACCGCCCTATTAACTTATTAGATTCAACCCAGAAGACAGTAGGGAAGGTACTACTTGAGAGAATCCACCAATGGGCTAGCGATAATGAGATCCTCTCAGATTATCAAGCGGGTTTCAGGGCTGGTACCTGTACTATTAAGCAGGCCTTTAGACTTTTGTTGCTTTATTGGAAAGTGGTCGTTTTAGGCAAAGGCAGACTTTACCTTGTACCCAGAGGGCAGCAATGGAGAGTGTTGGCAGACATGGGGATTCCATCTAACATCTTGTCCATTCTAGTGAGGCTACACGAAGGCACCTTCACGCAAGTGAGGTGGGGTCGCGAGGGGCAGAAAACAAACAAGATACCGGTGAGTACAGGGGTCCGCCAGGGATGTGTTCTTGCGCCCACCCTTTTTTCACTATATGTGAATGGGGTTGTTGAGCATTTACTTAAAATACCATCAGATGCTCCATCCCTGGCGGGGGAGCGAATCCCCACCCTCTTATTCGCCGATGATATGCTCCTAATATCAAAGACCCCGGTAGGCCTCCAAAGCCTCCTAGATAACTTTCAGGCCTTTGGCGACCAACGTGGCCTAGTCATAAACACTGACAAAACCAAGTTTTTAGTATTAAATCCTCCGAAAAAACTTGGTCGGCTCCCTGTTCTTAATAATGTATCCCTGGAGAGGGTCACTGTATTCGATTATTTAGGTATCGGTATTTCGGATACTATGCAGTGGACCCCCATCTCAATAAAATGCTGCTTAGTCACAAGAGGGTTGTTTGGGCTCTCTACAAGGAACAGCGTTCTGCCATGACTCGGCCTATTGCACCCGTCATTGACATCTATAAGGCTAAGGGTGTTAGTTCTGCCCTTTATGGTGCAGAACTTTGGGGTACATCCAATACTGATTTGTTGACAAGGTCCGAGAACAAATTTTTGCGGGGTATCATGTCACTTCCACAGAGTACTCCAATGATACCTCTTTTGCTTGACCTTGGCTGTAAACCCATTAACGATCTGGCAAAACTTCGACCCTTGCTATTTTGGGCTAGATTGTGGCGAGCGCCTGAACTCGCTAAGTACGCTAAGGGGCTAGCGGAGGTGAAGTCAATGGTGGGATGGCAAAAGATTCAATGGCTTAAAGACGTTAAATATCTCCTTGGTAAGTTAGGTGTTGGTGAAGCCTGGGATAGGCGGTCTTCCCCACCAAAGGCCACTCTAAAAACCCTGTATTGGAATTGGGTCACCAACAGAGTTAGTACAGACCCATTTCTTGGCAGGTTAGCGAAAGAGTTCCTTGAACATAAGGAGCTTCCATCCCGGGAACTTTATTTAGACCTGGTCTGGAAACCTTATGACAGGGCTTTATACTTTCAGTTCAGGGTTGGGTATCTCCCAGTTCGCGCTCTAACTGCTCACTGGAAGCCGCCCTCCCAAACTGTTCCTTTCTGCCCTTTTTGCCAAACAAGTGAAGAGTCTGTTCCCCATATACTGTTTGTTTGCCCGGCCTGTGTCCGACCAAGGCAAGTATGGCTTAAACCCATATGTCGGACTATGGGAATTAGGCATTCTAGCGCGGCACTCCGTATTTTAATATCGGACACCCGGCCATTGTATGCCTGTGGTGTCTCGAAATTCTTATCCTGGTCATGGTCCATTAGAGCCAAAAGGCTAGCATCTAATGTTTAATTCTTTTTTAACCAAGGATATCTTTAAATTTTAACTTTTTTATTCCTTTTTACTCTTTTCTGATAATCATGTATTTTAAGATTGAACCCTGTAAAGACCCTGTATTAATCTTAAATTTAACAGTCAATTTTACATTTGCACTAAATGTTATTTGTTTGTACTACTGTGATGCTTTTGTAATTTGACTTATCGAAATAAAGCCTTTTGACTGACTGACTGACTGTAAATTCATTCATAATTCACAATGTCCATAGTTGCTCCAGTGAACGTTCAATAAGTGCCCAAGTAAGTGCTTGTGGAGGTACGGGAATGGAATGCTATGAGCGCCAGTATTTACAATATTTGCAATGATGAAAAGACCTGTCTAACAATTTTTGAATTACTGACTAATCAAAAACCCAGTAGCAAGACTCAATAAATACGCATTTCATCATCCGCATCTGGGTACAAATAAAAGGTATAGGTCAAGACCAGTAGTTCCTTGAATGGGGGTCTTCCTCAGGACAGAGAAATAGAGCAACTATCAAAGTAGGTAAAGGTACCATGAATGAGTGCCTTACTAGAGATATATAGGTGTGGGTATATACAATAAATTAAGTAGCTCATCGGCTCACTACAATACAAAGCTGCTACGCAGGCAGTAAAGGACTTATGGAAAGGGGCGACCACTCGGTCCCCCCGAACGTATGGATGAGTGCCTCGATCCCCCCGGGAAGCCATTTTTGGGCGGGAGGCGCGTCTCGGCTGGTATGCCCGAAGCGGCGTAGCCGGGGCGCGCCTTTTCCCGCCCTAGAGTGGGCTGGCCTAGACACCGACGCAGCCAGCCACGCCCCCGGGGCGGGCAGGGGCGGGTTTTCGCCCGCCCTGAAGACGGATAAAAGAAGGCGCAAGACCAGAAGACGTCCTCTTGTTCTTGTGCTCCGAAGCTGCACCTCCTCGCTACACGTGAGCTCGGGACGGAACGAAGAGCCAATTTTGAGCGTTTTGATCTTTTTCTTTGTCTTCTAGATACTTCCTCGGAGAGATGCCCAAGAAAGGCGCAAAAAGAATGACGACCGATCAGATGGTGCGGGCCCTTTGCAAAGAAGTGTCCGACATAAAGAAACGGTTGGCGGAGCGAGATGGGGAGGAGGGTTCGGGCACCCCGCCGGCTGGAGGGAGACCTAAGAGGCCGAGAAAGGTTCCAGCCGGTGGGGCCGTCCCGGTTCCCTCTGCCCCGCTCGAGGCGCCGACCCCAGTACCGATGGAGGGGAATCCAATCCCCGTTGTCGTCACCCCGACATCCAAGGAAGACATGCCCCCCGAGCTGGCAGCACAGCTAGCAGCATGGTTGGGGGATAGTAGTGATGGCGCCACGGCTGCCGAAGCACAGGCGCTGATAAAAGGGCTTCGTGAGAAGAAAGAGGCAGCTAGAGTGGCTACGCCGTTGGCGGGGATAGACAAGCCGCAAGCGGCAGAAGCTGCGTCCGGTGCAGGTAAGCGGCCATTGCCGATTGCAAGGGACGAGTCAGCACCCTCTCGTAGAGAGAGATTAGGACAACATGTGCCTTTAGCTATAAAGGAAAAGATCTGGGCGGGGGAGTACGTGAATATTTTTTCCCTGCTTGTTGATCATTATGATGTGGAACATGTAAAAAGTCAGAAGGACTTAATGCATCCGAGTGTTTGGCGCGCAAAGATGGCCGCCTTTAAGGTAAATGAGAACATTGGCAACTGGGGCAATGCATGGGGTATTTTCACATCAATTTTGGGGGAACGTAGGCCCGAGTTGCTTCCTGAGTTTCCCGTTTATCAATCACGAATTATGGGTTACTCGACAGCGTATCAAGGTAACCATTGGTTTTGTTATGACAATTTGTTCAGGAAAGAAAAGGAACATAACAAGGGTTTGACTTGGGATTGTTACGATTCTTTAACATGGGATAAGATGAAAGAATCGGGAATGTTAAGAATGCCATTGGTCGGGAGCACTGTTGTTGATTACTCCCGCCAAAATGTGGGGACGCCCTTTCGACCAAGTACGAGCACCGACGACCAGTCGAGGCCCGCAGGCAATACAGGGAGAAAGGGTTTCTGTTTTAATTTTAACAAGGGGAAGTGTACCAGGCCTCCGGGATCGTGTAAATTCAAACATGAGTGTAGTACGTGTGGGTCGTCCCATCCTGAGTCATCGTGCAGAGCCAGAACGAGTGAGAATGGGGGTAAGGGAGGCGCCAAACAGGTCTAAGCTAGGCCGAGGGGCGCCTTTACCAACCCCGATTGATACCTTGGCAATGATTCCCTGGCTCAGCGAATACCCGGATCGCACTTCTGCCGGGGTGCTGCGGAACGGTTTACACATGGTTTCCGCATCCCGGTAGGGGACTTTCAGGGTGTAGGGATGTGCAAAAATCAACTTTCCGTTTTACAACATGCATCTGTAGTGCAAGAAAAAATTCAGAAAGAGGTTAGCCGGGGACGGGTCGCCGGCCCGTTTAGTGAGCCCCCGGTACCGGATTTCGTTTGTTCTCCGTTAGGGGTGGTCCCCAAGAAGGACCCGGGTGAGTTTCGTTTGATTCATAATCTATCTTCTCCATATGGTCTTTCGGTGAACGACGCAATTGAGCCAGAAGTTTGTTCGGTGCGATACGCATCTTTTGATGAGGCGGTAGCCATCTTGAATCGCCTGGGGCACGGGACGTTGATGGCGAAATCTGATATCGAGTCAGCGTTCCGGTTGCTTCCGGTACACCCAGACGATCAGCGTCTTCTGGGATTCGGGTTTCAGGGGTCATTTTACATGGATAGGTGTATGCCAATGGGATGCTCTATATCATGTGCTTACTTTGAGCAATTCAGTACTTTCCTGCAATGGGTGTTCACTAAGAAAACGGGTTTCCGAAATGTAATGCACTACCTTGACGATTTTCTGTTCCTTGGCCCCGCCGGTACTTCCGAATGTGCCCGGGCCTTAGCTGAATTCTGTGTGTTAATGGATCATCTTGGCGTGCCATTGGCACCAGGTAAAACTATGGGTCCCACGACTTGCCTCGAGTTTTTGGGGATCGAGTTGGACTCAAGGGAGGGGTGCTTCCGTTTACCAGCTAGCAAAGTGTCGAAATTCAGGGCAGCCCTCCAAGTATGTTTAAAGGCATCCAAAGTTACACTGCATCAGTTGCAACAGTTAGTGGGAAAGTTGAACTTTGCCTTGAGGGTGATACCAATGGCTCGCCCCTTTTCCCGCTCAATTGCCCAAGCGATGGTTGGCTTAAAGGAGGGTCATCATCGCACAAGGTTATCGGCCGAGGTCCGCCAGGACATGCGGATTTGGTTAGCATTCTTGGCGGACTTCAATGGCCGGGTCGTCTGGAACAAGCCAGCCGTCTCCTCTGAAGAGCTTGGGCTATGGACAGACTCAGCAGGAAGCGTAGGTTTTGGCGCCATCTTCGGCACAAAATGGTCGGCACAAAAGTGGCCCCTATGGTGGCACGAGAAGGGGCTGACAAGTAACATCGCTTTCCTCGAACTATTTCCCATTCTGGTGGCCCTGAGAACCTGGCCAGAAGGGTTCAGAGATCATTCTGTTGTGTTCTGGTCCGACAATATGACCGTGGTAGAATGCATCAATAGTCAGGCAGCCCGTTGTAAGTTGATTTTGAGGCTCCTCAAAGAAATTGTCTTACTGTGTATGCAACTGAACGTAGTATTCAGAGCAAAACATGTCCCAGGGGTGATGAATCAGGCTGCTGATGCACTGTCTCGTTTTCACATGCAGGCTTTCTCGGGTTTCCTTCCTTCAGCGGACCCGGAGCCGGCACCCTTCCCCGAAGCTCTCTGGTCTCTCGGTGCCCCGAACTTCGTCACCTCGTGGGAGAGAGTCTAGCACCCAGGACAAGGAAGGCATATGAAGGGGCGTTCCAGGCCTATTTAGCCTTTTTGGGGGCAGAGAGAGGAGGACTTTGGGGTCAGGAGGAGTTGGTAGTACTTTTTCTGATGTCCTTACGTAGGGCTGGGAAATCGGTGGCTACGGCCCAAAGGCATCGTGCCGCCATTTCCTTTGTTGCCAGGGCCCATGGCATCCTGGACCCAACAGCGTCTTTCACGGTACAAAAAGCGCTACGTGGGTGGCAACGTCTAGAGGGTCGCAGAGTAGATGTACGACGACCGATAGGTCTAGACAGGTTGTCCCAGTTACTGGTCACGCTCCCGAACACATGCTCGTCCCCGTTCGAGACCTGTTTGTTCCGGACTGCATTTACGCTGGCATTTCACGGGGCTATGAGAGTTAGTGAGCTGGTTGCAAGGAACAAACGGGACGTGACGGGGGGCTTGTGCAGGGAGCATGTCCAGATCAGGGGTGATGCGATGATTGTCTCCTTTCTCAGGTCCAAGACTGACCAAGATGGGAGAGGGGACTGCACGATCATCCGCAGGAACCTCGACTCATCCATGTGTCCGGTACAGTGCTTAGAAGATTACCTAGCACGAAGGGTGGCATCATGGGGAGGGACATTGTTGAGGCATGCAGACGCCACCCCGCTGACGAGGTTTCAGTTTCAACGGGTGCTTGCAATGGCCATTGCTGCAGCGGGCTTGGACCCGGGCGAATTTGGGACCCACTCCTTTCGTATAGGGGCTGCCACTGAAGCTACAGCCAGAGGTCTTAATGTAGAACAAGTGAAACGTGTGGGGCGCTGGTCCTCCAATTGTTATAAGAGGTACGTGCGATTGCACATGTTGTGAAACTGTAATCATGTACTCACGCCTCTTGTTTTTGTTTGTTTTCAGTTGCGCAAGCCTACGCGGCAGGGCAGACTGAGCAGTCGACCCAACACCAGGTCAGCGGTCGCACGTCACCGGCTGTGAGGAAGGAGGTTTGGGTCGTGGGCCACTCATACGTGAGACGGGCTGCAGACGTATTCAAAGCAGGTGACATGGTTCACGTACCTGAGGAATACGGGTACAGAGTGTCCTTCTACGGAAGGGGCGGTCTCTGTATTGACCAGTTTCAGGAATTTTTTGAGGGCTTGTTAGAGCGGATGAGGTCACCGCCGTCCATAGTCATAGTGCATTTGGGGGGCAATGATTTGGTCACCACCGGTAGACGACTTCTCCTGGAGGCTATGCTTTCCACGGTAAGTTGGTTAGCGAGGAGAGTTCCGGGGTGCCTAATCGCATGGTCTCATATGATCCCACGAAAAGTGTGGCGGGGGGCTATCTCGATCCCTGCTTTGAATCATTCGGTTAGAAAATTGAATAACAAAGTGAGTAGGTTGTTCCGTTCCAAGGCATTGCATTCGATCTCGCATAATTGTATTAATGATGACAGTATGTATCTGGGGGATGGTGTGCATTTGTCGAGGGCGGGGAATGAGTTACTCATAGGAGACTTCCTAGCCTGGTTAAAATCTTTGGAACATGACCTTTAGGTAGGAGTTTTGTGGGGGGTCCGGATAGCCGGTCAACTATCCGGACCTGTGGCGGTAAGGTCATGATCGGTGAGCACTAATTGGTAGATCCCTATGAGTGGGCGTCACCCAACACGGATGGGAGCGCTCGGGAGAGGTGGCCATTGGCCCCTCAGTGGGGAGGCGGTCCCGTCTAAGGGCGGGTCGCCGGAAGTAAAGGAAAGGCGGTCAAGGCCCCTTCCTTTGTAGGAGGGGTTACAGCCCCCTCCTGGGGAATTTCCCGGGGCTAGTGTCATCTGCGACGGCAGATGCGGTAAGTTGTGTGGGGTGGGGAGAGGTCAACGATACCTTCTAGATACCACACACAAGTGTTCGAACGACCTTTAAATGGCGTCGAGTCTTAAGTGCCCCCGTCAAGTCAAGGGAAATTGTTAGTAGTTGCACTTGTGGTAAGCCCCTGTGCCATCGCCCCTCCTAAGTGGGAGGGGTAAGTCTGGTTAGGGATCTTGACACCGGTTATGACCTTGCCGTTGGCCCTTAAACGTTAGGATGTACAATTTCAGTATTCTTAGAGAATGTTTTGTAGGATGCTAGTTCGGCTAGGAGAACCTCTGTATTAGAGATTATGTTAAGGTTAGCCAAACATCGTAATGTGATAATGAAATTGTACATAACATGAAAACGTTTAATGTTTTAATCTTTTGTTTTAATAAATACGGCCGGGATGGTCACTCCATCCCACATCCAAAAACTTTAAGAACAGTTTCCGGTTTCCCTTCCTTTTGGGGATTGTGTTGAGAGGGGGTGGCGGGTATCTCAGCCATATGGAAAGGGGCGACCACTCGGTCCCCCCGAACGTATGGATGAGTGCCTCGATCCCCCCGGGAAGCCATTTTTGGGCGGGAGGCGCGTCTCGGCTGGTATGCCCGAAGCGGCGTAGCCGGGGCGCGCCTTTTCCCGCCCTAGAGTGGGCTGGCCTAGACACCGACGCAGCCAGCCACGCCCCCGGGGCGGGCAGGGGCGGGTTTTCGCCCGCCCTGAAGACGGATAAAAGAAGGCGCAAGACCAGAAGACGTCCTCTTGTTCTTGTGCTCCGAAGCTGCACCTCCTCGCTACACGTGAGCTCGGGACGGAACGAAGAGCCAATTTTGACCCACCCACCAGCCCCTGAGGACAGCAAAGTTGTTGTGCGATAAAGTGAATTGATAAGTTTGTTTTTCCATTTCATTTACAGGCTATAACAGTAGCAGTTTGTAGTTAATAAAGATGGTGAATATCGTTTAGGTTGTTATGATTAAAGTGATTTGATGTGATGTTGCATTTTTAGCATGTTCCTTCGGTCGTAGCGACCAATGTTTTCATAGGTTGAAGAACTGTCGTATTTATTTTTTGGTAGGCGGTAAGGTCATGATCGGTGAGCACTAATTGGTAGATCCCTATGAGTGGGCGTCACCCAACACGGATGGGAGCGCTCGGGAGAGGTGGCCATTGGCCCCTCAGTGGGGAGGCGGTCCCGTCTAAGGGCGGGTCGCCGGAAGTAAAGGAAAGGCGGTCAAGGCCCCTTCCTTTGTAGGAGGGGTTACAGCCCCCTCCTGGGGAATTTCCCGGGGCTAGTGTCATCTGCGACGGCAGATGCGGTAAGTTGTGTGGGGTGGGGAGAGGTCAACGATACCTTCTAGATACCACACACAAGTGTTCGAACGACCTTTAAATGGCGTCGAGTCTTAAGTGCCCCCGTCAAGTCAAGGGAAATTGTTAGTAGTTGCACTTGTGGTAAGCCCCTGTGCCATCGCCCCTCCTAAGTGGGAGGGGTAAGTCTGGTTAGGGATCTTGACACCGGTTATGACCTTGCCGTTGGCCCTTAAACGTTAGGATGTACAATTTCAGTATTCTTAGAGAATGTTTTGTAGGATGCTAGTTCGGCTAGGAGAACCTCTGTATTAGAGATTATGTTAAGGTTAGCCAAACATCGTAATGTGATAATGAAATTGTACATAACATGAAAACGTTTAATGTTTTAATCTTTTGTTTTAATAAATACGGCCGGGATGGTCACTCCATCCCACATCCAAAAACTTTAAGAACAGTTTCCGGTTTCCCTTCCTTTTGGGGATTGTGTTGAGAGGGGGTGGCGGGTATCTCAGCCATATGGGTATGGGTTGGGAAGCTCCTATTCCAGAAAATGACACACACAGCGCATAACCACAGAAATCCCATGTGAAGCTTGAGTTGCTCTGCTGCTAAATTACTGGATATACTTGCCAACTTTGTGGACAAAGAAATTGATCACTGCCAGTGCTTGGCAATTCAAATGTTTCATACAGAATTGGCCCTGATTATACTAGGGTTGGTGCAACAAGGTCACTTCAATCACTAAAACAATAGGGAATCAGTGTGTTTCGATAATAGGACAGGGCAAAGGAAAGAAACTTTGTTGGGCAATAATACCTGTGAAATTAATAGGATTGGACATGTAGGTACTGAATGTACTTGCTAACTATACTCACATAACCCTTGATCTCTACTCATACCTGCAATTCAAAAGTATCATGCTTGTTTAGCAAAGTTAAAAGGGTTGGACGTACAAGTACTAAATGTACTTGCCAACGATACTCACATAACCCCTGATCACAACTCATGCTTACAGTTCAAAAGCCTCATGCTTGATTAGTCACAATGTTGCATGGAAATGCTGCTGTAAAGTGACTTCAATCACTGAAAACAATGGGATTCTGTAAAATTCTACTGCAGGACATAATAAAAGAAATGATTGGTTTACCAAGAGGCTCAGAAAAAGCAGTGGCGGTGAAGTCAAAGCACTCAGAAGAAACAATTACCATTCACAGGAGGATTAAATCTGTCAGCGACTCGCGTTTTGGCGAGATCTCCAGAGTGTCTAAAAATAGAAACAATGCTGACGTGCAGCGGCTGCTTCCACGTCGGGAATGCAGCCGCTATTTTCAGCTTGCTGTGATGACGAACACGAGCGTGGCTCGTTTCCATATGTAAATGGCAGTATTGGGTAGCTAAGATGAAGCGGCAGACGCCGTGATAAATCGCATGGCTTATTTCAGGTGCAAGGGAGTCAACTGAGAAAAGAAGGAAAGGGTGATACTTTAAAGACACAATTATATAGATTTTCGAGCCAAACCACAAGCCTCTATAGCATGCGCACAACATGACATTCACCCTTTCCAAAATGTTTATCCCGCTATGCCAAATAACTCTCAGAGTCGGAGTATGTTGTCTAGGGCGTAGCCTTTTTATTCACATCAATCCAGGTAAATTCATCACAGACCAATAGGAGAAAACCATCCTATTTGGATATAAACATTATTCACAGCCTCATGCTTTAGTCGCATCAACCTGTCAAGGTATTAAGTAAATCAGGCATGACATTACTTGAACTTCAGTTTTGGCCGTACACTTTAGCGGCAATAACATGTCAAGGGAAGTAAGAACATTATGAACAACCAAAAGTAACTCTGGGTCTAGGCAAAATGATCCATGAAACAGTGTCTGATGTGTAACTCTATTCAGGATGTGGTTGTGAAACTGAAAAAAATTTGATTTAAGCACAACAAGATACTTCCATCAGTTATCGTCCGCTACCGCCCTTGTCATCATCTGGACTTCCTCACACCAAGGAAAGTATTCTTGCAGCCACTTACTGAATGTAAAGTGGGTATTCCAGTCTGTAGAAAGTTTTCCCGTGTACTGATAACTACAAAGCAGTGCGTGGAAAGAATTATGGTGACAAGTGTGTGACTAAATGTGAACTCTAAAATTGGAGAACCGGGAGGAATTTTTTTTTTATTAAGTACCTCACATGTTTCCAATGTTAAAAACCAGTGCGGATGTATAGTAGGTTTAGCAAATAGCTACTATATATATCATAAGGTCAACATGTTTCTGCAGTCAATGGACCCAAAAAGGTGTCCGCTGCTTTCGTCAGGACCGTGTCTCGCTACTGCTTAAAAAAGAGAATAAAATAGAATATATTTACGTAACGTGTTACAGGTGTCACCTGGACTTCCTTGAGTAAATATACGTCCTCCTAGGTTCAACTGGAAATCCAGGAGATGAAGGTAACAACATCAGACAAAGACATAGACCACACATAGGAGAAATGGAGATAAATGTCAGTAAGGGTAACCAAGTTTTTGCACCTATAGGTATTGTTTTCCCCAGATGATGTAAAAAAATATGTACATCTTGGGCTTTCAGTGTCAGCCCTAATCCGCTTACCTGATAGGTAGGAGGAAAATGCTACGCCTCACCTGGCTGCGGCTCAGGTAGGTAGAGCACCGCTATAATAGTAGTAAAAAAGCAAAGACACAAAGGAAAGGTCACGTATTTACAAAAAACCCACATTCAGAGTATTTTATGTCACCGATGTTGATGGTGACCTTAAGTTTAAAGAACAATATCTGGTGTATATTTCAAGAGATTTTCTCTCATTATAGCGTTGTGTTATAGTTTCTCCTATCTAAGTATAGCCTTCCAGCAAATGGCATCAATTAAGACTCGTCTACATAAAATCAGTTTTCAAAAGGCAGAATATTGTTAATGGTAGTGCGGTAGAGGCATATGTATCTTAATATACAGGTAAATCGGGTCATTTTATATCGCAGTGTATTGGTTGGTTTGCCAACTCCGCTCACACGTGCACACCTCGATCCCTCTCTCTAATCAGGTAATTTTGTATCGCGGTGTAGGGACTGATTTGCCTACTCCGCTCCAACATGCACAACCCGATCCCTCTCTCAAATCGGGTGATTTCGTGTCGCGGTGTAGTAGCTGATTTGCTTACTCGGCTCAAAAGTGCACAACCCGATCCCTCTCTCAATACTATTGTCTCTAAATGGATCGAGTCCTCAAGCGTGCTTGCTGAGTCCTGGTTAGTACAAAGCCGAACACGAAAAAAGTTCGATTCAGCTTGAATGTATAAAGCCAAGGTAGCGACATTCTAAATCTAGCATAGTACTGGCATAGATCCTCTCAAACACTCACCTAACCGTCGGTACTCCAAGCGTCCCTCTGTGCCGACTTGGGGAGGTACCTCCTCGGTTCAAGGCGCCATCTTTGTAGCAAGGTGTCAGTGCTGTCAGCACATAACAGCACCTATCGGTCAGGCTTGCGTAATTTGGCAAAGGATGTAGGGAATTGTAGTTCTCGCGTGTGATAAAATTACGACGAGATTTTTTTAAAAAGCAAACAATTACGTATATATACCCTTTTTGGTGAAAGAATAGAATTAATTTTATGGGCCCGATAAATGGCTGATGTTTGTAAAGCATATTTTAGTGTGAGGACCAAAATGCCTCGAGGTCCCGACTAGAAAGGCATGTGGGAAACCGTAGTCTTCGCCCTTCTAAGAATACGGCACGTAAAACAACGGGTAGTGGTCCAAATTAGCCTCTCACTGAGTCGATTATTATACCTAACTATAACGGGGCATACAGAGAACTATAGTGCCACTATAGCACGTGGTCTGTATCATATTCAGGACCGCTGTGTTAGGGGGCTGTGTGTGCCTTGAAATAGAATGTCCGTTGTTACAGCAAGTTCACAAAAAAGGTTACTCACTAGGTCAATGATTACATCTAACCAAAACAGAGCATGCAGGAACCTACAGTGCCACTCATCGCCGGATCATATTCATATTGCGAAATACCTTATTAAAAGGCTATATAGTGTATGCCTGAAGAAGGGTATGAGGGAGACTAGCGTTTCTATACTTGAGTTTAAACCCATTCTGATGACAAATTAGCCAGACATGCCCTATTTAGATCCTACTTGAGGAGAACTCAGTCAGTCGTTTAAGTGCTGCTATAACCCATGCAACTCTGTAAGACAGAACCCTAATGTCCAGATAGAATCATAAGGACATCCAAGGAATGTCCTCGTTTAAATCTGTCTGGTCAGAATTAAGTTTGTAGACCCACTTTTGTTCCTTATTGAACAAAAATGTACTTATATCTGCGATGTGGTCAGGTATCAAGGGTTGCTCAATGACCGTCCAGGTAAACTCAGTGGGACCATGGCCAACCAATAGGAAGTGGTTCGTTAGGCAAGTAGGTTGTTTTTTTACACCGTATGGTGCTCTTGTGTTCAGATATTCTTACTCTTACTTTCCTGGTGGTCATCCCCACATATTTCAACCTACACGGGCAAGTAATCAAGTAGATTAGGTTGTGACTATTGCAGTTGGTAAAACATCTCTGTTGCCATGGCCTACTGCTACCAATGTCTATGCTGAGTGATTTAGATGTCTGAGGACATGCTGCTCAGCTGCCGCAGGGATGGTGTCCTTCGACAGCCGGCATGTCCCACAGGGTTCCCACTGGGGGTGCAATTTTGATCTTGGGTCTTGTATGCACCAATTTGTCCCTCAAGATCGGCCCTCGTTTGAAGGCGAAGAGTGGTAAAGGTAGTTTGTCTGAACCTGTATTTAAAATGGTCCAATGTTTCTTGATTATTTTCTGTATGTTATTGGATTGAGTACCGAATGTGTTTACACACGTGATTCTATCTTCTTTAACTTTGGAAGTAGAAGGTTCGAGTAGGGACTCTCTGTTGTTGTTAACAGCTCTTTTCATAGATTGACGCACTAGCTTCTTGGGATACTTCTTCGTGCAAAGATGTTGCTCCAAAACCTTGGCATGTTCATAGAAGGTCTCCTTAGTTGAACAGTTGCGATGAATCCGCAAAAACTGTCCATAAGGCAAGTTGTTTCCTTGGTGTGAGGAAGTCCAGATGATGACAAGGGCGGTACCGGACGATAACTGATGGGTACTTCCAAAACATGGAAGTATCTTGTTGTGCTTAAATCAAATTTTTTTCAGTTTCACAACCACATGTAGAATAGAGTCACACATCAGACACTTTTTCATGGATCATTTTATCTAGACCCACAGTTACTTTTGGTTGTTCATACTGTCTTTCTTTGGGGGACGTATCTGTGCTTGGTCTTTAAAATATTTCCCCTGGGACCCTCTTTTTGTGTTATAGTAAGAACATTAGGCACAACATTTCACCAGCACTTGAGCTTGGCCTTGCCATGGAACCTGACCGATTCATCCCACCATGCTCTCCACTAAGCTGCGCACATTGCGCCGTCAGGCCCCAATGCGCGACAGCAAACAGTTGCATTACTTGAAATTCAGGGCACTGCATAACGCACCGGCCCACAGGGTTGCCTGAACACAGGCATCCTCCCCAAGGTTCTACTCAGTCCATACATTGCGGGTTAGTGCAGTAAAGTCCAGGACAACCGTCAGGTTGGTCCTCCTTTTCCTCCTACCCTCTGCACACATGGATCCTACCCCCTCCTGGAGTCAATCCAGTTGCTGAACTTCCCTTGTTGTGCATCCCCTTTGTTAACTGTCAGTGCTCAGCCACTCCGCGAAGCCCCGATCTTCTGGTGGGTGGGTGGTCGACGCCTCGCCTCTGCAGCTTGCCGGAAGTCTGAGGGGACAAAGAGGCCGACTATTCCAGGGTACAGCCTTAAATAACTCTCCCTGCGCACCCTGATGACACCACTTCCGTTATCACAATACACCCCCTTCTTACCCAACCCGGGCTCAGTCATGTGGCGAAACTAAGGGTGCCCCTCCCCTAGGCGTAGGGGACGCCTGTTCAGGAAATCGATAAACAATTGGTGAGAAAATACAATTTAAAAACAATACATGAACAAAGATAAGGAGGGGGATTGAACACCATAACCTGCCCCAAAGAAACAAGAAATAGATTTTGATCATGCAATAAATTCATTACAATAACAAAAAGAATCACAAAACATATAACAAGCAGGAAAACATATTTGGAAGGAAATTTAACAGAAATTAAACAACATAATGAACCCCTGCGGAATAATAAATGATAAGCAGATTTTGGTCATGCAATAAATATATTAAAGTAACCAAAAAGAATCACAATACATAAAACAAGCAGGAAAAAAAAATGATTTGCTGCAGCTAAGTAAAATCATGTCCAACTCGTATGTATTTTTCATTTTAATCATCCTTTAGTGTTTTTGCATTTTTGTGTGTTAACATGTTTTTACTTAGCTGCAGCAATTCACTTTGTTTTGTTATGGGAGGCTGTCTTGCTGTAGAGCTGGGCACCATCCTTCTCCGGTGGTAAGCAGCATTCAGTGGGGCTTTAAATCTGGCATGGGGTGACCTTGACAGTTTCACCAGCATGCTCCTCTGACTAAACAAAGCTGTGATGTTGTTTATATAATAAACTGCACCAATGTTGCCATGCCGAAGTTCCAGTCATCCCATCATGGTATAATTATATTATTGGACCTGCATCTGTTGACTCAGGACCCAGGAGTGATTCTAAGGGCTAGTTAGATGGACTACTGACTAGAGGCTCATGGACACAAGGCTCCAACAATCTTGAACTCAGTAACTGTACTCTGCCGTCTTTGAGTCCAACCTGCCAAGTAGTGCCATCCCAGTCCTGGACCCTTGGAGGTTGGCCATAAGATGTTCTGCCTGCAGATTCAGTGCATCTCTTCTTCTGCACAGTGCAATCCTGATTAGAACCGATGTACCACCTCCTCTGCTTGGACTTTCCTGACAAAAGGACTTTGCATTGCAGCCTCGCAGCTCCATGGGAACTGCTGCTGGGCAATGCATCTCCAACGCAAGCCCTCACATCACACAGCCTTTCTTTAATGGGATCCTCGACAATGATCAGGACCTCACATTGCAGCCTCACAGCTCCTTGGAAGTGACCCATCACCTCCGCTGCACGGTGCATCCTTGACACCGGACTACACATAGCAAGCCTTCATGAACTGGATCCTTGACAACGACACAGGACCTCGCATCATAGCCGTGCAGACCCTCGGAACTGATGCATTTTCTCGACTGCGCGGCGGATCCTTGACACAGGAATCAGCAACTCTTCACATTCAGGATTTAAGGGGCTTAACTGGGGCCCTGTAGCTGGCCCCCACTCCATCACGGTCAGCCGGAACTTGTGACTCTGTTGTGGTCTACCACAACCAGAGATCCACAATTGGCACTTTGTGCTTTTTTGCATATCTTTGGTTCTGCTGATTGGATTTTTGTTGTTTTAGTTAATAAAATATATTCTATCTTTCTAATCTGGTGTGGGATTCCTTTTGTGGTGTGTAGGAGATTGGGTTATCAGTTGTATGGCCTGCACAAGTCATAGGTCCAAAATTATCCTTTCTGGGCACCAAGCACCTCATTTTAGTGCTTGACTTTCGCAGGATAGCGAGGCAGAGCAGTCCAAGTCCTACTAAGGAGAGGTGATATGGACGAGTAATCACCTTTCACTGGCAGGCAATAAATAATAACTCTCAACAAGTGATTGTCCAGTCAGTACCTTTTCTTTAGGAAAAAAGTACTTTTTTTACACACACACACACACTACTAAATACTATGCAGTAATTTACAAATATGTACATTGGCAGTTGACAAATACCATATATGACATTGGATAACCAATTTTGACCCTCTAAAGGAGGTCACAAATTAGATCAAGTGAGTGTCCTTGTTTTGGTAAGGTTCAAGAGCAACAATCCACAAGTTAAAATCATCATCAGGCACATCAATGCAATCATCAAAATAATACTTCTGTACAGAAGCACTTATTAATACTAATAGAACATATACTATGTGAGCAATAGTCATCTATATGTGAAACCAATAAAGCATTTATATTGAGCTAAACATATGTTTTGTGTATTTTTCATATATTTTTCAACCAGAAAACTGCAATTATAAAAAGAGCTCCTAGAGAACATTACATGGTAATGACTGCATTGCAACCATAAAGGTAGCCCTACAGGGAGCTTCAAGACATAACTTTCAGGCCATAACAATAGCAACTAGAAAGAGGGTGGCGTGGCTGGGTGTCGATGTAAGGGGAAGCGGATCTCAGAGCTCCTCCCTGGCTTCCCTCCACCATCACGATCCTGAAACACTGAGGGGGCCCCCTACAGCTCATTATCTGGCGGAACACTTGGTGCCCCTACAGGTTCACTGCTGAGGAGTGTGGATGCCGTGAGAAGAGTAAAAAACGCAGCTTATGGCCCGCTCGGACTCCGGATGCGGCGGTGCTAATATGGCGGCCGCGCGCTGAAACCGGAAATCTCCGAACCACCGAAGCAGCAGAGCTTTGCGCTCTGGATTTGAGCGGCTGAATGAAGTGCCGGAACTTGCCCCACGACAGGGAGGCCACAGGCGCCGACCCGTGGAGAGTGAGTTAGAGCAAAGGAGACACCAGGCAACTCTTGTATTGAGTTGCACGCCCAATTTGGCAGCCCCGTGAGGCGACGGCGAGAATTGGTGAGGACGGAGACAGAGAGTAGAGCGAGGCAGAGCGGCAGGGAGCGCAACATGTGTAAGTGCTGATTAGCAGCTTAAACACTCCTCTGGAGTCCGGGCCATGACTCTGATGGTGGGGCGGAGACAATAGCGGCGAGGAAGCCTGTTGAATATCAGAGTGGCTGAGAGGAGGCTTGTGCAGCGAGGTCGCGGAGATCTTGAGGGTTAGAACTGGTGAAGCGGAAGGACGGCCGGGATCTACCTGTTCTGAGCTCCCTTACTGAGTGGACGGGTGAGTACTGCGAAGTGACGTCCTGCTAACAAGGGGGACCGCACACACACTGGAATGTTGCAGTGCTATACTTGTGAGCCACTGTAGAGACGACTGGCCGGTGAGTCAGGTGCCTTGGACTTCGACCCGCAATATCACACGTTGAGGTGGTGATTGGATTAGGCCCAGCTGGGAGGCAGCAACTGTCTGACGGCACTGGAGGTAAAGAGTGGCTGGTGACTATGAGATGAGAGCCTACTGACTGGTGCTGGGCACTCGCTGAGGAACTTGCTAGTGATGTGGGTTCACTTGATAGATACCAACGGCCCCTGAGAGGCTCACTACCATTATACGTAAGTTCTACTCAACACGAGAGTCCCTCTTTCCAATATAAGAGAGGCTGAGCCAACGGAGGCTGTGCTGTGGTGATACAATACCTACTGAGTGACGGGGAGGACACGGAAGAGCAAAAGACTGGTGGATTCATCACAAAACACCTAGATCTCTATAATTGTTTGTGAGCTTAAAGATCTACGAGGGCTCCACGGCATCCTGTGCTTTATCGTGGTAGAAATCAAGATAGGAAGAGTATCCAAAAGAAAGGGGTTTGAGGTCCTGCGAGTGGAAGAAGCGGAGCAACATACCAAGGATGATAAGGATGCGTCCGGGAGACGAACAGAGAGGCCTCCTGGAGACCCTAGCTGACATCATGCAAGCCATTACCTCCTCGAGAGAAGCGCTGTAAACAAAATTGATGCAATAGGGGCGGATCTCACCTTGCTAAAAGATGATCACCGTAAGGTCAAGGAGAGAGTGGCCATCAATGAGAAAGCCATGCAGGAAGTTCCGGAGGCAGGCTCTACCCTACAGTGTGACCTTAAAGCGGTGGAAATTAAGATCAAAGTATTGCAAATGAGGGCTGAGGACAGTGAAGGGCGTTCACGACGAAACAACCTGCGTATCGTGGGAGTTCCCGGAACGTGAGGAAGGGGCTGATGCTGTCCAGTTCTTGGAAACTTGGTTAAGGATGGTTGTGGCCCTGGAGGGTCTCTCCCCCTTTTATGCACTCGAACGCGCCCACAGAGTCCTGGCATGGCCGCCCAAGCCTGGAGCCCCTCCCCAACCAATGGTGGTGAGGCTGCTTCACTATCGTGATCGAGACTACATCCTGCAGCGAGCATGAAAGAAACAAGACCTGCAGATTTGAAATAGCAAAGTGATGATCTTCCCGGATTTCACCAGAGAAGTGCAGCACCAGCGAGCCTCCTTCCTGGCCGTTAAGCAGAAAATGAGCCAGCTGCAGCTTCCCTATGCTATGTTGTTCCCGGCACGCCTTCAGATGACTGACGATGCATAGACACATTTCTTTACTACCTCTCATGAAGCTTGGGACTAGCTGGAGACTCGACGAACCGCTCGACCCCGCACTCCATCACCGGGCTCGTCACAATGAGAGCCGAACTCACCTTCACCTTCTCAGAGGGCTCCTTCACTAACGTGACAGAAACTAGAGCGTGATAAAGCTGTGCAAGCGGTGGCGGGGATTAGCCATTGGAGACATGAGCCAGAAAAGAAACATCACTGAACACGAAATGAACAAATCTGACGGCTCACAGTGGATGTCCATGAGGCTTCAGATGGCGAACTCCCGAACATTATGCCTCAAACTGCAGACAGCATAATCTGAAGGTCACACAACAGGTCGTATGAAAAGGGATTGTCTATTGATGGGAGTTGTCCTCCATTAACACTTGAGATTACTGGTGGCACCTTGGATACACTTTCAGAACATGGGGGGGCTCTACCTGATATACGAGACTGGGGGGGGAGAGTCAGGGGTGGCTTACACCTCACCACTTTTATGATCCATTGTTCATGTTCCTTAGTTTGGATGGGAACTTGTTTGTGTTTATCTGTCTTGGGGAGAGGGAGTAGGGGAGGTTTTATTGTAAAGGGAAGTTGTTTTGGTGCCAGGCATGGTGCTGGGGGGGAACTAATCCGATAAAGACTGGGGCTCATACCATGAGACCCACCATAGGTATTAAATGTATCTCCTGGAATGTTAGGGGGATGCACACCATGCTCCGGCACCACAAAATACATTTGTATCTGATCAGGAGAGGAGTGCAGATAGCACTGCTACAGAAAACCCATATCACGAGATAGAAGGAGCGGCACTGCAGTGCTGGTGGAGAGGGCAGGTGTTTCATACTACATATCCAGCTTTTGCCAGAGGGACTCTGGTCTGGGTACGTGCCAGAGTCCCTTTTCAGTGTATCAGACAAATAATAGATCCAGAGGGCAGATTTGTGGTGGTATCGGGGAGGTTAGACAGACTTGACATAACAATAGGAAGCATCTACACCCCGAATGTTGATCAACCTGCCTTTCTGGCACGATTATCACAAACACTAGCGCCAGTGTTGACTGGTTCGGTGCTTATATGGGGGGATTTCAACAGCATTGCTGACATTAACTTAGACCGTTCCCACCTGCCGCTAACTTATGCTCCCACACATAGAGTTGCTGAGGCTAGACAAGACTGGCAGCCACACTGGGGGTTGACGGACACCTGGAGAGCTCACCACCCGGGGGAGAGAGACTACTCTTACTTCTCTGCCCTGCATGAGTTGCATGTCCATTTGGACTCAATAATATGCTCCCCTGATGTGCATGGTGGGATCACCCTTAGTGAATACTTGACATGGACAGTTTCTGACCACATTCCCCTGCTGGTGTCCTTGTACTGGGTACGGACTAGGCCTATTATCCCTAGCTGGCGGTTGAGACCAGAGGTGCTGGAGGATCAGGTGTTTCGAGCTACGGTAGGCACTGCTATAGCGGATTATTTCCTGACTAATGCCAACACAGCAACTAGCCCACTCATTGAATGGGATACTTTTAAAACCGTTATTAGGGGCTGATGTATTGGGGCGGTGGTGGGAGTATGGAAGATCCTTCTGGGCGATGTACAGAACGCAGAACAGCGGCTTCGGGAGAACCTGGCGACACAGGTGGAAAGGTTGCGCTGCTTCAAATACAGGGCCTACATGGCCCGGGCCCATGCTGAGAGATACAAGTCTGGTGCATTGTGGCTTTGCTGGCCAACCCAGCACGCAGAGGGATGACGATCCTGGAGCTGAGGGGGAGGAACGACGAGGTTTATGATAGTCATCAGGATATTAATCTCCAGTTTCTAGAACACTATACAGACCTATATCAGAGAAAGCTCCATCCAACAGTGTTAGAGGGGGCCTTTTTTTAGAGGATATAGGACTCCCTCAGATTGATGCAGATGCCGTGGAGGTCCTGGGAAGGGAAGTCGAACTCGAAGAGGTGCGTGGGGCCATAAAACACATGGCCAGAAACAAGACTCCAGGGACGATGGGCTCCGGATTGAGTTTTATTTCACATAAGTAGATATCCTGGCTCCTCAACTGATCGCCCTATATAATAGAGCAAAGCGGGATGGTTATCTACCTGCTTCAACGAGGGAAGCAGTAATTATTCCACTACTAAAACCTGGCAAACCAGCTTGGGATCGAACTGCCTATCGACCCCTAGCCATGCTCAAGTTAGACTATAAGATATTAAGTAGCATTTTAACGAGCTGACTGATGATTCACATGACGACGCTAGTGCATGCGGGTCAAGAGGGTTTTATTCCATCCCAGAATACAGCAATGAATATACGCAGACTTTTTCGACTACTTGATACGACCTCACATAACAAAGAAGAGGCTTGCATTCTATCAATCGAGATTGAGAAAGCCTTTGACAGCCTCGAGTGGTTGTATCTTTTCGGTGTCCTGATAGTGTTTGGACTGGGGGAAGGGTTCGTAGCCTGGACAGCAATACCATATTAGAATTCCACCGCAAGAGTTTGAATGGGAGGACTGATATCAGAGGCTTGTGCAGTGGGCCGGGGAACGAGAAAGGTATGCCCGCTATCTCCTCTCTTGTTTGCGCTGGCGGTGGAACCTCTGGCCGTACATGAAGGTCGGGCCATCACTATCAGGGTCTAGTAATGATGGGGCATGCGGAGTTGCAGGACTCAAGGTTAACTGGACCAAGACATGCCTTTTCCATGTTCTAGCGGGCAGGGTTGGCACACTACACACATCAGGTGTGATGTGGGAAAATAGATGCCTGACTTATCCGGGTGTTAAGATATACTTATATGACTCTGCAGACCTATTAGAAGGTAATATAGGGCGAGCGATACGAGGCACCAAAAGTAACTTCGAATTCTGGAGGACCCAACCACTGTCAGTGGCGGGTAGGGTGGCACTTTTAAAGATGGTTACACTGCCTAGACTACTCTATTATTTCAGCTTGTTACCACTCTGGATCCCGCACAAACTATGTGCCCAGCTCAACACCATGATCATAGGTTTTTTTGTGGGGCACCGGTAGAAGCAGAGTGGCACTCACCACCATAATGAGGCCCAGGGCAGGGAGGGGTTTTACAGTACCAGGTTATGAGGCTTATTGTCAGGCAGCACAATTACAGTGGGTCCGCTGCTGGAATCTGGCCTGCGGCCGAGCATGAATGAATCCCCCAACCAGAGATCTCACTACTGACCTGCGAGGCACTGCCTCATGGCGGAGACTGGAA
The DNA here is from genome assembly GCF_964263255.1 of Lissotriton vulgaris. NCBI lineage: Eukaryota > Metazoa > Chordata > Amphibia > Caudata > Salamandridae > Lissotriton > Lissotriton vulgaris. Next base: position 1,315,985,309 of record NC_141695.1, read on the forward strand.
CAGACTGCGAACTTGGGAGGAGGCGGGATATCCACAATTGGAGATCTATTGGAGATCTCTATGAGGACAATGCCTTACTCCCTTTAAAGATTTATTAGAGAGATACGACCTTCCTAGAGGTGATTTCCTTTTACATACTGCCCTGACGGCAGCTATCCGTAAGTATTGGCGAGAGGAACTGACAGAACCTCCAACTTCCCTGGGTTGTCAATATATAGTAGCAACGGCTGGAACGGTAAAAGCAGTCACTTGCCTCTACCGACGCCTTATGCAAGAGGCACGGCGACCCCTGACAGCCCTGTGTCTCAAATGGGAAGCGGACCTCGGCAAGTCCATAGATGGGAAACTGTCGGCAGAGTGGTAGAAAGAGCTTGGAAAAGCTCTAGAAATGCGTGCTTCCAGCTGATAAATTTTTTGTCCTCCATAGAGCATACCTTACCTTGTACAAGATTAACAAATATTTTGGGCCCGATCCGCCTGCCAATGGTGTAACCTGGAAAATGCGGGGTTATTACATATGTTTTAGAGAGAAAAATGACTAGGTTATTGCCTCCTACATTGGTTCCCTCACACTTCCAGGACCAAAGTCACCAGTACATTTATAGACCTGGGGTTGGTAGTGGCCAAAAGGGAATTTACTAGCCATTGGAAGGCAACAAGTGCCCCTAGTTTACTGAGATGGACAAGGGAGTTTATAAAGTGGGCGGACTGCGAAGGGATCTTTAGACTGCAAATGGCCCAGAGGACTGGAATTGAAAATACACTGGCGGAGGCGAGAGCGTGGGTGGCATTAGTGGAGGTATTAAAGCAGCCGAGCGGCGATAATGAAACACCCCTTGGTTGAGAGAGCCAAGATGTGGAGAACTGAGTACCTGACTTAATGAATATCTGTGATGGCCGTCCAAGAGATTGCGATGCCCATTGGGGGATTGGATGGGAGCTGACCCTTGTAGGGAACTACTTTACTTGGGATAATATGCCTCTTACATGTTTTTCTTGCTTGGCAATTCATTGTCCCACTGAGAGTTGCACCTCACAGACTTGTAATTTGGACTTTTCAATTCATTAAGAGAAACCTGAGCATCATGGAGACAGTGGAAAAAGAGGACTTGGAGTGGTTTTTTGAACATTGACATTCTGTAGGAGAATAATATTATCAGAGCAACACAACAGAGGAATGTGGACTGCTTGGGTGATTCCTGTTAACAATCTGAAGTTCAATGGCACCGGTTTCAAGCATGAACTACGACCGTGTTACTGATGTGCACGGACATGACTTTATGAGTTTGCACAGATTATTTTGAACTTTTATGTTTTTATGTTAATGGTTTTTGTCAAGGGCTGGATTTACAGGGGTAACTACATTAGGTTTGGTAATTATTGTGAAGTGCATTGTGAGATTAGAGTACCCAGTATTATGGTTTTTTACACAGGCACAGATATAGGTGAGAGCAGATTGTGGCAGAATCTACTTAGACCCGTTGTTGGCGGTACTGCTATTTTATGTCTTTTTAACCCTTTAACTTTGGCTCCGTACCTACAATTCTTGAATTGTTTTAGCAGTGATCCTCTCTGTTTTTAAAACGTCTATTTCTCTCAGCCCATGGCATTTTAAATAACAACATGTATGTGAAGGTGATCTTACTTGCACTAGCGGGTACCTGTGCTCAGCTGACAGCCTTCCCGCCCCGGTCCGACGTGGTAGTTAGTACCATTGCGCAGAGGACGTGGAAGGTAGAGCCTAGTACTTCCGCTTTCCGTAGTGGCGGCGGTTAGCAGTCTAGTCTGGGGGGAAGAGAAGCTACATAGTGCACATGCCAGAGCGGACACGCAGGGGGGGCGCCGCTAGCGTGCCGAAGACAAGCCCGTCTGCGGCCGGATGGGGCCCAGGCCAGAACCCCTGCCCGAACCGGACTAGCTCGATGTTATACCGCCAAACAGTTACATGCTCTATGTCCCCCCATTATGGAGGTGTGCAAGCATAGTATAATGGCAGAGAACATGCGTTATAACTGTAGTCACTGCCCTTTCAGGGCGGAGTCGAACTTGAAACTGAGAGAGGCAGGTCGAAGCTTAACCTCTCTCTGATCAACTGTAGATCGCTGAGGAGACATAAACACGAAATTAATGACTATTTGGTAGATGGTCAGCCAGATGTGTTATTTCTCACGAAACCTGGCTAAATGAGGATTCTGCTCCAGAAATCCTCGAGGTTCTTCCAAATGGTTATGGAATAATCAGACTGGATCGACCTACTAATAGGGGAGGAGGGATTGCTTTTAATCATAGGCTATCTATTCAGTGCACCCTAGAGCTGGCAGACATTGTGGATAGCGAAGCAGGCTTGTTATCTATTATGGCATCCACAAATTATATTATAAAAGGGTTTCTGACTTACAGGCCCCCTGGGCCTTCCACACGGTTTGCATCTAGCATTATTGAGCAACTGATTCAACCTGTATTGCGTTACGAGAAACTGCTGTTGTTGGGGGATCTGAACCTTCACTTTGAAGAACCGTCAAATACCGGTGTGCAAGAAATCTGCCAGGAACTGGCTGCTTTACAATTGACACTTAAATCGGTGCTCCCTACCCACCAACTGGGCCACCTATTAGATCCGATTTTTGCCAACTGGGGTGCCTTAGAAATTGAGCCCCTGGTTCCAGTCCAATGGTCTGATCATTTTGTGGTTCCCTTCAGCTCCTGGATGCCTCAATCTTACTTACTGGAGAAGCCGGGCACCAAGAAAAAGCATAGGAAGTGGGCTAGGTTTTCACTTGCTAACTTCAATCTGGCCCTAGTACAGGCACCTGGCGGTACAGATGTTGATTCTGCCTGCGACGCACTGGACAAACGTATCGTGGAGGCATTAGATAGTAATGCTCCAAGGTCCTTGATAGTGCCTGGCAGACAATTAAAATCTGCTCCTTGGTTTAGCAGTGAGCTTAGAATAGCCAAATCAGCCTGTAAACTCTTTGAAAGAGCATGGAGGAGAAATGTCTCTGATCTTAGGAAAAGTGAATATAAATCCAGTCTTAAAAACTATCACTCTCTTATCAGGAAGGCTCGGGCCACCTACTACACTGAGAGGATCGGGATAGCTGAGAACACTTCAAAGGAACTTTTCACTATCTTTAAAGAGATCTCGTCACTAGCAAGAACCACAGCTCCTAACATCAGGTCAGTGGATTCTTGCAATCTGGTGGCCGACTCCTTTGCGGAGAAGGTGGGGAAGATGTATTCTACCTTCCCTGATGCAGCACGTAATATGCATTTGGATGGTGATGGGATGTCCAACATAGTGGAGGCAGAATGTCTTTGTGAATTTGTTGTTCCCTCATGTGACACTCTCAATAATGTAGCCTTAAGCAACAAGTCCGCCAGAGATGCCGCGACTCCTAAGGTGCTAAGAGGGAGGATTGAGATACTTGAGATACATCAGATACATCCTTGAGGTCTCTTTTACCTCAGGAACTGTCCCTAAAAGATGGAAAGAGGCGATCGTCCTCCCCTTAAAAAAGAAACTGAATGTTAGCATGAGCCGACTGGAGAACCTACGCCCACTCTCATTCCTGCCATACTTTGCCAAAATTGCAGAGAAGGTGGTTAACATTCAATTGATGGGCATACAGTTACACATGGATGCGGAAATCCTGTTCAGAGCAAACTATGGTACAGCTTTCAGCAAGCTGGAGGATGACGTGGAAGCCTGGTGCTGGCTCCCACTTTCCCTTCTGGGCCGGATTTCTATAATGAAAATGGTTGTGCTGCCCAGATTATTATTCTTATTCATGACAAACCCAATAGTACTCCCTAAGTCCTATTTTCAATGACTCACGCAGCTCATGGTTAAATTGGCATGGGCAGGGAAACAGCCCGAGCCAAGTGGACGCTACTCACACTGCCTTATAGTATAGGTGGGCTCGGTGCCCCTGACTTGGAGCTTTATTACAGAGTGGCTCAAGCCACTCACCTGCACACCTGGCTTCACGGAGATGGCAGTATTCCGCATGTACGCATGGAAACACTCTTTGCTAGCCCTCTCTCGCTTCCAACCACAATTTTCCAATCGGTAGACCGCAGGACTGGCATCCTGGACTCGATCGCAGCAACTAACCATGCATGGCACAGCATTCTGCAGCTGCAGGGAGGAGCATTACTATACTCTCCCATAATGCCTGTCGATTGGGCGCAGTGGTTGCCTCCCATTAAAACAAGCATTGGAAATGCAATAGGTCTCGCATTTGGAAAGTTTGAGCTATTGGTATTGTAAATGACACTTTTTTTTATTTATGTGTTGGTTTTGAAAGTAGCAAAATTAATAGCTTTGTCAGTTACAATGTCAATAGTTTTAACTTTTGCAAATGTGACACCTATAGCATTTGTAATGCAATGTGTGTTGTATTTATGTGACTTAGATGTATTGATATTACAAATAACAATGGCTTTTAATTTTGTAAATAATTAATACTTAAATAAAAGTTATTGTAATTTATAATGGCAATAGCTTAAACGTTTGTAAATAACTTTTGTGAAGATTATGTTCAGTGTATTTTATTGTGACGAATATCCAAGAACATTGCATTTGCACCTACACACACACACAGAGCTACACAAATATAGATGTGGTGGTGGTGGATCTGGGGGATATGGTGGTGGTGGATGTGGTGGTGGTGGTGATGGTGGATGTGGTGGTGATGGTGGTGGATGTGGGGGTGGATGTGGTGGTGGATGTGGTGGTGGTGGTGGATGTGGTGGAGGTGGTGGTGATGTGGTGGATGTGGTGGTTGTGGATGTGGTGAAAGTGGTGGTGGATGTGGTGGTGGATGTGGTGGTGGAAGTGCTGGTGGTGGGTGTGGTGGATGTGGTGGTGGTGGATGCGGTGGTGGATGTGATGGTGGATGTGATGGTGGATGTGGTGGTGATGGTGGATGTGGTGGTGGATGTGGTGGTGGATGCGGTGGATGTGGTGGTGGTGGTGGATGCGGTGGTGGTGGTAGTGGTGGATGGGGTGGTGGTTGCAGTGGATGTGGTGGTGGATGTAGTGGTGGTGGGTGTGGTGGTGGTGGTGCATGTGGTGGTTGTGGATGCGGTGGTGGTGGATGTGGTGGATGTGGTGGTGGATGTGGTGGTGGTGGATGGGGTGGTGGATGTGTCGGTGGATGTCATGGTGGATGTGGAGGTGATGGTGGATGTGGTGGGGGTGGTGGATGTGATGGTGGATGTGGTGGTGATGGTGGATGTGGTGGATGTGGTGGATGTGGTGGTGGTGGATGTGGTGGTGGTGGATGTGGTGGATGTGGTGAAAGTGGTGGTGGAAGTGATGGTGGTGGGTGTGGTGGATGTGGTGGTGGAAGTGATGGTGGTGGGTGTGGTGGATGTGGTGGTGGTGGATGCGGTGGTGGATGAGGTGGTGGATGAGGTGGTGGATGTGGTGGTGGATGTGGTGGTGGTGGATGCGGTGGTGGATGTGGTGGTGGTGGTGGTGGATGTGGTGGTGGTGGATGCGGTGGAAGTGGTGGATGTGGTGGTGGATGTGGTTGTGGATGTGGTGGTGGATGCGGTGGATGTGGTGGTGGATGTGGTGGTGGTGGATGTGGTGGTGGATGTGGCGGTGGTGGATGTGGTGGTGGTGGATGTGGTGGATGTGGCGGTGGTGGATGTGGGGGATGTGGTGGTGGATGCGGTGGTGGATGTGGCGGTGGATGTCATGGTGGAGGTGGATGTGATGGTGGATGTGGTGGTGGTGGATGCGGTGGTGAAGTGGTGGTGGATGTGGTGGTGGTGGATGTGGTGGTGGATGTGGTGGTGGATGTGATGGTGGATGTGATGGTGGATGTGATGGTGGATGTGGTGGTGATGTTGGATGTGGTGGTGATGGTGGATGTGGTGGTGATGGTGGATGTGGTGGTGGATGCGGTGGATGTGGTGGTGGTGGATGCGGTGGATGTGGTGGATGCGGTGGTGGTGGTGGATGCGGTGGTGGTGGATGGGGTTGTGGTTGTAGTGGATGTGGTGGTGGTGGTGGATGCGGTGGCGGTGGATGTGGTGGATGTGGTGGTGGTGGATGTGGTTGTGGATGTGGCGGTGGATGTCATGGTGGTGTCATTCAAGTTCTACCCACTACATAGTAATACAAGGAAAACAATTCCCTTCCCATTCCTAGGGGCAAAATGCACCGCCTTAATGTCTTGGGGTGTGGTAGATAATGTGGAGGACCCATGGGCATACCTTAGGACTTTAAAGGGTTTGCCCCCTGATGGCCAGGGGGGCTTGTAAAGAAGTTGGCAAACACACACACACACTTCAGATAAAAGCTGCAATTTCAAAAAACAATTTAGCTAGTGATTTCGTCAGTGTAACCTACCCCAGGAAACCAAGAGCACCATGGTTCCTAAATACAGAAGAGAACAGAATACTGACTGCATCAGAAAAGAAAGACAATGACATTGATGAACTATGCATATAGATCAGACTGTTGCACCAATATAACAATACTGCTCGGAGACCGAAGCATGTGAACAGTACTTGATTTTCAGTAATGTTGATGAAAAATAAATACCAGCCAAAAGATGACAGATCGGGGGGGGGCTTTTTGAGTAGGGTGAATGTATAGCATGTTTATTAAGACCTATTTTGAGGAGCATAAGAACAAACAATTGAGCAGGATTTGTTGGCAGTCTTGAGTAAAGGTCCCATTTGTGTCATGTGGTAAAGCAGAGTACAGAGCAGACCTGTTGAAGAGCTATACGCTGGTAGATCGAGTCAGTAAAACAAGACTTTAAGTCCTTGATGCTGTAAAATGTCGGAGTTTACATTAAAGACCCATTCAAATGAACAGTGAAAGCAGACCCCAGACAGAGCAAAAAGCGCAATTGTTTACTTTTCAACCAATCACTCACGGTAGATGCACCAAGCTTCTTCTGAATAAGTTACTCGTGGTGGTTCAGTTAAAGCAGCGAGGGGACCTTAAAGGAATTAAAAACTGTTGAGAAGGATGAATCAATTCAACACAGCAGTCCTCTCAAAAACCACACGCAGTACAAGATAAAAGAATGTGAAGTACAAATAAGCCCAACATAATTACGCAGGGGGGGGGGGGCGCACAAGAACATGTACCACCGATAAACACTGATCGAGGACCAGGAAAATGGACCATAATGCAAAAAAAAAAAAAACACACACCTTTGCTAAATTAATAATAAATGGCTACAAACTCAAAGAAAGGTAAGTGCCTAATTGGCATTCTAAACCCTCCTAAACTTCTGGCCATCTTAACAAGTCGGGGCTGGGTGTGTGGAGGAGCAGGGTGCACATTTTAGTTAAAAAATAGTATATTAAAAAGTGGTCACTGGTCTAAACCCGCATCCCCATAAAATATACACCAATGTGTAAAAGAAATTGCATTCACATGCTATGGAAGGCTTTGCAGTATTAGGGAAGAAATATTCCCTTCTCCATTTACACTGTCTGTTTAAGTGGGTTGGGGAAGGAGCTACCACGTGTCTTCACTACGGGGTTATTTAACGAGTTTCTTAAATGTAGTAAAAGACAACAGGACAGCTGTGCTTAGACACCATCATACCAGATTTGGAAAAAAAACTAATCTGTAAATGCATACATGACCGGATACAGCAGCAGCTTTCGTTTTACATCGTTGCCCTTTCGGTTCAAAACAATTTTGCATCTTACCACAACACTAGATTCATGCCAAATAAACCCCTATACCGTACCAACCAAACTTGATCGTGCTCTGTAGATTAACATGGGGTGATGTATCGCTATACAAATTATTCAGTCCTACCGCATTCTGTGGATAAGGATTTGACACTAGTAACAGAAAGCTCTCTAAAACCTACAGAGTAGAAAGAGCTCTTTATTTTAAGGCTATAAGCAACAGGACCCGTGCTACACGAATATGGTCGAAACGAGGTAGTGTGCAATATATATACATAAACATACATACACACACACCTACAAATTATATACACACACACGTTTGAAAGCAAGGACTGGATGCCTTCCTAGTCTGCAAACAAAAGTATCCCCATATCAGATAAAAGAGGTTAACAACGTTACTAAACCACAACACAGGCAGCAAACCTATAGAGAACGTATTTCAACCGTGGTCATCCCTATAAACTTAACTCAAATGCTACGTCATGCGTGCGGCGTAAAAATATACAATGTATGGCTACTCTGCCAGTGTCTGCACTAATGTGCATCAGCCTCACCCCTACTTCCTCTAAGGCGAACATTACTTCCCTTTCGCTTTACATTGGCTGCGGCTGCTTGTCAAACAGCCTGCCATGTGTGCTCGTCACCTCCCAGCCTTCACACCCAAAGCGGCCTGTTGCTGCAGCAACCTTCGTTACGGGCTACCTACTCTCCATCGGTGGGCGAAGGGGTGGCGGGGTTAGTGATGAGCAGGCTGCTGCAGTGCTGGACGGCTTCAAAACCTCAGTCAAAAGAAAAGCATCGACAAGTGCATTAGCAGCAGAAGTGCCACACCCAACTACCATTCACATTATGAGAGGTTCATTTGGAGAAAAGCCTATGCATTTTAAATGCAATGACAGACTGCTATAGCGCGATCACTTGCTTCAATGAGATCTTATCACTTCAGTTAATTTGCAGGAAATAAAAAGTACAAGAAATCTACTACCACTAGTATTCTTACAGCAAAAGGTGAAACAAAAGCATATTTGAGAAGTTCGTCCTTTTCAAACAAGCGAGTATATTAAGTATAGAGGTGAAAAAGGAAAGCAACTCTTCAAAACAGCGTTTGCATTAAAGTTCGAGTCTAATCAAATTACTTTTAACATTTACAGATGCCATAGTAAAAACAGGCATCGCAATAGTTATAAAAAATCAAATACAACTATTTAACAAGTGAAAAGCAGCTTATATTATAAAACTCAAATCGTGTGAAACGCTAAGGAGACACGGCCATGGGGGGAGGTGAAACTGAAAGTATGGCGGGCCGGCCGGCCGGCCGTGAATAATTAGAGAAGCTGTGGGAGGGAGGCTGGGCTGCCTTTGATGTGGTAATGCGAGGCAGGCAGGCAGGCGGCTGGTGGCATTGTGCATGCGCTTTTTAGGGCTTGCGCTTGCGCAATGACCTAAAAAGCACATGCACTGCGTGGAATCGCCAGTGGAATCGTGCTTGGGTAAACGCTGTTTAAGCCCCTATAGAGCTTCGCAAGCTATGCGCATGCGCACAGCAGGCGAGCCCTAAAAAGAGGAGTGGTGCATGCGCTACAAAAGTTAAACATCAAAGTAGCTGGAGACCTGTTTCATGATGGTTTGGCCAAAACATGGGAGCAGGCCACAACAAACAGTGAGGATGCTCCTTTATTGACTCGCTTCCAATTTCACAGGGTACGCAGTGCTCTCGCAGAACTGCTGGGGGAAGATATGGCAGAGCCGCCTGAAGTACCAGAACTCACGTATGTAATGAAAGCCGAGGCCCCCCAGAAACTACTGTCCAACTTTTATATGTCAGGCACATAGGGAGCACACATACACGAAGGCGCGGCTGGCATGGCAAACGTACCTCCAGATAGGGATTGATGATGACATGTGGAGATACTGTTGCATTAATACTAGAAAGCTGTCACTGAATGGCAGACACAGACTAGTGCATTTCAAATTTCTCAACAGGGTGTATTACACACCGGCTCGACTACACAGGTATGGCCTTTGTGATAATGCGGAGTGTGGGAGATGTCACGCGCCAGACGCAGGTTTCCTACACCTGACATGGCAATGCCCAAGTGTATGGGACTTCTGGGAGAAGATCTTCACGGACATAGGTAACATAGTAGAAATAGATCTCACACCTGAGCCCACTCTAGCACTTCTAGGGTACTCTAAGAAACTACCTAGAGCCACTCAGCGGTTGGTGGACATGGGGCTGCTCATAGCCAGAAGGGTGGTAGCTTGCTGTTGGATGAGAGGCCCCGCACCCACACCTAAACGCTGGGCACATGATATGTTATATTGCTGTACACAGTCGGAGAACTACAGCGGGCTGCTACCTCCCACTAGTCGTCCTAAAAGCTTTTGGGGATTATACCAGACATACCTTAATAATAAAAAAGATGCTCATGCAGCAGTAGAGGACCAGGGACATTAGAGTGTTACTGGGAGGAGAGGGGCGGGGTGTTGGCGTGTAGGGTAGGAATGAACCTCACACTCTGAGAATTGGAGGGGTATTGCACGAGGGTTGAGGTCTAAATTATCGGCGTTCAGACCAGTAGACAGCTATGGGTTGTTGGCTAAATGGCTGTGTACAAACCTGAGAGGAGAATGTTTCATTGTTGTCCTGACAGACTTTGCGACCAAAGGCAGATTGGTGGGAGGTGGGCTGTTTGATTGTAATGTTTTACGTATTACAAACTCAATAAAAACATTTTTTTAAAAATAACATCCAATTGATAGGTCACATAAGTAAATATAGCTTACTTCACTCCACGCAATCGGGCTTTCATGCATCTTATTCCACAAAATCGGCTTTGCTCCTTTCCACTGAAATCATCCGCAAATATGTAGATGAGGGACAGCCGGTTGCCTTAGTCCTATTAGACCTCAGTGCTGCGTTCGACACTGTGGCCCATCAAACCTTACTGCAGCGCCTTAGGAAAGGAGGTTTGGCTGGCCGAGCCATGGAATGGCTGGAGTCCTTCTTACATGATCGCAGTTTCCAGGTGTCTCAGGAACCTTACCACTCTAAAAGTATCAAGCTGAATCAAGGGGTCCCACAGGGCTCTACACTCAGCCCCACCTTTTTTAATCTCTACATCACCCCCTTGGCAGGGATTACTGAAAAATGTGGTGTCAGTGTTCTGTCATATGCTGACGACACACAATTGGTGGTGTCCCTAACACAAGCTCATGAGAAGGTAGCCACCGATTTCTCAACGTGCCTACAAGAGCTGGTGTCCTGGATGGCTAACAACTGCCTTAAACTTAATGGTAACAAAACTGAAGTGCTAGTGATAGGTAAAGCTCCGTCGATCTGGTCTTCAGCATGGTGGCCTCAGACACTGGGACCAACCCCTTCCCCTTGTGATCAGGTAAAGAATATAGGGATGTGGTTGGATACCAAGCTTTCCTTTGAGAACCACACCAGGCAGGTGGTGGGAAAATGTTTTGGGGTTCTGCGAGGACTCCGGAAGACTCTAGATGTACTGCCGGTTACAGCGAGGAAAACTATGGTCCACGGTCTGGTGACATCATGCTTGGATTATGGTAACGCCCTCTACTTGGGAGCTAGTACCAAATGTGTGCAGAGCCAACGCATTCAGAATGCAGTGGCTTGTCTCGTTTTAATGCTACCCAGGAGAGCCCCTTCCAACAAGGCCCTAGCTTCCCTTCACTGGCTTCTGGTAAGGGAACAAATTCTTTTTAAGGTCCGTGTGTCAGCCACCGCATCCTACAGAAAAAGGGGCCCACCTACCTGCATGACCTTCTTACCCCATACTCTCCGACCCGTCGACTGAGATCAAGCGGGATGGGGCAGGTTAGCATTCCGACCATCAGCAGAGCAAGGATGGGTGGTCCCTCCTTTCTTTTTTTAGCAGCCAAACATTAGAATAAACTCCCCCCAGGGCTCCGGCTGGAGTCTTCGGAGACAATCTTTCGGAAAAAGCTAAAGACCTGGCTCTTTCCTTCTTTAAGCCCCCCCCCCTGTCTAATAGCCCTTGTCTTCATTCTTCTGCTCTGATCTTGATTTTCTTTGTGCCGCAGCGCGGGGACATACTAGTTAGTCTAGCCATGCGCTTTATAAGCTTGGTTATTATTATTATTATTATTATTATAATAGGCAGAATTGACAATTGGGTCAGTTTCAATTAACTAATCAGGATGTAGGGAGGGGCAGATGTGAGAGGACACACCTTAAATAATGGCTTGAGCAGTAGGGAGGGTTACTGGTTTTTGAAGAAGGAGTGAAATGCACAAGTTGGAGCAATTTGCCGATTGAGGCTCTGAAAGAGGTAACATGCTTTAGCTTGAAAGTTGAGGTGAAATGGGGTAGTCAGGTTGCCACGGAAAGTCGGGGTTGGGTAAATGATGTTAGAGTGATAAATAGAGGGTTGAGCATTTTTTCTTTCATTAGTTATTAGATTTACCTTTTGGGGATGTGAGGCAACATGGGAGGGTTGAGGGTACGAGTTCCGACGAGTTAGAGTAAGGGGACTTTGTCTAAAAGATAAGGCTGGGATAGATAATAAGAGTGTTGTTTAGGGTGGAGCACTGGGGGAAGTAGTGTTTCATTTTATGCATTATGCTTGTATTGAACAGTATGTTTAACTGGGTGTTTTATATGTTGCAGTGACCCCTGACGAAGAGCCAACAGGGCTCAAAATGCATTGGGTAATAGTATACACAAAGAGCTTTTTTTCGAAATATGATTGACTCCACCCATCACTGTTTATAGCCTGGATGGGTGGCAGGCAGCATCTGAAATGGATGAATAAAGTATTCAAGTGCAACCTTACTGTCTCCGTGGTGATTATAAGTAGAAGAATAATGGCAAAATTGATTGGAATAGAATTTGGCATACAGTGATATAATGTAATGACGAACTTTGGAGCAAGTGGTGTACTAATTAGGGATTATTTCCCATTTCAGCAGTGCGACGGTGGGGTTCAGGAATAATGTGCCCGTTTTCCACATATCTTGTTAATAGCCAGGAAGGAGTGGAATCTCTTACATGTTTTTCTTGATGGTTAACATTGCCATGCAGGGAACTGGATGACTAAGCGACATGCCTGGGGGGTGGGTGAGGGTGGGCATCGGGAGGGAGAGGAAGGGTGGGTGGGAGGGGGGTATTTTCTTCGGTGGGTGTTCCGGGTTAATAATAGAACAGAACGCTGGGGGTATGTGCGTCTACTAAGGGTGTACAGAGACTGCTACGCCTGAGAACCCTGAACTGTACTAAGTGAATTGTCAATTCCCTGCACTAGAACAAGATCAATGATTCCTGGGGGCATCGACCCGTGATTACTGTGTATGGATGTAGATGACTAAATGTTGGAAGTGGCCTGTATTTTCAGGCTCATATCTGTAAGGCTACTTATTGATCCACTGCCAATTAATAAAACTGATTCCAAAAAAAAAGACAATTGCAACTAGAAACTTAACCCCTAGAGGGCACAAGGCTCTTGGCTGAAGAGAAAACACCTCAGCCTTAGGAGTGTATGAAATACATTAGGCAATCATAAGGAGGTTAGTCTTTTCAAGTCCCACCCAACTTAGGGTAGGGACTCCTAAAGCCCTTTTTGGTTGTAGGCTGTACCCTTGCTGACATTGTTGGTGGTGACCTCACAGTCCGCGGGCCACAAAGAAGGGAGAAACAGACACAAATAGGGCCAAAACAGTGCACAATGATCTACCCCGCAGTGCATTATAGGACACACCTCCGGGAGCAGTGAATATTTTATTAACACACCATCAGAATAGTTGTGTTATAATATCATTGCATTCTGTACAGTTTCTACAAAAGCAGGTGTTCACTCCAAGGGCCAACCGTCCAGATAAACTGCCATATTCACAAATTTCACAACGAGAGGCAGAAGCAATCTAATACAAGTGCAGGACTGGAGGAACCTCAGCATAGGGCCAAAAATAGACTCTCTCTGGGATATTAGACCCTACGTTAAGGTTCCTCTAGGCCCACACTTGTATTAGAGTGCATTTCCGTCTCATGGTGAAATATTTTATTACCAGCTATCCCGCTGTACCACGGATGCAGGGGTGTGGAATTTAATGAAATATCTACTTGTCATGGGGCAGGTTCTTAATAAATCTACTCTGTAACAAAATCCACTTGTCCCTTTGGTGCCATGTAGTGCAGCGACAAATTATGGCAGCAATCTCGTTATATAAGAGCTCTGATATAGCCTCTCTGATTATGCCAGGGCTCATACCATAGTAGTGTTTGCAATCCCCTTATGTTGTCAAATTACCCAGATCTACATACTGGGGCTGAAGGAAGTGGTAAGCAATAGTTCCAGGGTTAGAATGCCCTTTTGAGTCTGTGCAAACCTACTAACTTGCTTGTTTTAAGGTTTTTCAACAACTCTACTCTAATATTTTCCCATACTGAGAAATGTTGGAAATGTACTCCTGGCAATGGCAGACGTAAAACTTCTACCAGAGTTGGGAAAAAACTGGTTGGAGGGAAAGTAAACTTGCAGACGCTCAGATTTTCTCATGATCAAATCTACTAATGCATATTTGCTCATGCTAAAATACAGTTCACAAATATTTTATAGGAGTACTATTTCTTGTCTTACTTCTGTAAATTCTTGGTAATTCATGTAAGCCATATAGCTGCACTAAACGGACGAGCATATACCATGGGAACACTTTCGAGACTTTCTTTAATATTTGGGCCGCTAATTTAGTCTGGCATTGACCATGACCTTTTGCATTTATTAAAGTTCTCTCTCTGTGTATAGGCTGGCTTCACATTGAGCAACAGCATTTTGCTTTTTCACAAGGAGCATATCTGCACACAAAGTAGTTTTGTTCAATGCCAGTAACTACTGTGGTAGTGTCTGCTTTTTTAAACCAAAAATAATTTTGCTTTTGCCAATGTTTGTTTTAATAGTGAGGGCCGGGCAGCTCCCACACCAATAAGGTTTTACAAAAACAATGCCAAAACAAGTCACACATTGACAAAACTAAAAAGCTGACCACCAATTTCAGACCTACTTGCTTTGCAAATGCTTGATTCTTTTTGTTTCCCATAATCTTATTGAAACTGGTGACACTGTTTTTTTTTTATTTTTGGGAAATACTAGCATGCATCAACAAATGTAACTAAATGAAGCTGCAAAGAAATGGTACCTGACATTTTACAGTAGTTTAGCTAAATGTTGTTTTCCTGATTTCATTTTTGTATCAACATTTTATTTTGAAAGCAAAGAATCATCAATCTTGCTTTCAATCTTCTCCAAAGATGTACATCAAATCAGGGAGCATTTTGGGAGCATTATACATAGCTTATATTGCTAAACTTTGAAAACGTGTATACGCATTTTTAGACTGGAACCACTGTCAGTAGTGCCGTCAGAGCTTACAACATTTACTTACAGCGCTAACCCTAATAATAAAGGCTTTCAATTAATGAACCATAAATACAAGGTTGAACAGCATTAACATAGGGCCAAAAGTATTACCTTAACTGCAGATAGTGCCCTTCTGTGATCCATAATGTAGTACTGCAAACTGGCAGCCAAACAGTTTGTGCTGCAGGGGGTTGCACCTACTTTTCTCAAGGACAAAATACACATGAAAACGTGTTGCCCTTGGCCGCAAACAATATGTCCTTGGTGTCCAGCTATAGGAATTCCACATATATGGGAAACCTGCTGCAGTTTTGCCTCCTTTTTTTCCTAGGGGTGCCCGGTCTCACCCAGGCAGCAGCACTATGTTTCTGCACTGGAGCAGCCCAGCCCTGGAACCCCACCACCCAAGCAGTAGTCTTCCATGCAGCCACAGGAGCTGGCAAGGTCTCTCTGACTTCCCACTCCTGCGGGCAGGCGCAGCAGTCAGTGGCAGCCACATGACATGTGAGATGCGCATGGGCGTAGTGAGTGAAGGTCCCTAATGTGTTTCTATAGCATGATTTCTAATACCGGAATGCGATAATCTTTGATCTATGTCTAAGAATATGTTTGCTATACTATGAATGTGATCATCAATAAATTGTATCAGCTCTGAAGAACAGAGTTAACTTTTGAAACATGTGTTGGCTGGCTAGCCGATGATTTGAATAAAGATCAATTTTGCAGTAATCACAGAATAATAATCAATGTGGATTATTTTCACATGATGATATATTCAATACATATTGTGATTTCTGAAAGGAATTATGATGACCATAGACCTCCAATTGAGATAAACTAAAAATCTTATGTGCCTTTTCCAAGGAGGCCTGTGATAATACAATCCACCATCAGCTTGTGGCCACCACTGGTTACCAGTGTAAATGCTTGTTAGATTCAAGGCAAAACTTGTAAAATAGGGATGTATGATGTTACAACGCGATCAAAATGATCGCAGTACATCACAACGGATCTTTTACAACACAAGTCGTTACCGCGACTTGCGCTGTAGGGTGCTGTACTTAGGAATAGTAAGATTTACTATTCCAACTCCAGCCTACGTACAGTAGGGAAGGTGTTGGAATAGTAAATCTACTGTTCCTTAATCTAGAGCGCCCTCCAGTGCAAGTCGTGGTAATGATTTGCATTGTAAAAGACGCGTCGTAATGGCACCGCAGTGTTTTGACTGCGTTGTGAAGGTTGTTTACCGTAGAACAGTGTTTCTCTTAAAGAGGTAACCAAAGACCAGATGTACAGACAACCAGCGGCAAAAACACGTTTGCAGTTTGTAACCAGTAAATCATTTTCCAAACCAACCTATGTACTAATAGGTCAATTTGTACATTACAATTCATAGTGGGTCATACCCTGACCTACCTCATAAATATAGAGAGGTCTCAAACTACTGCTCACTGACATTAGGCCATCACAGGTATAGTATCCTGGTCAGCAGACCACCTTATGTGTTATTGCGTCTCATTAAAGATTGTTCTTAAAGGTAAAAGAGCTGTGTTTAAAATGTTTTTTTTCCAAACATCTGTTTAAGATTTGGCTGTGGTCCCCTGGACCATTGCCTAGTCCTAGAGAAACCATTTGCAAAATTCATAAAGGGCAATGTTTTCCAAGTGTACCTTTTACCTTTTGTGAATTCATTACCACCTCAACTGAGGGAGTCAGTCATTTTTCAGTGCTCTGCATCTGGTTTACTGTAGCAAAACACTGATACCTCACATACTGATTTGCAGTTTGGAAGGCACACCTACAGCACACCCCTTCCAAATTGAAAATCAGTAACCATTCTTAAAACCACTCCGGAAATGGCATTACTATGTTAAAAAATAGGCATTTTTAGGATTTTAAACACCTAATTGCAGTGTTTCCACCCACTAAAATTCTTAATAAATCTTCACCCACGTTTGGCTATTTCTTTTTGTTGGGAAAGGGAACCTTGAAATAGTTCTAAAAGGACTTACATAATTAGCGTTTTCTAGTATCTATTGTGGACTGTAAAGTTATTGCTGACATGCACCACATTATGAAAACCTGCAAATAGTAATACGAATAAGGTTGTGTGTGGTCACATTATTTTCAAGTCACATACCACACTTTTAGATACCAGGCTGGCACTCAACCAGGCATTTCTGAATGCCACGTGTAACGTGCCAATGTCCTGATGTTCAGATAAAGGTTCCCTATGCTGGTTCTCCCACGTACCTGGATCTCATGTCACGATCGATTGTTCTTGAGTCACGCTATTGCTGAAGCATTGACACTCTGCTGCTCTGCTCGTATCATGTATGTGAATGTCTGCATCTTATCTTCCTTTCAATTATCAAACATAAAGTGCCTTCATGAGTATTCATATCGTTCCAGTGAAGGCTGAACCATTTTACTTCTGGATGTGAGTGTCGCTGGGATGAACAGAATTGGAGGGGTGTAAATGTGCTGATTATGGAAGAGGGTGGTCTTATGGCATCAAACTGATCTAACCTTGGCATTCTGTTCAAATAAGAGCTAAATCACAGATACACTTGGGAGATGTCGTGATTATGGCCATTGGGGAAGATTGACTGAATGCCTCACAGTATTATGCACTTTGTGTCCCATGCAGGTTCTGAAGGGCTGGCCTTGCGCCTTGTAGATGGATATGGAAGGTGTTCCGGCCGAGTTGAGATCTACTACGGAGGAGCCTGGGGGACGGTGTGTGATGATTTCTGGGACATCTTCGATGCAGCCGTTGTGTGCCGTCAGCTTAACTGTGGTAACGTTGTTTCTGCTCAGTCATCTGCCTATTTTGGTTGGGGCTATGGAAACATCCTCCTGGATAACGTGGCCTGCAGAGGAGATGAATCATACTTGTGGGACTGCCCGAACAATGGATGGAATATAAACGACTGTTATCATAATGAAGATGCCGGGGTCATCTGTACAGGTAATTTCTCTGTCCTTGTTTGCTATAAATCTCACACTTGGTAGTATTCTAGCATATTGAATCCATTAGTCCTCCCTATATAATACACAACTTCTGAATCACTAGTAATGCTGTTTAAAAAGTGACTATGTAGGCATCCTTGTTGCCAGTAGGTAGTTATAGTTAGGAAAAATGTTTACGTGGCCTCAGAAGATGTGTCAGCAATCCCACTGGGTGGGCCTTACTGGAGGTAACAGGAGGGCTTGTTGGCCTCCTAGCAACCTCTGGAGCCAAGGGGACTTTATCCCCCACCCATCAGTGTGCCAGGAGGTGCCTGTGCAGGGTGGTTGGTAAAGTGGGCTTAGTCTCCAAAGACCTCGTGGGCCAACTACCCCTCCTGTTACCTTTAGTACGTCCCACACTGCGGGATTGCTGAGAGGTCTTTGTGTCAAGCCCACTTTCCCTACCATTCTGCAAGCACAGTGTGTGACTGTGCATTGATGTGTAAGTGGTTGTATGGGTTCAAGAGTATATGTGGACACAGCTGTATGGGTGGGTGAGTGTGTGTATGGGTGTGTTGGTGAGTGAATGGATGTCTTAGTGGTACATGCCCAAGTATCTACATATGTAAAAGGCAGTGTATGCGAGAGTTGGAGTATATAAATGTCTATACGTGAGACTCAGTGATTGTGAGAGTGGCTGTATGGATGAGTGTGTACTTGTATCAGTGATTATATAAGAGAGTAAGTGTGCATTAGTATCTGTATGAATAAGTGAGGTGGATGTGTATAACTGTGTAGGTGAGTAAATGGGAGTGTGATTGATTCTTTGCATGACTGTCTAGGTGTGTGAGTAACTCCATGGATCAGTGGCGGTGTGTGAGTGTCTGTATAGGTGTATGAGTGCATATGATAGTGTTACATTGATGAGTGACTGCATGTATGAATGATTGTATGGGTGAATGAGTGGATGTGTGTGTAGACCTATGAATCATTGAGTGCATATGTAGTAACTGGTATTTGTGTGTCGATGGTTTCGAAAATGGTAGTCTTCAATTTACAGTGGGTGTATCAAAGGTTATATTAGAGTGTGAGGAGGTGCATTAGATTTTCACATGGATGATGTTATCAGTTATGTCATCAGTGATGTAATTTGAGATGTCAACATTGATGTCATCAGTGATGTCACTGACCATGTCATGAATGATGTAATATGTGACGTCATCAGCAGTGTATTGCGGGGGCACGATTTATAGTTAGCTGAACTAACAATAACGGCAGATTTTCTATAGTTTTGTACGAGTGAAATGTCCAACTAACTATAACGTTCCTGAAACCTATGGTTTTTTCAGGGAATTTCTAAGGTTTTTTTAAATGCTAATTTCTAACTATAACGTGCCTGAAACCTATGTTTTTTTCAGTGAATTTCAAAGGTGTTTTCAATGCTAATTTCTAACTATAACATACCAGTTGCGTTTCCAGAGTGGTGGCGAAAGGTGAGCGTGGCCTCCAAAACACCTCTTAGCAATCCTACTGTGTGGGATTTACTGCAGGTAACAGGAGGAGTAGTTAGCGCCCAACGTCAACCTTGGGGACCAACTACCCCTTTTATTACCACCAGTAAGTCCCACACAGCAGGATTGCTAACTTCCTATATCAGGTCCCACATCCTCCCTTCACCACTGTGCAAAGTCCCCTTGAATCCTGAGGTTCCCTGGGGTCCAACTAGCCCACCAGGTATCTCCAGTAAGTGTCACAGAGCTGCGTTGCAGAGGTGTAAAAAGGGGCGTGGCCTCAGACCACCTCTCTGCAACACAGCTCTGTGGCGCATACTGGAGGTAACTAGTGGGCTACTTGGCCCCCAGGGACCCTCAGTATTCAAGGAGAATTAATTACCCAACTTACAGCGCGCCAGGGGGTGCGTTTGCAGAATGATGCAGGGAGGGGGCGGGGCCTCCGGCACAATGCCGGGTTTAAAAAAAAAAGAAATTCGGAAGGGGGTTATGTGGCCTCCCTTCTTTTCCCACTTTTGGGGCCCTGCGGACCCCATCCCCCAGGGCCTGACTCCTATTGTTAAAAAGAAATAACAAAATAAACGGGAAGGGGGCAACGTGGCCCCACCCCCCCAGGCCAATTTCTGCATGGGGACCCCATCCCCCAGGGCATGGCCACATATTTATTTATTTTTAAAATATTTTTAAGGAGGAGGGCTCATTGGCCCCTCTCCTGAGGCCTCTATTAGCCCCGGGGACCCCATCCCCCGGGGCTGTGGCTTGTTTTTTTATTACCCATACATCCTGATTTAAACACACTCACATACGCATACAGCCATTCACATACCTATTGGCAGACCCATACAACCACTCACACACCCACTCATTCACCAACATAGTAATTCACACACCCACTTAATCACCCATACAGAAACTCAAACAGCCACTTACTCACCCTTACAGGTTTTCACATACCCACACAGTCACCTGTGCAGCCACTCACACTGTTTCTTAAAATTGGTAAAGAAATATGTAGGGTGCAAGTGGGCAAAGGTGTGGATATATATATACACAGCAACAGCATTATTCTAAGAAGAATAGCGTCCCCAATTTGAACTCCAATTCAGAAAATCTTGAGGGGAGAGTATTAAAAAGGGGTAGGCCAGTAGTGCTCCAATTTCAAATTTAATCAGACAGCCCACTGGTCCCAGTTAAAAACAGATAGTGCAGGCCACTTCAGGAGTAATTTCCAATAGTGGCTATCAGTTTGAAGTCGACATGTTTCTTGTCTACATAAACAAGGTGCCTCATTGTTAGGTTTTGTTTGTTTGATTCACATACAGTACTATGAGTGAACCAACCATTGTGTAGACCGTATATAGAAATAGGTCCTGAAGAATTGCCACATGATCTATTTGACACACACCAGGCAAGAAACATGTCGAACTCAAACTCATAGCCACTATTGGACATTACTCTTGAAGTTGGCCGCACTATCTGTTTTTAACTGGGACCAGTGGGCTGTCTTATTAAATTTAAATTTGGAGCACCACTGGCCTCCCTCTTTCTAATGCTCCTCCACTCCACATTTGCTCACAAACATCTACACCTGAAAGCCCTCTACCCACACGGCACCCAACAGCTTTGGATAAAAAGATCTCAGAAATATAGACCCTCATAGGGTGCAGCATCGGCCTGAAGAGGAGCACACCCTATTATGAAGTATGACACCCAGCTAGGTGTGTGAGGGGCCCACTTCCCAAATTGGGAGATACCCTGTCTCCACCACAGGGTCGGGGAACAGACCTTCCTAGCCCCCTCCCGCTGCGCTGCTTACCTCACTAGGAACTGCATACTCTGTTAATTCACTTGACTTTCCAGGGGCACGTATAATTGCCCTTTAAGCGCCCTCTGTCCCTCTTCCTTTTTTGATATACTTCATGATCCATAGCCAAGTAACTTGTCACTTGTTTCCAAAATAGATTGTGACCCATAAATAAAATAAAGCAAAAAAGAAAACCTGGAGTGCCCAAAGAGTGTTCGAAGGCAGCAGGCGTTAAGGAAAATGCACACCATGTCCGGCAGGGTGTGGCTGCTGAATACTGCTTAGAAGGCAAGTCGTAGCCTTTCAAAGTGAAAATTCGATCATAATTAAGCATGGACTAGATAGCTTGTGACTGAAAGCCCAAGCACAGCAGTGGCTGGCTGGCAGTGCCGGTTTGAGTGCAGAGTGTGTCTATAGGTCAGTTCCTGAGGCCAACCCCCACTGTTTACAGTTGAAGACCATGCACAGCAGGAGTTTGGCAGCCCACAGAACATTCAATGAAAAAAACTCACATTGTGTGTTGTGTCTAGGGGGAATACATAAAACCCAGCTGACACCAACCCCAGACAGGTGATCAGAGACAGGCAGCAAGCCCCAAATGGCTAAAGTACAAAAATGCCAAAGTCGTGCTCAATGAAAACAAGGGCCACCCTACTCACACGGAACCAGGAATTCTAATCTATAACAAGGAACAGCAGTTCCTGCAGACAATGAGTATCATGTGTAATAGTAGTTGTGTGTAATTATGATTCTCTTTTTGACATATCTTTACCCATGAATATTACCATTGAGTATAACTATTATATATGATACACATTGTCCGCAGGAACCACTGTTCCTTCTGATAGCTTTCTAAAAATTGCATTTTTAGACTCTCCATCAATTGTGATTTGAAATTGTCCAGAGATACCAAAGTCCATCTCTATGCAATTGAGAAATTCACTTATAAGAAGTGATAAGATAATGTCAATGTTATCCTATAGAAGAGATGATCCTGACAGTACTGAAAAACGAATTTTAGAGTTTTTCACTACTAGGACTTGTAAAACTTAAAAATGCATGACCTGCCTTTTAACTACATTGTACCCTGCCCTCTGAGTTGTCCAAGGCCTACCTCTGGGGTGACATATTACTAAAATGGGTGTGTTTAGGCCTGTCGTGAGGTTTATCTTGCCAGGTAGAAATGGCAGTCCTGAGCCATGGTTAGAGGGCTAGTTAAGTGGATGGCTCAATTAGTGCTGTAAGCCCACTAGTAGCATTTAATTTACAGGCACTGGGCACATGTAGTGCACTTTACTAAGGAGTTATAAGTAGATTAAATATTCCAATTAGTAATTAACCAATATTACCATGGTTAAGGGAGAGAGCACAAGTACCTTTAGCACTCGTTAGTGGCGGTAAAAAAGCCGAGAAAATTCGGTCAGAAAAAAGGAGGAGGTAATGTTTGGGGAAAGACCACCCTAAGGCTGTCAGGTCTAACATCAACACACTTGGTAGGGCTCTGGAAATGCAGGACAACCTGGAAAGGAGTGGGAATGTGAAGAGAACCACGTACCCAGAGACTCTGAATGTGGAGACTATAAAAGTGAACATGTGTCTGTGATAGATATTGGCACCCTCAACCTAAATATGCAATAATGTTGTTATACATTAGATTTTTATGTCCATGAATCTGAATCCTTCCAGCCTTTTCTTACCATGGACTATTTATTATGTTATGGTTCTGTGAATGGTGACTTGAGTCTGAGTCGCAAAGTCAATCAACCAATCAATCATATCAATTGTAAAGCGCACTACTCACCCGTGAGGGTCTCAAGGCGCTGGGGTGGGGAATGCTGCTACTGCTCGAAAAGCCAGGTCTTGAGGAGTTTTCTGAAGGTCAGCAGGTCTTGGGTCTGCCTTAGGTAGATGGGGAGGGTGTTCTAGGTCTTGGCGGCGAGATAGGAGAATGATCTGCCGCCGGAGGTTGCTCTTCGGAAGCGGAGGACTGTGGCGAGGGCGAGGTCGACGGAGCGGAGCTGGAGGGTGGGGGTGTAGAAGCTGAGTCGGTGTTGTGGAGTGCCTTGTGTGCGTGGGTGAGGAGCTTGAAGGTTATCCTCTTGTTGACCGGGCGCCAGTGCAGGTCTCTCAGGTGGGGTGTGATGTGGCTGCGGCGAGGGATGTCGAGGATCAGGGGTGCAGAGGTGTTCTGGATGCGTTGGAGCCGTCTCAAGAGTTTGGCCGTGGCTCCTGCGTAGAGGGCGTTTCCATAGTCCAACCTGCTGCTGACGAGGGCCTGGGTGACCGTTCTTCTCGTTTCAGTGGGGATCCACTTGTAGATCCTGCAGAGCATGCAGAGGGTGTTAAAGCAGGAGGAGGAGACAGCATTGACCTGTTTAGTCATTGAGAGGGTGGAGTCGAGGATGACCCTTAGGTTGCGTGCGTGGTCGGAGGGTGTTGGAGCGGTTCCCAGTGCGGTGGGCCACCCAGTGTCATCCCAGGCCAAAGGGGTGGATCCGAGGATGAGGACCTCTGTCTTGTCCGATTTTAGCTTCAGTCGGCTGTTCCTCATCCATTCAGACGGCCTTCCTTCCTTCGTGAAGGTTGGTTTTGGCGGTGTGGGGGTTTTTGGTGAGGGAGAGGATCAGCTGGGTGTCATCGGCGTAGGAGATGATGTTGAGGTCATGCTGACGGGTGACATGGGCGAGCGGTGCCATGTAGATATTAAACAGAGTTGGGCTGAGGGATGAGCCCTGGGGTACGCCGCAGATGATCTCAGTGGCTTCAGGGCAGAAGGGGGGAAGGCGGACACTCTGTGTTCTGCCGGGGAGGAAGGAGGTGGTCCAGTCCAGGGCCTTCTCTTGGATCCCGGTGTTGTGGAGGCGTGTTCGTAGTGTGTGGTGGCAGGCCGTGTCGAAGGTGGCTGACAGGTCCAGGAGGATGAGGGCTGCCCTTTCTCCATTGTCCAGCAGGGTCGTGATGTCATGGGTGGCGTTGATGAGGGCAGTCTCGGTGCTGTGGTTGCTGCGGAACCCGGACTGGGAAGGGTCCAGGATGTTCTTCTCCTTTAGGTAGTGTGTCAGTTGTTCGTTGACAGTCTTCTCGATGACCTTTGCTGGGAACGGGAGCAGGGAGATAGGACGGAGGTTCTTGAGGTCCTTGGGGTCCACCTTGGGTTTCGGTGTGCTTCCAGCTCTCCGAGAAGGTTGATGTCTCAAAGGAGGTGTTGATGACTTTCCAGAGATGGGGTGCGATGGATGTGCTGGCTTTGTTGAAGATGTGGTGTGGGCATGGGTCTGAAAGAGATCTGGAGTGGATGGTGTTCATGATCTTGATGGTGTCGTTGTTGTTGATGTTGGTCCAGGAGAGCAGGAGGTTGGTGCAGATGGTGGTCATGGGGGTGGAGGTCTCAGTGGTTGTCGGACGGTCGTGGCGTTGAAGCTGTTGTGGATGTCTGCGATCTTGCGGTGGAAGAAGGTGGCCAGCAAATCGCACAGGTCTTGTGAGGGTGGAACGTTGTTGGTGTTGGAGCTGGGGTTGGAGAGTTCCTTCACGATGTTGAAGAGCTCTTTCAAGTGCGCACGTTGTTGTCTCGGCGGTCTTTGAAGGAGGCCCTTTTGGTGGATCTGATGAGGTGATGGTGTCTGTGGGTGGCATTCTTGTGGGCTGTGCAGCTGTACGGTGTTCGTTCACGGAGCCAGATCTTCTCTAGCTTTTGGTAGGTCTGCTTGGAGGCCTGGAGGTCTTCAGTGAACCAGCTGGCTTTCTTGTTGGTGTGACTGTTGGAGGGTTTCTTGATTGGGACGAGGGTGTTGCCGCAGTCGTTGATCCACTGTCTGAGGTTGCGAGCGGCGATGTCGGGGTCGGTGGGGTCGGCGTGTGGGCTCTGTGCGAGGATGGTGGTTAGCTGGTCTTCGGTGAATTTGCTCCAGCAGCGGCAAGGCATCTGTTGGGTGTGGTGGTGCGTGGTGGGTTTCTTGAAGGTGAAGTGGATGCAGCGATGTTCAGTCCAGTGGAGTTCGGTGGAGTGGTTGAAGGAGACGTGGAGGCTTGCGGAAAAGATGGGGTCAAGCGTGTGACCGGCGGAGTGGGTGGGTTTTGTGACGCGTTGTCTGAGTCCAAGGTTGGCTAGGTTGTCGATCAGGGTGGTGGAGTCGGTGTCGTTGTTGTTATCGAGGTGGAAGTTCATGTCCCCGAGGAGTATGTAGTCCGTGGAGGCGAGGGCGTGTGTGCTGACGAAGTCAGCGATGGAGTCGCTGAACTGTGGTCTGGGTCCGGGGGGTCTGTAGATGAGGGTTCCTCTGAGGGTGGTGTTGGGGTCGGTGTGTATCTGGAAGTGCAGGTGTTTGGCGGTGCTGAGGGTGTGGTCGGTGTTGGTCGAGACTCTGGGAGTGTTCCTGTGGACGATGGCGATTCCTCCACCTGCTCCATTGGTGCGGTCCCTGCGGGTGATCTTCTAGCCTTCTGGGACAGCTATGGCTATGTCGGGTGCCGAGGCGGGGTTCAGCCAGATCTCAGTCAGGAAGGCGACGTCTAGGGAGGTTGAGTCGAGTAGGTCGCAGAGTTCAACTGCATGTTTGCGGGCAGAGCGGGTGTTGAGAAGGATGCATCTGAGGTGGTTGGGTTCTTTCCTGGTCGGCAGCATGGTGAGGTGGATGCTTGTGAAGCTGAAGTTCCAACAGGTGAAAGCTCCATGGGTGTGCTTCGGGGTGGCCAGGAAGCAGGTGTGTGATCGTCCGGTGTTGAGTGCGTGGAGGGTTCTGGCATCGTATCGGTGACGGGCGTCTTGCCGTTCGCTGGGTCCAGGGGTCCTGGCGCTGGGCGCAGTCCAGGCGCGGACGGGCACAGACGGGCTTGACTTAGGCATGCCAGCTGCGCGCGTCCGCTGCATGGCCTCCATATGAGGGGATGTGGGAGGGAGGAGCAGCTGGGAGGCGGGAGCGGGTCTGCGAATGGGATTGCAGGTGGCGGGGCCGCAGGGACACAGCGACGGGAAAAACGGGCGGGGCCGTGGAAGAACTGGGCACAGGAAGGAAAAACAAATTTAGGCAAGAAAACAAGTACAGGCACAAAGGAATAAAAACAAGTCCAGGCAAGAAAGAAAGTTAGGCACAGGGTAATAAAAACAATTGAGGGTATGTGTCTGGTGGGATAGAGCATGGGAAAGCTAGGAGGGCATGGGAGTGGCTGTGATTAGCAAGTGTTTACTCTGGGCTTGGAGTTGCACATATACTAAAACAGCTTTTCTGATCGGCTGCTCTGAAGGTGGGGGCAGTTCATATATAAGCTTAAACAAAAGTATGCAACCCACACAAGTGGGGTACTGTTTTCGTCGGAAGAAGTGTGAAAATGCAGGAAGGTAGGCATTATTTGGATCCCCACAGATTCCAGGACTATCCTTCACAGAAATGTGAGAAAAATGCATGTATTTAGCCAAAGTTAGTTTGCTGTTTGCAGAATATTTCAGATAAGAAAATCTAGTTATAGGGATCTCAATGAACTGAGCTGCTAACCAGGCTCTGATGAAGGACTAAATGTCTGCTGAATATGTTTTGTTTTCATACTATTTCTACGTAAACTGATGTTTTGTATTACTTAAATATATGAACATGCTCAGTAAACTGCTAAAGAGTTAAGTCAATGTAGTAATTCTATGTAAGTTCAAATAATATATCTGATGACCTACCTTTTTGCTTTTTTTCCAGGCAATCCCAACTCTCCAATTGCACCAGGTGAGACAGCCTCGAGGCCTGTTCGCATATTTTCATGACTTTGTTTTAAGGCTTGAGAATTGAGGTGGGGTAGGATACTACTGGAAAGATGGCTTGGTCTGAAAAGTACAATGTTACAACGTAAACATAAACCCACAGATGTCACAGAAACAGTCCTGTTAGCTTACATATCATCAATGGGAAACTTTTAATCTAGGTCAAAGTGTACCAGCGGAAAGAGGGCGGAGTCACAAGAGAAGTAGTCATTAACCCCCTGCGCGCTGGGCAAATTCCCCCGCGGTGCGGGCGATTTATTCAGTGGGTGGGGTTCGAATGGCCCCAGGCTGTCCTCCGCACACGCCCACAGTGATGTCGGACAGCCGGGGGCCATCTGAAGCATGCAAGGGGTTAAAATTGGAGTTTAGTTGTCATTTTATTGATTTGTTTTTTAACTCTGCCATAAAGAAATTGGCACTAAGGGCAAAACTAAAGTATTTGTTCTGGCTTGCTTAATGGTTCACAAAGAGGCAGCATTTTAAAAGGTCTAACGGGTTAAGGAACCTTCTGCTAAGATCTGTATGTGCCCAGCAATGTTCAGAGGATAATAATAGCTGTAAGATAACTCTGGTGGGTAATCCATTTTCTGCAGAGACCTATAGTTTGTCTAGTCACAGTTTAAACTCATAAAACAGCATAGAAGGTTAATATGCATGCTTCAAACTACATTATGTAACATGGAGAACACAATTTCTTTTTTGTAGATAGGTTAGTGTGATACTGAGATCTTTTCGTTACATGCAATTCAAATTTGTAGTCCTAATATGAAATGCTGAGCTATGGACTGGAATCTAGGAACTGAAAGCAAGCTGCAAAAGATAGGTTTCGAATTTATGTTTTTTCTTCATCTGTCCTTATTCTAAGGTTGATACAAAAAAGGTTTATTTGGGTTAGAATAAATAATTATTAGCACAGAGAACCCCAAACACTATTTTAGGTTTTAAAGTTTAACAAAAAAATTATTTAAATCATGACAGGAATACATTAATTAAAATACAAATGAATACATTAGAAAATGAAAATGAAAAGAGCACAATCAATAGGAATAGAAAGAAGGGGCGAAGAAGAAAGGAGAAGGACTGTAATACAAAGGAAACCACATTGGATAACTATCTGATTGTAAATATCAAGAAAAATGTATGAATATATAATCAAACAGCAATAATTAGATAAGAAAAAACATTGCAACTAAAAAGGGAATCAGGGGGGTTTAAGTACTTCTTGAATTGCAGGGGAGAGCATAGAACATCGCTTGGGAGAGTCGTATAAAAACTGAGTAATTGATGCCCATAGTTCATGCTGTTTGAAAACAAGAGACATGGAATGCATATAAGCAGTATCTAATCTATGATTGTAACAGACTGTGTACCACCATGCTTTTGACGACAACTGCATAAAATCTTTCCTATGTTTAGTGATTTGTTGAAAGGCAACTGCCAACAAAAGGTCTATTATGCAAGCAGTAAATGAAACAGCCCACACAGTCGATACGCTTCCTAAAAAAACATTTAAAATAGGGTAGGGAATATTTAAACAAAATATGGAATTGATTTGATCCTAACCTTGGCGCCAGAAAGTGGAGACATAGGGAAAGTACAAATTTAATGTTTACGGTCAGCATGTTGTGCAGAACACGTCCAGCATGTGTCTGGAGTATCGGAATGAATCCTATGAAGGAGAACCGTCATTGTAAAAATTCCATTATGAACGGGACAAAATGATTGTATTGTATTGACTGCACAAGAGGATTTCATAATCTTGATCCAAATCTGTTTCCATGTAGAGACAGGCAAGGTAACTTGAAAGTCAGGTATCCCCGCAAGTTTAATTGGGAGTTTTAGGACAATCACTAATATCACATTGGAGGAAGGAATAAATAGGTGAGGCTTTTGGATTTGTAAGCAAAAGGTTAGTTAAATTATTGAAAAATGGTGGATTAGTGAGGACAGCCATCTGAAAAGAAGTGTATGATAGAGATATGACATTTTGAAGGAGCAGAAATGTATGACGCGAAGTAGCTTATAAACCAAACAATGTGTAAGCCTCTGAGAAAGAAATCAAATAATCAATTTGATACAATTGTTTGACCCAAAGGAGACCTTAAGTCTCCAAGAGGGCCAATAAATAGGTTTATTATTGAGTTGTATCAAATAGTTATGCTAGATTGTAAAGTCCAAAAAAGTTCCTAGGTTTATAGAGTGACACGTAATAACTGAACCCAATAATTTACCTGCATGAAGAGCAATTAGAGTACATATCTTCTGAGGCGTGATGATTTCAAGAAATGAAAAGGGATAGAGAAACTCTCGTTCTAAGTCTACCCATATTGGAGTAAAATTAGAAGGAGAAAAAAATCCAATGAACAGACTGATTTAAAAGAAATGTTTTATGGTAATTAGCAAAATCTGGAAAATGTACACCCCCTTATGCTTTAGGACTCTTCAATTTAGATAGGGACATACAAGACTTTTTGTTATTCCAAGAAAAGAGGATCAAATAAAATTACGTTTCCTATAAGATCGCAGCAAGTTTGATATATATTGAGCATTATAAGAAAACCCATTGATAAGATGGTTTTGTCTAATCCTGGACAAAAAAAGATGCAAGTGTCAAATTAAAGAGAAATGGAGATAGTGGACATCCTTGCCTAACTCTCCTGCCTAAAGGGAAGAAAGCAGAAGTAAGACCATTTGTACAAATGGCAGCTTGTGGTGACGAGTATGTAGTGACGAAGTCTGTAGCCAGGATGTCGTTTTAGGTGGATTTATTGAGTTCAGTTGCAAGTAGTTGAGTTGTAGAGATGCAGCCCCACCAGGAGCAGTCTACCTACTGCTCATCCCATACTCCAACTGTTACACCCAAGCATCCAGGCACCCAAACATTCCATCAAAGACCATCACACGAACATTCCATGCATCACATTCACACTGGCTGACCCGCTAGGGAGAAAGTAACAGAAAGGAACCAGTTAAATATAATACAGGTTTCAACATACCTTCCCTTCTTTCACAAAACAAGATAGAAACTGCTAAGAAAAAGATACAAACAGGGAGTACCCCAAGAAGTATAAAAATGGAAAAGTAAAGAACAAGCAAGAAGAAAGTGAATGCAAATGTGAAAGAATCATAGCAAAGTTACCAAGAAAATCAAGCGAGGGGAAGAAGGAAAATGCACTTGAGATGTGCAAGAGTGAGTACAAGAGAATATGAAATATACAAGAGATGTACAAGAAGTACAAGTAAGAAGAATAAAAATAATAAAAATATAGAGGAGATGCATAGATAAATATACATAATATATATATAAAACCCTCCCATCATCCTCCTATAATTTTTTTAAGAAACAATAGAATTGGGTGACGGACACCCAAACTGATTTTACCCAAAATACAGATGAATAAATGGACCAGAAACAACATGGAACATCTACACCCAACATAAGCCGAAGAAAATAGAAGGTAAAGAAAGAAAAGAAGGTTGACTGCCGGCCATTCAGCCCAAAAAACCAAAGGGCAGAGAACCACGAGTGTGTACAGTACAAAAAATGATGCACATGTGACTCGTACCCATTAGAGCCCCTACTTAGAGGTTAGTAGCATGAGCAGAACAGAAGAACACATTGGACTAGTACCCGTTAAAACCTCTATGTGAAGAATATGAAATGTGAACAGAACAATAGAACACATGGGACTCATACCCAGTACAACATTTATATGAAGGTTAGAAATGTTAACAGAACAATAGAACACATGGGACGCATTCCCATTAGAACGCTTATTTAGAGGTTAGTAGCATGAACAGAACAGACAAACACATGTGACTTATACCCATTAGAACCTCTATGTGAAGGTTAGAAACATAAACTGAGCAATAGAACACATGGGACTCGTACCCATTAGAACCCCTACTTAGAGGTTAGTAGCATGAACAGAACAGAAGAACACATTGGACTAGTACCCGTTAAAACCTCTATGTGAAGATTATGAAATGTGAACAGAACAATAGAACACATGGGACTCAAACCCAGTACAACCCCTAAGTGGAGGTTAGAAAACGTGCACAGAACAGTAGAACACATCCTATTCATACCCATTAGTAATAGAAATACATGGGACTAGTACCCATTAGAACTGCATAGGTGGGACTAACACCCACTAGAAACTGCATAGATGGGACTAACCCCCACTACAACAAACAAAGGGTGAAGCACAGGGTGACTTACACACATAAGAAACATGACAACATTGAGTTAAATGGGAATAAAACCCATTCCTTGCGTGAAAGGTAAACACAACTGGAAACAGAGTTGGTTTGTATTATGTGTGGTATGATTTTTTGTCACTGTAGTATACCAGTAACACTAGACATGTGACAAAAGCAGAAATGAGCAATACTTGAGTAAAGACAAACTGTTGTAAACCTTCTAGCAAGACTTGAAAGCAAATGTTTGTATATGTCACAGGAATCACTTGCAATATGTCAAAAACGATTTAGTTCCAAGCGCGTACCACCGTACTTTACTTCAGTTAGAAAATTGATTGCCAAACAAAGGATAAAGGAGAGCCCCATACATATGTGCTCGAAACACGTTCCTTTGCACAAAATAATCCCTCAACGTGAAGATTCTACTCCATGCACCAAACTGAACTATTGTTCTAGCAAAGAAGCCGTAAAACTGTATTATACAACGTGCTCGTGTTATTAAGACTCCAGTACATGTATGCAGGTGCACTCGCAGTTGACCAGATGTGACCAAATGCAAGCTGGGCATTATGGGACAAAACCCAATGTTTTGCTTACATCAAAATAAAGAGCAGAGAAACAGCGCAACACGCTAGCAGTTGGCAGAGAATACCAGACACTCTGTGGCTAATGCCAAATCTTCCTAAGACTGCCACTGCATGTTGACAGGACATGAATTTCATAACTCTCTGTGTCTTCACCAAACACTCCACATCAAGTGTGCACCACAATACCAAGCCTGATCTACCACTGATAAGGCACTCTACCTCAGATTGACAGGTCTGTTGAGCCCAACAGCCCCCAGCATGTTTTAGTGAGTGTATACCAGACTAGTGCAGCTTATCACAAAAATCCAACCACATAAAAATGTCAATGTGTGCAGCTTCCACATTGAAGTAGAATGTAACAGAATTAACAAGTGTAAGTAGTCAGGCTCACACAACTTACCCACTAGAATAAATTTCATTTTTAAAAGTTTAATGGAGCATGTCCAGGCTGGGGCTGTCTGTTGACAAGGACACTGGTGGGGCTGGCTTGCCTGAAGCTCCATTCTTGATGCTTTACTCTTTATTTCTGTAGGTTTCTTTGTGTTCATAATTTCCATTGCACAGACTGGTCCTTTAAAACTTGTAGCACTCTTAAGTCTTGGTTCAGGTCATCTTCAAAATTCTGCAGTGATGAAGTCCGAAGCAAGGATGTAGTTTTACGTAGATTTATTGAGTTCAGTTACAAGTAATTGAGTTATAGAGATGCAGCCCCACCAGGAGCAGTCTGCTTGCTTCTCAGCCCATAATCCAACTGTCCCCCCCAAGCATCCAGGCACCCAAACATTCCATTCAAGACCATCATACCAACAGTCCATGCATCACATTCACACTGGCTGAGCAGCTAGGGAGAAAGTAACAGAATGTAACCAGATAAATATAATACAGGTTAGAACAAAGTACAAGAGGGAGACCATATTAATAATTTTAGGTCCAAAATGAAACCAGCTAAGAACATGAAAAAGAAAGACTAGTTAACCCTGTCAAAAGCATTTTCAGCATCTAAAACGATGACTGCCAAAAGTTCAGGAAGATCAGTAGACTTAGATAAAATATCAAAGAACAGATGAGTGTTGTCTGAAAGATATCAACCTGGGACAAACCCTGATTGCTCCTTCCCAAGAAGAATGGGCAGAAGATGTAGTAGCCTAGTGACAAGTGCATTGGCACAAATTTTATAATTTAATTGACCAAGAGATGGGTCTGTAATTTTTGCAGTAACGCAAATCCTTACCATCTTTCGTGATAAGACAAATAAGTACATCCTGAAAAGATCCAGAAGACATAAAAGAATCAGAAAAAGATTGAAGTAAAGTAAGTCATTTGAGCAAGATAATATGAGAAAATAAATGTAAAAATCTTCAGTAAAACCGTTGCACCAAGGTGCTTTATATTGTTTAGGAAAAGCATAGCGAGATATAATTCTGAAAGCAGCAGTAATGTTTCCAAAGAAGAAAAATCTATGAGAGAAAATCGTTTTTTTGAATAGAGGAAAGATAATACAGAATATCTTGATTTGAAGGCGAATAATCAGTTGTATATAAATTGGCATAAAAGGAACTAAATTGATCCAAAATATCTGAGTCGATAGAGTGTGTTTGACTAAAATATTCTGTATTGGATTAGGTAAATATCTTGTTTGTTTCATTTTCACTTGGCACTAGACTTAAGAAGATGAGACAAGGCAAGTTAAGTGGATACTTTTTCTAAAGATAATTTGGCTAAAATTAGGTGTTGCATGGACTGGTGTTTACGAAAAGTGTAGTAAATATGTTCAAGACATTTGATGTTCTTAAGTAAGGCTTCCGAGTGAGCCTGAGAAGCTTTCCTTTCTCTTGGAGTTCAAATTTATGATGAAATCTCAGGCTGAAGCCTTAAAATCATCCCAAATGATACTAAAGGAAATAGCATCAGAAAGATGAAAATAAAAAAAAATCATGAAAAGAGGCAGTGAAGAAGGAAGTAAAATCAGTGTGCAGCAGTACAGAATTATGAAATCTCCACCGTTAAGGAGACTTGCATACAAGTAAAAGGTCTAGTTGAATTGATACTAGGGCATTGTAGAAAATTAAAATGGTGCCTATCTCTGAACTGTGCAACAATTGAGTAAAATGATGAGAGAGAAAAATAAGATCTATCCTAGATTGGGTATGATGAACTGGAGAAAAATAAGTGTATTCCCTCAAGGAAGGGTTGCATAGTCACCGGGCCTCTGTCAGGTGATGATGCCGAATAGCATGCACAAATGGTTTTAGTGATTTATTGGGAATATAGTGAGCTGAAGAGTGTCTATCAAACAATGGGATCAACACAATGATTATATACCCCAGCCAGTATTAATTGATTACTCAAATGTTGCAATAGTTTCTGAGCAATGTTTACCAAAACTGACAACCCGGAGCAGTAGGGCCATACACATTAAACAAAATATTAGAAAATTTGTTGATAGATGATGTAATCAAACACCATCTACCCTTTCAAATTTGAAGGTAATTTTGATCAGACCGTACTGATTCTCCGTTGTACATAGAAACAGTTCTAACCCATGTCGGCAGTCGGATCATCAAAACAACAGCTAAAGTTTCACACAGTCCGTGGGAAATGTGTCCACATTTCCCACGGACGGTGTGAAACTTTAGCTGTTGTTTTGAAGATCCGACTGCCGCATGGGCTGAAACTGTTTCAATGTACAACGGAGAATCAGTACGGCCTGATTAAGGTTACCTTCAAATTTGAAAACTGGAATATGAATAGATGTTATGAGGCCAATCGAACTATAAGGACCAAGCCCAGAAGAAATCCCTGGATTGGGATGAAATGCATTGGCTACCTCCTGTACAACATATATAAATAATTATGAAGATTTGATTGAAGTATGTGCAATTTTCAATCCAAGTGCTTCGATGAATGAAGTGTTTTATTTTTTCAGATTCTACTTGTAACAATTGATTGGTGCGGATCTCTTTCTCTAATTAGTTTGTGCATCAATTCCGCTTAGGGGGCTTGGAAGGCTGATCCCCCATATCTGAGCACCACTTTCTCAAACAATTTTCCACATTGTGATGGGTGCGGTTATATAGGTCTCAGCCTCTTTTTGTGAATCACTAGAAATAGCCACTTACCTTGCTTGCAGCATGACACCCGACTCACGTCCATCCGTCTTCTGCTTCTGTCTTCTCCAGGTTCCAACCAATTCCCCTAACCAATCCTGGTGCTGCTCATTTGCTGCTAACCAGCATGAGAGCAATGCCAGGATTGGAGGGAGAGGCCTCTCTCAGCGCTGTCAAGAGCACTGGAAGCCAGTGCTTTCCCTAACCCAGCTGTCTAAAAATAAACTTTATTGACATTTTATTTTTCATCTCTGCTGCTTTTCCGGGGGGCATTTTTGCTAATTCCCAGCCCTGCCAAGCAACATGCACCTCTGAGTATTATATTAAGGAATTTGAAATGTATCCCTGCAACACTGGGAGGACTTGAGATTATGCGCAATCCGAGGTATCAGTGGAATCAATCTCCGATTGCCTTGTGGTGATGCAAGGTGGGCTAATTTCCTGAAGCAATTTGTATCTCGACTCATCCTCCTGGCCCGAGCGTTTTTCTCTCTTGGTTTCTGAGATAGATGGATGGATATTTCTCAGCCTGTTTGCAATGGGCTGAGGATTGGGACGATCCTCTCAGAGTCTTTCGTTATATCAGTCCGACTCACTTTGTGGGCCTGTGAAGCCTTCTATTTTGGCTCGCTAAGTTTAAAATGGAAGACCACCCAGACAGCGCAGGGCATTCACTGCCATAGATTACTCATGAGCACAATAGCAGGAAGCTGCTAGGAACCCCTCTTTCACTCGTGCCACCCGCAAGTGCCATTGTTCTCAATACTCACTGAAGGACAATTGTTTCAGCAAATATGTTATTGCCATATGCCGATAACATAGAAAACAATAATAGTTTGTCAAGTCATTGGAATCATTGCTTCACTCGTTTCCTCACTAAATATCATGGGCCAGATTTATGAAATGTTGTGTTGCCCTTTCGTCTGACAAGGTAACCTAAGGGCAACGCAAAACTAAAGTCAGATTTATCAAGCCAAACAAGGCTATCTTGCGTGGCCCTGTGGTGCCACGGTAAATCTGGAGACAGTGCAAGTTGCTGGCTTGCTTTACTCTGCCCCTGGGAGGTGTTCCATACGTGGAGCGTGGGTATTCCCATGCATCCACCCATGGAATTTGGCACATTCCCAGATTTACCATGAGTGGTAGGCCTGGTAATACGTCAAAAAGCTTTGCCTTCCCAGGGGAAGAGCAACAAGGAGAAATATCTTCATTTATCATCATTTTTCCTTTTTCTACTTGTGCTGCATTCTGCAACGCGCATAGAAAGATAAAAAGCCTCTGAGGATTGTTTTTTGTGCAAGAAGGGTCCCTTCCTGCATAGAAACAATCCTGTCTGCAAAGCATTCAGTGTTGCATCATGATGCAAGGGTGTCTGAGTTGGTGATGGGCAGCCAAAAGTGCATCCGCACAAGGAGATGACAGAAATGAGCCATTATAATGCTAAATATGGTGCATTCCTGCCCTCTCCCTTTCACGCAGCTGCAGAAAGGTATCTTGCCAAATCATCATTCTATCCTTGTAAGGCCACTAAGCAGGAAGTCATTAATTTTCGTAATTGCAACACGTGTTTCTTAGCATTTAGAAACACCAAATTAGCATATCACAACATAAGAACTGCTTTGAACAAAATACATTTCAACATCATAGATAAAAGGGTACATCCAGACCCACAGTGAGATGAAGTGTTGGTCGGTCGGTCCGTCGATCCGTCTGTCCGTCTCTCCGTCCTTCCGTCTGTTCGTCCGTCCGTTCGTCTGTCTGTCTGTCTGTCTGTCTATCTATCTATCTATCTATCTATCTATCTATCTATCTATATATCTATCTATCTATCTATCTATCTTTGCAACTCTATAAGCCTGTCTGTCCATTTATCTTTGCAACTTTTTTGCAACTCTATCTGTCTGTCTAGCCGTTAACCTCCCATCCTGACTAGGATTGATCAAAACTAAAAGACATTCTCAGATTACAAACCAAATGACTTATTATACATACCAAACATGTTTAATTATTTAGTGATTTTGTGTTGTATTTCTTATTAATTTAAGATGAAACAATAATGTGTGTATAACTAAAAGTCACAGAATTCTAGGGGAAGCAATGGGACTGGCCTAACCAGTCACACATGCTAGCAAGCGTGTACTGCTTCTGCCAATGCTGCCTACAATGTTAATGTGTAAAGGAAGCTTGAACTTTTTCTGCTGGTGCTATACATGTCTTCTATATGAGGAACACATGCACTGCGGCTTCCCTGTGCAATGTTCTTAATTAGTATACCTGCTCTGCTGATGCCCAGAGCTGCCCTTGTTTCAAATGTAAATGCAGGGAGCTTGTCCTGCTTCTCCCCAGTGTAATACCTGTTCTCTGTTGTAGGACATTGGGTTTTTGGTTGAAGATGGTAAAACCCCTCCTCAAGCAGAAACCACAATCTGTGTCATGGTGAACTACAAAAGTAACTAAATGCTCCTGCGCTTAACCCTCTGGTAGCTTGGGACAAAAGGAGTCCAACTTAACTTTAGAGACAATGTGCTAAGTATTTACGTAGCACTCAAACAGTAATAAAGTGAAAACACAAGACAAATCTCACACCAATTTGGAAAAATAGAGAAGAATCTAATAAATATTTTGACACAAAACAAATAAAATCCAATCAGTAGAACTTGAGTTAAAAATTTGTAAAGTTTTTGTGAAAAACAGCACCTACAAGATCAAAACGGAAACCGTAGGTATCTAGTCGCCCGAGACCGGTACAAAGATGAAAGTTATGGCTGACCTCGATGAAGTGCGGTCCATATAGGCAAGGTGCATTGGGACCGATTTCCACTTACTTTCAGACTTAAAAGAACATTTTAATACAAATGTCGGAGAAGGTAAAGTTCAGCTGGGCAAGGCAGCTGACAGTGTCTAAGAATGAGGCTTTGTCATTGGGAAGCTTTTAGACACAGTCGCAGTGCAGGTTTCTACGTTCAGGTTTAGTCTCTTTTTTGGAAGAAAAAATCTCCATCGGGACGAAGACACAGGCTGTAGCAGGCAAATGATTCTGGAGGTTGGATACCCTTCTGAAGTGAAACCGCTTTACAGAATTATCTACTCCAAAGAAGAATACAACAAACACAAGGAGATGATGGAGGAAGCGGTGAAACTTTTCAGACACTCACCCCCAGTCACAGATCTGGGTTGAATCCATCTTCATTCTTTAGCTTACGTCACCACCTCAGTTCAGACCCAGCTATATGCAAATCAGTCTTGACCCTGTGTCTCATGGGAACAGTCCAGCCTGAACTGCCAAGCCAGATCCTCCCTGAACCGGAAACAAGCATCCTGGGACCGGTTTCTGGGTAACACCCTTCATCAGCCAGGCTAGCTTGAATCCAGTAGCAAAGTGAGCAAGGGATCCGTGTCTGGGCAAACCCAGTTGACTTAGGGCAAACAAAGCATACATAAGGAGATGATGGATGGAGTGCTGAAACTTTTCAGACACGCACCCCAAGTCTCAGATCTGGGTTGAATCCATCATTATTCTTTAGCTGACTTCACCACCTCAGTTCAGATGTATATCTGTGTTGACCCTGGGCCTCATGGGAACAGTCCAGCCTGAACTGCCAAGCCAGGTCTTCCCTGAACCAGAAACAAGCACCCTGGGACCGGTTCCTGAGTAACACCCTCATCAGCCATGTTAGCTTGAATCCAATGGCAAAGTGAGCAAGGGACCCATGTCTCGGCATACCTTGCCGACTTAGGGCGAACAAAGCAAACACAAGGAAATGATGGACGAAGCGTTGAAACTTTTCAGACACTCACCCCCAGTCACAGATCTGGGTTTAATCCATTAACATTCTTTGGCTCACTTTGCCACCTCAGTTCAGTCCCAGCTATATGCAAATCAGTCTTGACTCTGTGCCTCATGGGTACGGTCCAGTCTGAACTGCCAAGCCAGATCCTCTCTGTACCGGAAACAAGCATCCTGGGACCAGTTTCTGGGTAACAACCTTCACCAGCCAGGCTAGTTTGAATCAAGTGGCAAAGTGAGCAAGGGACCCACGTCTGGGCATACCCTGCCAACTTAGGGCGAACAAAGTAAACACAAGCAGATGATGGATGGAGTGCTGAAATTTTCCAGACACTCACCCCCGTCACAGGTGTGGGTTAAATCCATCATCATTCTTTAGCTCACTTTGCCATCTCAGTTCAGACCCAGCTATATGCAAATAAGTCCTGGCCCTGTCCCTCAGGGGAACAGTCCAGCCCGAACTGCTAAGCCATGGGAAACAAGCATTCTGGGACCGGTTTCTGGGTAACACCCTTCATCAGCCAGGCTAGCTTGAATCATCCAGTAGCTAGCCATTACCATACATCCCTTAATAGACTCTGATACATCTTCACTGAAAAAATATAATCAATAGTGTAATTTTATGTAGCACCCATATATGTTGGGATCTGGGGTGAAGTGGCCGCTTCCAGATCTGAAGAAAATTTCAGGTTCTTAACAAAAACACTTCTATTCAATGAGTCC
The DNA here is from genome assembly GCF_964263255.1 of Lissotriton vulgaris. Lineage (NCBI taxonomy): Eukaryota > Metazoa > Chordata > Amphibia > Caudata > Salamandridae > Lissotriton > Lissotriton vulgaris. The sequence goes on from NC_141695.1 coordinate 1,316,024,809, forward strand.
CCATGTGGCGTATGTTTAAAATGCATCAGGGGCAGATCCCTCCCATCACAGATACCACACAATGCCTGAACTTTATGGCCTCCAATTCCTGTATTAAAATCCCCAGCCCAGATTATTTGATGATCATGCTGGGCTTGGGATATTACATCCTGTAGGTCATATATGATCTTGGTTGCAATTGGATCAAATACATTGTAATAATACTTGATTAAGAGCAAATTGAATGATTTAGGCAGAGTAATTATAAGCAACTGAGAATACAGGATGTACATAGTTCTCTAATCGTAAAGTCTGTCAGATATACTAATATAAAAGTAGCCAAGCCTCCTTTAGCTTTGCTTGATCTTGATGGTGCTTCTGGGACACAATAAGAGGCATATCCATCTATGTAAGGAGAGTCTGTTAGCCAGGTCTCTTGGCAGCAAACAATTGCGTGTTGCTCTACCAACATTTTCCAGTCTGGGTTATCAATCTTGGAGCAAAGACCCGCAATGTTCTGTGAGATCATATTAAAGCCCTCAACCTGGGTGGGTCCAGGATTGGACACAGAATAAAGTGGCGCAGATGGTATTACACAGTATTCTTTTGAGGTCATGCCCCCTGAGTCCAATAACTGTCAGCATTGTAATTCCATGTCAGACAGAGCCTCAAATCTATTTGAGAGTGGCAGCTTGTTTTGTGATTTTGGAAAAACTGCTTCATCTGTTTTGGGGTCTAACTGTGATGGTCTATTTAGATGTCCTATTGATATACAGACTTTCAGCTGGTAGAAATATTCTAGGGGTTGTGCTCTGATGCCCTCAGCTGTAGAATGTTTTTTGGGGAGACGGTGAAAAAGAGTTTTGACCAGGATCAGATTCCTAAAGTTTACAATTATACAATCCCCAGGAGATGACTTTGGGGCTAAACCCATCCATTTAACTCTTTTTGTAGAAATGATTTCCCTAGAAAGTTTTCTTAGCCAGTTAGAATTTCTCTTCAGCCAGAAGGAGACCTTGTTCACTAAAGACACATGCGTACATGGGATTCATACTGTTCCTGCTAGAGTGAGGGAACATTTTCCAATACTATTATATAAGGTGTGCATGCCGGCAGAATATGGGGCGTATTCCATTTAAGTCAGATTGATTGACACTATTAGATACTTGAGGCGCCCTATGATCGGTGTCCCTGATTCTCGTGCCACTTGTTTAGCTAGGGTCTTCACATGTGTTTCAGGGATTAGGGGTTGCATTTGCCTTTGTTCTTCTCTTTGTTGAGTGGCATGTATTTTATTTACAGGTCCAATGTCAGCCCTTTGAGACCCTTGAATTCCCCTGCTCTTCCAGGGCAGCAACTCTGCTTATGAGCCTTTCTTTGGACGATATTACTTTCTCAATCTTTCCCTCTAGGAGAGTTAATTTTTCAATTGCCCCAGAAGATAGTTTAACTATAGAGTTTAGCTGTTCACTCATTAGATCAAAACTGACTGAATAGTTTGTGCCCAGCTTATTCATATCAGGCTCTCCCTTGGGTCTCCTTCTTGTACTTTTTTCCCCTGCATTTTTCTTTTTATTTGACCCTTGTATGGTCAGTGGGCGAGAGTTAGGGTGGATGAGCTTCTGTGGTTCTTCTATATCCAACTGAGATATAACTTCCAGTGCAGATAACAACTGCATATTTGTGATCTCACAGGGGTTAGGGATCAAGCAGGGAGTGTGCTGAGGAATCTTTTCGAGAGGAAGTGATTCTGCTCTTTTTAAGGACTTGGGCATGGACTGAATACCAGGGCCTTTCTCTACATGTTCAATATGGTCAACCTGTGTAGTTTTGTCAATAATAGAACCAGACTTTGTTTTTGCTGAGTCCATCCTTGCCTCAACCCAATTGATCTTGCTTTTAATAGCGTTCATAACATAAGTCAGATAGTTTTTAATTGAATTGCATTGGGCCTCGTCCTTTTCCCTTATTGGTTCCAAGTGGCTCCCCTTTCTCTTTAACATCTTGGGGTCACAGCAGTTTAACCTTTAGGAAGCTCTGTTGGGTCTTAGGGCACTTTTTGCTTTTGCAATCAGGCCAAGTCCAGTTGTAGGGAGACGAATAAAAGAAAAACCAAGAGACTGGGCCCAGCACAGCCACCTTCAGATGCTGCTGGCGACCGGTGTTAGTTTTGTTGGCAAGTGCCCCCTCCCACTTGCAGGAACACAGGTGGCAGCTGAGGGGCTGAGTACCACCCCAGTAAAGGACAGAAGGCTTGCGCTTTGTTGTGGGCTGATCACTGCCCATTTGAGTCTCCTGTGCTGTGGGAGACCGGCGTCAGTTCTGTTGGTGAGTGCCCCCTCCCACTTGCAGGAGCACAGGTGCCGTCTGGGGGACCGAGTCCCACCACAACAAAGGACAGAAGGCTTGAGCTAAGTTGCGGGCTGAGCATGGTCTATTTGAGTGTCTCGTGCTGCGGGAGACCGGCGTCAGTTTTGTTGGCGAGTGGCCCCTTCCACTTTCAGGGGATCAGGTGCCAGCTGGGGGTCCGAGTCCCACCCCAGCAAAGGACAGAAGGCTTGTGCTATGTTGCAGGCTGAACACTGCTCGTTTGAGTTAAGACCCAAGCATTGTCCCCTGATCACAACTTTGAATGCTTCCGATTCCACCCCTTTGTCAGCGTATTTGTTTCAAAGAAGGTATTTATAGTGGTGCCCAGTGATGGCCAAAAGGGCAGATCCTCGAGCAAGCTAGCAAGAGGTGCCATACATATGTGACTTGCCCAATGTCTTTCCATTCCATCGGGTAGAGTTAGGGGGTTGTGGTCCTAGTGTGTCCGCCCTAGGTATTCTATGTGCTGACGACCAGGGAGCAGGGCAGCCGATCCCACAAAGCGGTCAATGCAAACATGGAGGCCATGTGGTGGGGAGTAAAAAGAGTATGCCTGCATTAAAGTCCCCTCTTATGAGCCAGGGGAGGGCATTCCATTGAGCTAATTCACCCATTAGCACATGACAGAAGGTTGCCTAATCTTTGTTGTGGCTGTATGCATTCCCGATTAATACGCGTCTCCGATCAAGGTGCCCACTCACAAACACATATTAGCCATCTGTGTCTACCTCTGTCTTATCCACTGCAAAGGGAAAACCTTGTCTCACCCAAGTAAAGCACCCCTCTGTCATATGAGGAAAATACTATGGCAAACACCTGACTTCGCTATCTGCGCTGGAGTCTGCGAGTCTCAGGTAGTGTAAGGTGTGTCTCCTGTAATAATGCCATGTGGGCCGATCTGCGCTTAAAGTAGGAGTACGTGGCATAGCGGTACGAGGGTGTATGCATTCCCCTCACATTCCAGGGGACCATGTTAGTGGTCAACATGTATCATGTGGGCTAGGTATGCAATCATGTGTGGTTGTTGCAGCATGTGGGAGGGAGCCAGGTGTCTTGTCTAAGGTTTATAGGTGACGGGCACACCTGTCAACCTATATACTGTTTAAATATTGAGAATATCATAGCTAAGGAAGATAAAAACAATGAAATTGTGAATGGGATGAGAGCAAAGAGACAACATGTTTCCATCAAAACTGTTCATAATGCCTTGCAGTACCTAACAACTAATCTCACTGGTTTTCTAGAGTTTAGGGCCCATTGAGGGATGTGAAGCAAGTGCATTGATGCACCAAGATGTTGCAGTGACAAGCGCACAGTGCCATTTCACTAGTTCTAAGTCCAATTAGAAAGGGCACCCAACAGTCCAGGCATTTCTCCAACGTCCTGTTGATGGTGCACTTCCTTCTGATATCCCCAAGATCTCTGTGGTGTGCTCAGAACATTGTGTTGCAGCATGTGGACCATGGAGGCTAACATAATTTAGATCAGTTCAACTGCCGTCTGTGGTGTTACGCTTGGGGATCATCTTGACCCTTCACCAGGTGGCCACATTGCGGAGAAGCGGTCTTCATTGGCGAAGCGTTCAGATGAGGCAACCAGGTCCTGTCTACTGATGTGGTCGCACATCATCGCAGCTATCTGCAATGCATGTCGTCTTTCCTGTATCACCTGCTCCAGGTTTGAGGCAGCGCTTGGTTGTGAAGGTAGGCGTCTCTTTCTCTTGCGCTTCCCTCTGTGGCTGGGATCGCATCCAGCACCAACCTGCACAAGCTCCTCTCACCTGGTTCTCAGTGACCGGTGCCCAGAAGACTCCAGCCAGGTCCAGGCCTCCTCCGTCGGTATCAAAGAGACGAGTCCTGTAATCAGAAATTACTTGAGTCAGGCAGAGAAGAAAGTAGCTAATGCCCTATTCATGTAGTTGCCGCTTGACCACCAAAAACGAACGCCTCTGTCTCTGCATTCCCATTGTATAATTTGGGAGAAAGAGCACTGTAGTGTTTTCCACCTTCACCTACTCCAATTTGCAAACCTCCCTGAGTATAGTGCCACAATACCTATAGTTTATGAGGCGGAAGAGAAAGGGCCTTGGTCTCACTTCTGGCTGTGGGCGTCTTGCTGGTCCTCGGTGGGCCCTCTCGACTGTGAAGAAGGATGAGAGTGCATAAGGTGGTAGCAGGTTCCGTAACCATTGCTCAGTGTATACCAAAGCATCTGGTTCTTCTGTTCTTTCTGGCAATCCAGCTACCCAGATGTTATCCTGTTGAGAACGGCCTTCGGCATCCTCTACTTGACGTTCCAGTAGCTGTACTCATGCAATTAAGTCTTGTACTTCTGCTATTGCAGCCCAGGCAGCAGGGCAGACCTCTGCCAACTCGTGCTCTATGTCGCGTACCTTGTTGGCCAACTTGTGATGGTCAGCATGTAGTACAGTAAAGTCTACTGAGATTTTGTCTAGCGGTCCTCAAGAGAGGTATGTGTTCATTCCAAGGAGATTCCTAGTTTCTCTACCGCTTGCAGGACACATGTCTAATTTAAAGTTGATGGTAAGGGTTGTCACCAACTCGAGTGGTCTCTGATCTTGCTCCACCTGGGCTGCAATTGTGATGGATTGTGCAGGCGCTGGTGTTGCCTCTGTACGTAGGCGGCCCAGTGCTTCCCTAGGTGTCTAGACTTAAGGGAGAGGCAAGACTCATGGACTGTTGTCTCCCACCACGTTCTGTTTTCCCCAGTCCCCCAGGTTCCACACAGGTGTTCACCAGTCATGCACCTCCTATTATGTGCCACTCGTGCTGGACTCCTTTCAGTATATGTCACTTCCTTTGGGAGGCCAGGAGTGCTGTTTCCATGCTCACCCCCTGTAGTTCTCCTGTGGTAGGCAAGGAGATGGGGCTTGTGCATGGGGAGGTTTGGCCCGATCCAACCCCCCCCAGGCCCCTAATTCTGACCACTGCTCATGTCAGTGCTGTAGGGAGACAGCATCAGCCTAGAGCTATCCTTAATGGGTCCCCAGGCTATGAGTACCTGCTGTGGCATGAACTTAGTCAATGAGTTTGTTAGCTCAGGTGTCGTACACTCAGTTCGTAGATGTTGGGCCTGGGCCAAATACAAACCCCGAGCCCCACCGGTTGCACTCCACCTACGTTGTCCTCACCTGTTCGCAGAGACTGAACTCTGACCTGGTGCAGTCCTGGTAATCCACCTGTGTAGCCAGTAGGGACCTCCTTAGATCTAGCCTCACCTTACCAGACAGCCCAAGCGTTACCACATCTGCCAATCGAAGTGTGGCTGCCTCAAACGCACAGGGCACAGCATGCTCACTCTAAGGTGCTGGCCTGCTCAGGTCCGATGTAGCACCAGAACTTCACTTGGCACTTCGCGTTGCCACCTCTGTCACCACTTAATTCTGAGACAGCCAGCCGGTTCACCGCTGTTTTCTTCACTGCGCCGTGTACCCTGGTGCCCGGCTTTAGGCATGTGCAAAGTGTGCACCTGCACAGGGCCGCCAAACCCCAGGGGCCGCCACGAGGAATCGGATACATACATATTCGTGGCGGCCCCTGGTTGGGATTGTGGCGGCCTCCCCGGCTTAACTTCTCCCAAATCTCCAACTTTCCTCTTCTAAAATGTCAGTATCTATGAAATATCATCACATAAAAAGTAATCTGAAAACGTGACTGTTGTGCGTAACCCCCACTTTCACTACTTCTTAGAATATGACCTCATAAAAATGTTAGGTCATTTCTTGATTTTGGTTGCTTTGTGGTGCTCCGTTAAGGTCAAAACTTAAACTCGTCCTAAAAAGACGACAGTCATTAATTACTCAATGTGAAGAATAAACAAAAATAAATTCGAAAGGCACATACAGCGTTGAGAGGAAATGTGTATGGAGCTAATGGGGGTTTTCCGGAGCACCTCTCGCCACAGGCTTTTCAATGTTGTTAGGTATGCGCGGTATTTGCAAGGCACCCTCGGCGGGCCCTCGCTTTCCGGACGCCGGGAGGCGGCAGTGCAGCTTGCAAGGGATGAGGCGTTACGCGGCGTGCGTCAGAGGGAGGGAGAGCCGTTTGAGCTCAGCCGCGCGCGCGCCACCGGACGATCTCACTGCGAAAAGCCTTGTTCGGAGCCAGCCGCTAGATAGGGATATCCCGGCCGAGGTAAGTAGCGTGGCAGAGATTGTTGGTGAAGCTCCTGATGAATAGGTGTGGACGGGGCTCGCGGCAGGCGCTGTCACTCAGTGCACGCCAGAGCCTGAGCAGGCGGCCTGCTATCCAGCAGCAGCCGAACGGAGCATCACCCAGGCTGCTGCTGCACTGTCTGGCAGTTGGCACTGAAACAGTAGGGGTTGGAGCCCATTCCTGGCATGTGACACGTGTCACTCTGTCATGTGGCATATGCCACAGCTGATGTGACATATGCCACTGATTTTTTTACATGGTCTTTTATTATTATCAGTTGAGGATTTCCAAATGACTATATTTCACTCTGCTAAAATAAATAAATTCTTTAAAAAAAGAAAAACAATATAAAAAAAATAATAATAAATTTTTTTAAAAAACGATTTTCCCCAGCTGGGGTTTGAACAAGTGACAAGGTCCCTGGCATCAATGGCTTCTCCGCCTCGTTTTATAAGGAATTTGCACCCTTGCTTGCTCCACCTCTTCTTGATATGTATGAGGAGTCCATGCAGATCGGTGTGCTTCCGTCCTCACTTTGCGAGGCTCTTATAGTAGCCATTCTGACACCAGATAAGGAGACTAGGCCTACAATTCCTGTAGGCCTCTCTCCATGATTAATATTGATAATAAATGTCTGTCCAAGTAGATCGCCTCACTCATCTTTCCTCTCTTGCTGCATGTGGTCTGTCTGGACCAATCAGACATTGTTCTGGGCAAGTCGACAGCTCAAAATCTGTAAACATTCTTTGCCCTCTAACACAATAGACCCAAATTTTAAGTGCTGATGCTGAATTTCTGGATGCCACTAAGGCATTTGATTCACGTGAATGACGATATCTTTTTCAACTCATAGAACACCTTGCAATAAATGTATTTTCCTGATTTGTCTGCTTTACACCCTGCCTGTCAGAAATCTGTCAGATAACCTGGACCCTCTCCTTCAGTAATGCAGGATGGCAGGCATCTCGATTAACTGGGAGAAATCTACCTATTTCCCATTCATGGCGGGCACACAAACCTTCTTTTTTTATTTCCCCTGACTTGGGCCTGTGACCCTGTTTGTTATCCAAGTATAAGGCTCAGCCAGAACACTGAGGAACTGTGGCAGGAGAATTATGGCAAACTGGTGACGTGGCTCAAGGACCAGGTGCTTGCCTGGTCGGAACTGCTACTGCCTTGAAACAGAAGACAGGCCATTGCAAAAATGGTTATACTCCTCAAATTCTTATGCCCCTTCATCAACTTGTCGCTCCCCCTAATGGCCTGCTTCCGGTAGAGACTACGCTCCCTTTTGATCTCTGTGTCATGGGCCAGTAAACAGACGCCGGTAGTGTGGAAGATATTGATGCTACCCTTGGAGAAAAAGAGTGCCTGATATGGATTTGAATTTCCTAACCGCCCACGCACACTTTGATACTACTGGTTCCACCTTATCCAGTTCCAGCCACACATGGCTCTTAAGGCTGGCTGACCTTGCAGGCCCGTGCGTGCTTCAAAGGCCTTATATGGGCCAATCAGGCATGTGCGGTACCAGGTGGATACCATGGTATGCATGCTATGGGCATGGAATGAGTTTGGGAAAAGAGCTTGCCTTGCTAACTGTTTGCTCCGTCTTTTCCTCTCTTGTACCACCTACTACTCCCGATGACCGCTGATGTAGAGGCACATGCACGCCTGCAGCCGGTTTCCTCCCTCAGAGCGGCATACCCGGATGGTGGCTTTGTCACCTATCTGCAGGTGTTTTGGACATCATACTCTCTTTCCTCGACTCCATGACCTACTATCAACTCCAAGAGTCACTGAGGCGTCTTCAAGATACATTCATGGCCGCACCCCTCATGCTCCTAATGCTGGAAGAACTGCTTCTCTGCCTTAAACAGAAACAGTTTTTAATTATTGTTGACTTCAATATCCATCACGAAAACCTCACCGACCCGGGGGCCAAATATCTAGAAAATGACATGGCAATAATACAATTAGTTCAGTGGATCAAAGGACCAACCCATATAGGTGGACATACACTGGATCTACAGTTCTCTAACTTCGAGATTATTAATGTTCATGACATCAGACCATTGCCTTAGACCGACAACTCCCTAATCTCCTTTGCCGTTAGCCTTCCCGATAAACCACCCAGGCAAAAACAGAGTCTCAATCAGGGAAAAGAGCCTGGAACCGAATCACCCCTGACTTGTTTGCCTCACATTTCTCCCACTATAACCCTGACATGTCTTACACTAACTCTGTCCAAGAGGAAGCTGAACAACTGCAAAAAAAATCGAGAAAGCACTTGATCAATGCACTCCCAAAATAAACAGTAAATCCAACAATAAATAGCGATCCTAAAAATGGTGCTCATTAGAACTAAAGCTAATAAAAAGAAAGTGTAGAAACCAGGAGCATAAATGGAGACTGACTGAGTAAGGATAGCAAGGGCAGACAGAGCTACATAACCAAACTGAAATGTTATCATTGCGCCCTAAAAAATGCAAAGGAAAACTATTATACAAAAAGGATTGAAGACAATGGTAATTCATCCAAATACATTTTTAAAGTAGTTCGAGAGCTCTGCAAACCCACAAGCCTTTCTCAAACCATGGCACCTACAATAGACAACTCTGAGCTACTTATCTTTTTGAATTACTAAAAGGGAAAAAAGCTAGCACTGAGTTCAGACCAGCATGGATGGCTAAATGGTTTAAATCTAGAACTCCTCCCAGTGAACGTGATGTCATAGTTAGAAGAAAAGTCTGTAATGCTCAGAACAAGCAAAATACATACTTTGACACCAGGAAACATTTACTGAAAGGAAATTCACTGTGGGTGACATGGGGAGAATAAGGAAGCAAGGATTTGTCAGGAAAGGTGATTCCAAGTTCTGAGAGCCTGTCCGTATTGATAAGATCTGTGGTAGTGCTGGTCGCATAAATGGTCGCAGTTGGTGGAATATGAACAAGGTTGTGAAAGTTAAAGATTTGGGTGACATGTGGTCTGCACAAAATCTTGATATGAACAAAATACAGGTGCCCGTTCAGAATCGCAAAGTTTGTGATGTTACCAGTGAACCCCCTGTTCTTCCTAGAAGAAGTTCAAGGGACATTTGTGTCCCATTAAGGTTCAGATAACTTTTATTCTTCCTTTCTCCTCCTTCTTCCTTTCCTTTCCTTTCTTCATTTTTCTCCTCCGCTTCTCCATGGAAAGGAGATATGTATTGTTCTGTCCTTGCTCTCCTCCGGGGCATGGACACCCCATTGTACATGTCTCATGCTGCCCGTTGGCGCGTGAGTCACGCTGTTGCGTGATAGTTTGAGGATGGCAGTTGGGACTTTGTGAGGACAGCGAGTGCGGTGCTTGCATGCACCTGAACTTTGGTCTGTGGGATCTTATACTTAAAAAATAACCTTGACTCACCAAGTTACATCGCTTTGTGTCATCACTACACATTTTCAATGACAAAGTGACCAAAATGTATGCATACTTTAACAATCAGCCAGGGGAAGATAATACAGACTGGGAAACCATGACTACTCATCCCTTGGCTCAGGTCCATCTGGCCACTCTGGCCGCCCTCTCAGAAGAACAGGTAGCTAACGCTATGACCGAGGTTAAGGTAGGATCTCCATTCGATCCCTACCCACACTTCATCTTCTCCAGACTAGTGTCAGCTGTATGTCCTCATGTCACCCAAATTGTTAATCAATCATTAGAGCTAGCTTCCTTCCCTACTAAATGGAAGGAAACTGTGGTCTTTCCTCTACTGAAAAAACAGGCTCAGAAATTTACGACCCAGCAAACTATTGACCAATCTCACAGTTACCAGATCTATCAAAAGTCTTGGAGAGATTGGTTAATAGGAAACTCACCACTTTCCTTGAAACCAATAACCTACTGGACCCCTCCCAGACTGGTTTCAAAGCCGACAACAGCACTGAGGCCATGTTACTCACCGTATCTGGCAATATCAGATCCCTAGTGGAAACGGGCAGACCCGTAGCATTGATCCTCTTGGACTTTATGGTTACTTTCGATACCGTATCTCATAATAACTTTCGACAAATTCTCCACGAGAAAGGTTTACACTCAAAAGCCCTCTCATTGTTCGCATGCTTTATGAAAAACAGAACACCAAAAAATCCAAATGGGCGCTTGCTCTTCTACTCCAAAAAGTATCAAAGATGGAGTCCCACAGGGAGCCTCCCTAAGTCCTACTCTTTTTAATGTGTATGTCTCTTCCCTAGCAATCATCAGTAGGAAATGGGGCTTCGACATTCAACATCTTCTCATATGCAGATGATACGCAACTACTGAGCCCTCTGGTTGACAGGCTAGTTAACACTGACACTAAGAGCAACCTAATTTACTGCCTCATCAAAATCGCAACTTGGATGACAGATCTCTGCCTAAAGCGAAATGCTGGAAAATCCGAGATTTTGATCTACGAAGGGGCACACTCGATTTGGGACAGCAGCTGGTGGCCCAAAGCATTTGGAACCGCTCCTGAACCCAAGTGTGTTGCAGAAAATCAGGTCATCCTATTCGATAATGCTCTATCCATGCAAGACCAAGTATGCAAGCTTTGTGGAATTTTTTTTGCTACACTGAAACTTTTCCGCAGACTTTTACCTTAGATTCCTCTGAATTGTTGAAAAACGGTCACCCAGGCCCTCTTTTTGAGTAGACTGGACTACGGAAATGGACTTTACGTGGGCATGCCCAATTACGTTTTTTCTCGCCTTCAAGTAGTCCAAACCGCAGCTGCTAGACTGATCTGTCATAAAGCAAGATACAGCTCAGCATCCAACAGCATGAAGAAGCTACATTGGCTGCTGGTGCGGCAAATAGCCAAATTCAAGCTCCTCTGCTATGCTCATAGAACTTTGCATAAAAGAGGCCCACACCTTTTGCGAGACAAAGTGGCATTCCACGTCGCATCACGTATCCTGAGATCACAGCTTCAGACTCTTGCAAAGGTCAAACGCACCACCAGAGTCAGGATGGGAAACCGCTCCTTTTTTAAGTCAGCCACTCTTCTGTTGAATTACCTCCCACTTGACTTACGCCTGACAGATGACTGTCTGCTTTTTAGAAAAAAGCTAAAAACCTTCCTGTTCCCCAGATACTGAGTTGATTAGTCATTAAATAAAAACAACCTACTTCGCAATCAAACACCCTCTCCCCTACACCGAATTGCATGCTTTCCTAGCGCCCTGATGTCCTTCGTTACAAATGTTAACGCTCTACAAATACAAAAAAATACAAATACAAAGGCCTTGTCCCCGAACAAAATGCTGCGCAAGGTCCACCTAAAATTTTTATATAGAATCTATCACATGCCGAAACGACAGCTGCGAATGGGGTTTGTGGACGATGCACACTGTGTGCGCTGAGCAGCACAGCGCGCTACATTCCTGCTGTTGTTCATGGGACTGCCCTGAGATATGGGATTTCAGGGAGGAGGTGTTTCAGGCTGTGGCAGGTATTACAGTACACCGTGGGGGAACGCTCTGTTGGGTACAGTATCCCAACAGAGCGTTCCCCCACGGTTGCTCTGTTGGGATATGTCAAAGAGGTAACCCATGGGTCCGCAGGCTGACAGCTATGTTGTGGCTGCTACTGTCTTAGTGTAGTGTGGCGATGCATTGGGGAAGGAGGTAGGGACGAAGCAGGAACAAGTGGCTTCAGGATGCTGCCACATGCCAGGATCTGTTAGAGGAGTACGCTGAATTGATGCCTGCCCACTCACATCTCAAAGGCATCTCGGTCCACCTTGTAAACTATCTCAGACTTATCGAAGACACGACTGCGGACGCAATTGCCCTCAGCGGTGATTCACCGACAACCAAGGTTTTTGACTGTTCCTCTTCAGGTCATACTTTACCTGACTGCCCTGCCAATGTGGACTGAAGTCCAAACCTCTTATCATGTCAGGTGTGTTATTAACGGATACTATTGACTAGGAAGAGTTTGGCTCTCTGAGTGGCAAGTTCTTTTGCCTTTTACAACCATCCCATTACTTCCTCCTCCCCCTCCCCTTCACCTTCCCAGTGCATAAATTTGCTGTCGAATTCTTGAATGCCAAACTCATATTGCATCTGTGTCAGGAATGTATACTGTTCTGCAGCACTGCTGCATTTGTGTTTTGCTAAAAGCAATAAATCAAATCAAAAATAAAAGCCTATGACACGACAACCATGACAGACCCCCTGAACACAATAGAGGAGCCACAGGTGAAGTGAATCAGGCTTGCCCCTAGTTAGTTTGACTGAATATTAATATCCAAAAAGATGCATTCATACACTTAAATATAGTTTGACAACAGTCGTACCACGGATTCTCCGTTACTATCTAAGCAACAGTTCCCTCAGTATTTCTATCTAGATTGTGACAAGCTGTTCAAACCAAAAGATCAAACCTGCACTCAAATATTGGGGTGACAATGGTGTCCAATACTCGTATATGACATAAAAATCTGAAGGAGTGAATCTATCAAACAGACTGGCATATGCATCATCGTAGACTTTTGCGATTCCTTAATTGCAATAAATAGGGAATTGCAATTAAGGAATCGCAAAAGCCTATGCATGTAGGAATCGCTATAATATTAGCGATTCCTAAACATTCCTTAATTGCTACTCGCAAATTGCTAGTTGCAATTAAGGATAGCTATCCCATTCATTCCTACGGGCCTACAGGCCAATAGGAATGAATTGGAGATTGCATGAGCAATTTGCGAGTACCAGTAGGTACTCGCAAATTTGTCATGCAATTTCAAGGGTGCAAGGGTATCATAATGATACCCTGTTGCACCCCTGAAATCGATCTGTGCACAAATGTTGCCCATACACATGCCCTAAGGGCATGTGTGCGTGCAACATGAAACTTTGAAAAATGCACAAAAGTGCTTTTTTCAAAGTTTTAGCAAATTACCATGAAGTTGAACTTCATAGTAATTTGCTACTCCTATTAGCGAATTCGCTAGTTTTTTTACTTTCATGCATTGCCTTTAAGGAATCTCAATTTGGGATTCCTTAAATGCAATCGCAATTTAAGGAATCGCAATTTAGAGATTCCTTAAATTGCGATTTTTGCATTTGGGATAATGCATCCCAAATGCAAAAATACCGGTCGCAAAGGGGCAGATTCTGAGAATCTGCCCGTTTGCGACCGGTATTTACTTTGATGCATGTGCCTGTATGTGAAAGAAAAATAAAATAATTAGTCTCCACAGTTAAGTGTTTAAAACCTAACGTTCCATCTGGCTTTATTAAACAATAATAATGCATCGAACAAAGTGATTATTGAGTTTCAACCACATATACATAATCTAACCTACATCAAGCAGACTTTTCAAGTTAATCTGGCTAATTTCAAGACGATGTTAATATACCTCCTTTGTATGGGCTGAGTGTACCTTGCAATTGCAATGGCAATATCAAATGACTTAATTGCAATAAAATGGCTCATGCTTCATTGTGTGTTCTTGCTTAATAATTCATAAAGATAGAACGCAATATCCATTTCCTTTCACACAAAAAAATACAATCTAGGAAACATTTATTACAGAATATTTCATTTTTAGATCACCGAAACAATATCTGTTGTTTTCCAAAACTCTTTTTCTGTGGCTGAACATTCTCCCGCTCGGATTAACTCCTGTCCGAGGATGGAGAATAATATTCCTTAGATGCTTATGCAGGACCTGTGATGCATACGGGCAGGTCTTGTAGGCTCCCAGATACTGAATGTTTTGATGCAATATATACTCTGCCACCAGCTTTTGAGTGCTCCCTTACACCTTTACAAAGGACTCTCTTCAACATACTCAGTGGCATAGATTCCTCCATCTCAAAGATGTCAAATCCTAGGTCTATGTCTTTTACTATAGACATGATTGATCATCAAAATCATTGAAGATGACATTATGTCCTGCAAAATCAAACAAGAAAGTATTTCTTTGCCATTGCATCCATTGATACTATTGAGAAAATTAAGGCAGGTGACATTGAAAACAATCAAATAATCTCTAGTGCTAATTCAAGCCTTATTGCTTGTAACAACAAACACTTAGGAAGACCCAGGATAGTCTTTAGACTGTGATTTCCACAGTTGACTTGTCACTCTAATGCAAAGCGCTTAGCTCTGTATAATGCCTGTCAGACCGACACCTAAAGCAGCCGGTCAGACCACAGCGTTACAATGCAGTCGGTCCGACTACATGGATGAGGGACCAACCGCTGCGGTTCTGACGGGCTCAAGGAGTCTGTCAACCCTGCAGTCAGAATCTAATCCCTACAATGAGGGTGGTGCCTGCTTAGGCACTGCCGTAGGGATTACAACGGCCTTTCCCAACGGTCTTTCAATGGTGGTACAACCGCCATTGAAAGGCTGTCAGAACCAGACTTTGGGGGCCCCTAGCAGGGCCCCCGTCCCTCTGCAGCCTTCGCTATGAGGCCAACAAACATCTGTGTGCCCCAGGGTGCAGGGATGTTTATAAACATGCCTTTTGGCATTGGAGCTTGTGCTGTGGCCCTTTTCCGGGCCGCAGCACAAGCCTCAATGGAAAGAGGCATGTTTCCAACCGCCTCAACTGCAATTGGATCCTAATTTGGCGGTACGGACTGCCGACTACCTGTCGGACAGTCCCTTTCCTGCAACAATGCCAGTCGGACGCTCATCTGTGGAGAAGTGTGGCTCAATGATTAGAGCAGCAGACCCTGATGCAGAGGTCTAGCCCGGGATCAGGGTTCAATTCCCCACCTCGGCGGGTCTTGGGCTCAAAAAGTCCACGGACCTGATAATTCTCGCCTCGTTGCCTATTCCAATCAGTCCCACTCTGCAACTCTGGGCAATAGCTTGCTTAATCTCCACAATTGCCCCCACAACGCTAAGGATGCCTGGCCTCCACCTTGGGGGTGTCCAGGAGTGGACGCCTCACAGGGAAAGCCAGGATGGGTTCCACAGCGGTATTCGTACAAGCGCCTTAAGACCCTTGCGGGTGAGTAGTGCGCTATACGAGTATCAATTTACATTTACATTTACATCTGACCGGCATCGCAATTAGGACTCAAGTGTGTTTCCTTAGACAGCTAGTAAAATTCAAGGTCTTTGCATTTCCAATATCTATTTCTTAGGCAGCTTATCTCACAATAAGAAAGGAGGGCTTAAAGTTTGCTTTGCAGCTCTATAGAAGTATAATCCATTAGGAATAAATCGCCTACAGACATGTGATAGTGTGTGTGGCCTCCTTGTATTTTGGGGAAAAGGGGCTTGTGTTACCTAAGGCTGCAGGGTGTTCAGAAATATAAATATTAATAGATATATCTATAAAAATACTAAAGAGCAAGGGGGCTAAAACACACCCCTGTCTAAATCCATTATTGACAGAGGAGTGGGCAGTGGACAGTGGAGAGGTGTGGTGCAGCGGCCAGGGCAGCTGACTTTAGAACACAGGGCTCACGGTTCAATCCCCAGCTACGGTGGCAGATCTGCTCAGCACCATGTGACTCTGGGCAGTAACTCACTTAATTTCCACAATGGCCCCCAGCGCCTTGAGACCCATAAGGGTGAGTAGTTTGCCCTTTACAAATACCGGATTTAGATTTAGATTCAGAAATTTCAGCAGATAGAATACTTGACTTATTCACAACTACTTGAACCCAGTTGTTATCATCCAGTTGTATCATAAACAACACATCTTTTGGGATATTCCAACCCATAAAATGCCACTGTTGACCCAGTCAAACGCAGCCAGAAAGCTGAAGAAATAGCAGCAAAGTATGCCTACTGTAAGTGCTGCCCTTCTAACAGTGTCCCAAAGTACAAAAGGTTCAATTGAGGAGTGTTTTGATCTAAAAAAAACCCTGCTCTTTGGAGATTGTCCCGGACCCAAAGGCCTAAACCTGTAGAGATATCAATAAGGTTTGAGTGTTAATCTCAGAAAATAAATCTAGCTCGGAGATTAACCAATATGTTGCAGTATCGTACTGTTTTTTTTCTTGTAAATAGTTTTTATTTCTGCCCCTCGCCAAGTCTCTTGGATAAGACCAAGTACATGAGACCCAGTAGGTGAAGGCCTGGGGACAACTTCCCACCAAGCAGAACAGATGTATAAAGTACTGCAACCAGCCCATGATGAGTTCAAATTGCAGATTATATCCGATATTGTACCATACTCCTGTAATTTCATTAAATAGGTACACTCTGTTTGAGGCACATTAAATTTTTTGGGTGCTGTCGGGTCTGGCTTTTTATATAATCTATATATATAAAAACGAAAGTATGTCTGTTTATCCTTTATGCATTAGTACACCATTCATCCGATCGCCATGAAACTTTGGGAAGTTGTTGAGTACACTCCCATGAAGGTTTCTGGCAAAAAAAGAAAAAATGTGTTAAAAGTTGTTGAGTACACTCCTGCGAAGGTTTCTGGCAGAATAAAAAAGAAAATAAAATGAAACATTTGTTAAATATCGGCCCCCCGGCCCCCCAGGGCCCTCTTAATCTTTCCAATACGGAACGTTTACAGTTTACGGTGCGACTCGCTTTTGCAATGACCATAAACAAAGCACAAGGATAATCGCTGCAAGTGTGTGGACTAGATTTGGAGAATCCGTGCTTCTCACATGGACAACTGTATGTGGCCAGCTCACGCATCGGAAAACCTTCTGATTTATTCGTGTACGTACCAGACGGAAAAACAAAAAATACTGTGTATCCACAAGCACTCGAATAAATGACAGAATTAAAACAACACTTTAAAATGTTTTACATATTAAAATGAATAAGTTTCAATAAAAATGACACAATGTAAATTGAATGTTATCATAACAAGTTTCCTTACATTTCCTTTGATTGCATCAACGTGCGACGGGTAAGCTAGTCTGGATATAAAGTTGCACCATGGAATTCTGAAACCGGACCCTCCATACTTGAAGGAGATACTATGAGCACACAGTTCATCAGGCTCCAGAAAAAACTTTGAATTATTTTGTGTGATGGCCTTTTGCATTTTATTTCAGTTTGCCTCGAAAAAAATGTCATTTTTTTTTAATTAACACTGCACATTTATCTTAGATAACTAATGCAGTTTTTCTGTCTGTAATGTAGATCCAATTTTGGCTCCGGATTTGGATTACATTTTTCCATTGATAAATGGTCGCTCACTCCCAAATCCTTTACCTTAACATTTTCGACTGCTTTAAAATTGTCAGATGAAATCAAATATAATCTATAGGGATTTGATTTCTTCCGTGTCTAAACATGACAGCAGCAGGAGTATCGCTGACAAAATGACTGTTTAAATTGATAAAATTATGTTCAACCAAAGTGATATCTACAGATTAGCCCTACAAGAAGGCTTGTCAGTCAGACTCAAAACATTAGGGCTTTCATAATAATATATTTGATCTCCTAATTAGTCACCAGATTTACAAAGAGACATTTTTGAATTAATGTTCCCCACTAGCACAAACAATGACCTCGAAAAACAGCAACGTAGATTACAAAAAATCCCGTCCCAGTTTTGCCACCTCGTCTTCAAACCAAATATAGGGGCGGATTTCCCGCATTCTCCGGGCCGGCGGAAGCCACCGCCGGCCCGGAGGATGTGGGAAATCCGCCGCGGAGGCTTGAAAGACCCACGGCCAAATTAGGATGGCTGGTGGGTCTTACAATCTGTCCTCCACTTTTACGCCGCGGTCGGTCTATCAGACACCGCCATCCATATTAGGATGGAGTAAAAAGTATGCTCTTCCTCTGTGGCTTTTCCGCCGTGGAAAAGCATACGGAGCTTCACTTCGGGGGCCCGTTGCGGGCCCCCTGGGTGAAGGGGGTGGTGGGGGGTGCACATGGGGGTACCTTTGGTACCCCCCTGCATTTGAATGGACAAAGCGGCAGGCACCACGCGGTGCCTGCTGCTTTGTGCACGCAAATGCTGTGCTGTGCATGCATTTTTAACATTGCGGCGGGTGCAGCTTGAAGCTGCACCCGCCGCAATGTTAAAGATTGAGGATGTGACTGCCAGGGTGGCGGTCACATCCTAATTGCACAGGAGGGAACTCCGCAGGCAATGCGGAGGTTCCCTCCTACTCTATGGTGGCGGACGGACTCAGGTCCGTCCGCCATCATAATCGCCTCCATAGTTGGGAGGTTTGTATACACTCGAACAGAGTATTTGCTCATTGTTCATTGGCTAACACAATTGAGCATGCAAACAACCAGTTACATGATGTGTTCCCTAAGCAAACATTGTTTTAGCACTGGGGACTGAAAGCAATGCCAGAAGACCTCCTGATGCCCGTCCTGCTAAAGTAGGGGTGGTTTCTAGCAATAACGATAAACCAATCCACGGAGGGGCTCTCTCGCAGCCAAGTCAATTGTAAAACTAATGAAGAATGCACTTAGATATGGTGATTTTTCAAGTGTACTAAACCCATGAATAATCCAGCCCAGAATAGTGGTTGCTGCAGGTCGCCCATGCACCCAGTTATGGAGATAATCACCAAGATTGTTCGAACATTCTATATTCAGTTTATGATGATGCCAGGGCTCATACTGATTTTGTTCACTGTCAGCTTACTCAGTTGTGAATGTTACTGTTATTTTTCAAGAGCTCGGTTGTTTTAAGGTCAAGCATGGATTTAATGCTTTCTAATTGTAATATCTACTTAGCGTGCTGAGAATTTGCTAGCACCATGGCTTTTAGAATCCCCTTAAGCATTGTTTGCACCAATGTTAACAGGTTCAACATAGAAAATTTGAAAGCACTACCTAATTAATTTACAGAGGAAGTGCCATGACGGTGAATACGTGGAACCAAAATCTGCAATCTCAGGTGGGATTTTGGGAATGAGAATATTCAGGTCCCCATTTGAGTGCCGAATAGAGTAAGCCTTTATTTGGGAGAAAGAAGAAAGTGGAGAGCTTATCAGTACTTTGCCACTGACTGCTCTCCTGGGTTACACAGAAACTATAGAGGTGGGATACCCTAGCTTCACTTCTTTAGGGTTGCTACTAGCAAAGCGAAGAATAGTATGTAGATGGGGACGAGTCAGAGCTCCCAAATTCAAGGATTGGATTAAAGACATTCTATTCTGTCAGGATCAAACGCTTACTTATGGGGAATTGCTCCCATTGACCTCGAGACCTAGGGACGTATGGGACCCCCTCAAAAAATATCTCCTGGTACACCCAATCGACATCACAAATAGCAAGTAGGCGCACTGATGTATGCTCTTTGGGCATGGCCCTCGCACATATAAATATCTGAGGAAGTGATGAAGATGCTTGTATGGTCCTGAATGTAACTTTCTCATCCTATGTACTGCATTCCAATATTACCAACAGCTAAAATGTGTAACTAGTGTATTACAGATCTCCTGCGCAATACTAGTAAAGAAACTGTCAAATATGTTTTGCTGTGGACACTTACAGTGTATAAGTACTCATCTGCCTGTGCACTTCGTGTATCATGAATGTTTTATGATTTAAAATTATTAACAAAATAATTTTAAAAAAAAATTCAAAAAGAAGTACGCGGAGAGGAACATGATACTGGATTCTCCCCACTGCACCTTGCCACCTTCCTTGAAGCTGACCCCACGGCTTTTTTATTCACAGTCTACAGACAGGCAAAAAAAGTTTCAAATCTTACCAAAATTCAGTTAATCAAATTTTTCGGATAACCTGATAGAAGAATACTCAAAATGAGTTTCAGAGTAGATAGATGATAACAACTAAGGTGGACAGAAATCCACTTGTGATGTATCCTGTGAAACATCATTAATACTACCAACTACATGGGATGGTATGGAAAAGAAGGAGGTTAGAGAAGGTTGGTGGTCCACAATTTCTTTATTTTAAGAAAAGGGTCAGCGACACCGGAGGTAACTTCCTCCACTTCCATCAGCAACCGTTCCCCAGCTTCTCCACCCGACCACATGTTCAACTACAAACATTCCACATTCCCCATACATTCTACACACCTCACGCGACACTAACACACGCAACCAACACTCACATGCCAATAGCACACACCTTCCCCTTCACACACACACCAACAAAATTAACAATAATCCATGAAATAAAAGGACAAAATGTGAGACATAATAACTACAATACTCCTGAATGTCTATCCCAACTTAAAATCAGCGAATCGAACAGGCAACCTCCTTGGTCTACTTCCACAACGCAAAATATGAGACTCAACATTTAAACCAGGACTGGTAACATTGAAACCAGGCCTGGTAACACTTGTACCGGAAACATAAGCGTCCACATTTGAATCTGAACTGGTATTACTTACTGCACTGTCATTCCAATCATTACTACCACCACTAACCTCTCCAGAATCATTCCCCAATATATAACCTCTACAACCTTCATCAGTTAGTCGCTTGTCACACTGAACACATTCCGAACACTATTCTGGTTACTACGAAAACTTAACTGATGAAAATTCCATCTCCTATCATCTTCCAATTCCACCGCACTACCCAACACCTTCCTCACTCTCAAAGGCTTAGACCATACACCTTCACCTTTCAAAACATCTCTCGGATTCTTCACTCAAACCATTTGGCCTACATGGACTACTGGTCAACAGTAACTTCCTCCTCGAGAACGCACAGTATGCTCCTGAAATTCCTTAACTTTAGATCTAATTTCCTCACCCAATTCATCATTTTTACATCCTTTCATTCCTTTTCCTCAACCACCAAGGAACTAACATTTTAGAAGGTTTCCTTCCTCTTAGTACCTCAAAAGCCGTCTGCCCAGTAACTGAATGAGGAGTAACATGATACGCCGTAAGTCTTTCTTGCAAGGCCTTTCTCCAAGATAATCCTGCACTCAAAGCCAACTGAATTACCTCTTTACCCACCATATTGAAGCGTTCCACCTATCCATTTTCTTCAGGATGATATAACGATGACCTTATGTGTTTGATACCCATCATCATTAAGAACTCTTGCATTTTCTGCGATACCAATTGGGGTCCATTGTCTAAAACTAAAATTTCAGGAACACCTTCTCTTGAAAACATGTCTTCCAAAAATTCAATAATCACATCTGTAGGTACTCCACTCACCATTCTTACCTCCAGCCACTAAGAGTAATAATCAATTAAAACTATAGCATAACAATCCTTCGATGATATCGCTGAAAAGGGACCAATAAAATCGATGACAACTTTTTGCCATGGTTTCTCAGGTAGTTCAACCATGGTCAAGGGTACACACAAAGGTTTGACAACTTTATCAGTAACACCACAAATTTTAAAATCTTTAACCCAACGATCGACCATGGAGTCGACTCCTGACCGCCAAAATCACTCCTTAATTCTCCTTTTGGTACTCAACATACCACCGTGACCCTTGTGACTCCTCTCAATGATGTTACCTCTCAACCCAAATGGTGGTACAATTTTATCCCCTCATAGAACAATACCATTGGAAAGCACAACTTTTCCTTTACTTTCCAAAATGCGGAACATTCTCCTCGCAACACTGATTCTCTTGGCCAACCTCCCACAATATACTTCTCAACTTGTTTCAAAACCATATCATTGTCCCTTTCACACATCCAAGATGCTTCAGGTAAGGTATTGTTAATTTCCTTCCCATCAACAGACAAAATATCTTTGA
The DNA here is from genome assembly GCF_964263255.1 of Lissotriton vulgaris. Classification (NCBI taxonomy): domain Eukaryota; kingdom Metazoa; phylum Chordata; class Amphibia; order Caudata; family Salamandridae; genus Lissotriton; species Lissotriton vulgaris. The sequence continues at coordinate 1,316,046,974 of NC_141695.1, forward strand.
AAGTAAAAGCAACTTCAAACTCATTTGTACCCATCCATTTTGTTGTTGGCAAGCTAGGTAATCTTGAAAGTTCATCAGCAATTGAATTTTCCTTTCCAGGAATATATTCTATTTCATAACTGAACATTTGCAATTTCCAAGCCAATTGATCTAACCTGGGAGTCAAATTCCTCCCTCCCTCTGGTTTCAAAATATTCACTAAAGACTTGTGATCCGTACAGATCTTGAACTTCCTTCCGCACACATACATACAAAATCTTTCAGCAGCCAAGTAGCAGCTAGTAATTCCTTCTTGTTGGACCTAGATTACCCAAGCCTACATATGGTAGCTTGGCACAGTAGTGGTCTACAGCTAACTCACGGCGTTGGCTAAGTACTTACAAGTCTCACCCACAGTAACACAGTGATGAACCACTAAAATAAAGACACAACACCTCTGTTTGGAAAAAATACCGTTACCTTTTATAAAAATAATATGTCTCTTTGGATTCAAGTTATACAAGTTACAACATTAGTTTCTTTCAGGGGTAAACATGACACTTTTACTTTGAGAAATTACTTTTCACTCCTCCTGCTGTGGAAAAAGGGCAGTAAACCACATTCTTTTGTCAACGATTCAGTAAAGCATAAGGGTAACTCTTTGGTTGGTTAAGAGAATCTCATTAGCTTCACACTCTGTAAGGTTACTTCACATTATTACACAATGACACAATACTCCACCAATAAATCTACTGAAAGGAAGATGCAGTCTGATAGTGCAATACGTTTTTACAGGTTCATTAATAGGTACGTTACCCCACAGCTCTTAAACACTGCTCAACTCAACAGCAAGACCTGAATGTAGATTTTCACTGTATAACCCACCAGTTAGTGCTAAAAGGGAAGACACAATAATATTAGTAAGGTTCCCCTCCCTCTGATTGACAGGCACACCTAGCTGGTAGAGAATCTACTTCTTCACTTATCACTAAACTGTAGGGGTTTTTACCCAGGAACCCTGTGGTTCCCTGCACCACTTCCACCTTTCTTTTCTGAGCCAGTTATTGGATAAGTTTTATGCTATGTTATTCAGTTCACTAACTCGCTTTCCTCGAGTCAGGCGCCCCTGGACAAGTCAGTCACTCGCGTGGGTCGTAGCCCCACTGTCCTGCTTCATTCACCCGGCGCTGCCGCCTCCCGTTCCCACACTTCCCGGCTTACTTGTGAGGTTGGGGGCGTGTCGCGGGTGTTTCCTCTACACGCGCTGGAGCCCGGTAACAGACGGGCTGAAGGGGGAAGGCAGGGAAGGCTTTCCCGGCCCAGGGCTCCCTACCGCGTCGTCCGCTGTGGCGCTTCTGCCTCCTCTGAGGGGATCGACCTCCTGGAGCTCCGACGCGGCGCTCCTCAGCTGGCGCGATGATTTTCCTTCCGCTGGCACTACTCGGCTGGGCATGCGCGGAAGCGCTCGTTCCTCTTCCGCCTCGGCGCACCTGCTCCCAGGAAGGACGCTGCTCCACAGAGACGCTGCTCGGTCTCTTCTGGGCCTGCTCGATCCTAGGCCCCTCCTGCCTCGCAAAAGCGTTCAGTCGCCGGTCATGCGCGGAAGCGCCTACCTCTTCGTTTGACGCGGCCGGTGCCCCCAGGGTCCCGACGCCGATCGGAGCAGCGCCGCTGCTTCTCCTCAGGCACTTCTCACTCCGGCTTCACAGGAAGGATGTGCACACCCGGCGTCCTCGCTCTTCAGGGCGCTAAGGTGCCACAGACGCCCACCTTCACTACAGCTGCTCCACAACACCGGTGAGCATAGCGCTGGGTATGGACAGTCAGGAATACCCCCAATTAAGGGTGTTCTGAGTGGTTTTACTGGGGCTCTGAAATAGAAGGATCTTCTTCCTCCAGTAATTCGATTTCTTTGTCAGTAGTTGATGTCTTGAGAGAGGGATCGGTCAAAGGCTGAAGGGGGAACAATCCTCTGAAGTAACTGTCAGCCTCAGTGACAAACTAGCTGCTCTCAGTGTGTCCACCTCCTCTCACCACTGCCTCACTCCTCTACTCTGGGGTCAGCACAAAATGGCTGCTGGTCACTGGCCTTATATAGGTTGGCCTGAGACCTGCAGAAGTCTCTAGTTGATTCCAGAAAGTTCCCTAATGTTATCCTATGGACCTGTCCTCCAGTAGTGTCCGTTATGGCAGTTGGTGGACACCATTTTAGGTCTCTGGAGATCCCTAAGGTTTCAAGGGGGTGACTAGGCCTCACAAGTGATGAGGGAAAAATGGCGTCATCGCCAAGGAACACCTAGCCCCCTGACAGCATTAAAAACTCCTGATGGACACATGTAAAAATAAAAATAGAAACTCTGGGAGGCTAAGGGGGACAAAAATAAATCATGGTGGTTAGAGTCTTCCCAGAAGCAGACAGGTCTAACACTTCTCAATCACAGAATAATTCAGTTTGGATGGTGTTAAGGTGCGAGAAGCATATGCTACTACCCATTTGTCTTACTGACATTTTGTGAAAACATAGCTCCAATTCCATATCCAGATGCATCCACAGACAACACACAATCAGCTGATGGAACAAACGGTTTCAAACATGGAGTTGCAGAGATTTCTTTTTTCACATTTTCAAAACATTTTTTTGTTGTTGTTCCCATGCAAATGACACATTTCTTTTGAATAACATCCTTAATGGTTCGACCTTAGCTGCATAATTCTCAATGAACTGAGAATAAAATTCAGTTAAGGACAGAAAGGACATTAATTGTTCCTTACTCTTTGGTTCAGGAGCCTCTAAAATCGCTTCTACATGGTTGATTTTAGGACAAATACCATCTTTCAATATAACATGGCCTAGGTACTCCACTTCAGATTTACCAAACACACACTTTTCATTCTTAATGGTTAATCCATTTCTTCTGAGTGCATCCAGAACTGCGTGCAAACATTCATTATGACATTCTTTGTTTTTTCCAAAAATTAAAATGTCACCTTGAAAAACTTTTGCTTCCTAAATTCCTTGCAAAATTCTAGACATTTCTCTCTGAAATACAGCTGACGGACTAGCGAGACCAAAAGGCATACGTTTATACCTGAACATGCCTTCAGTAGTAATAAAAGCTGTGCAATGCCTTGATTCTTCATCCAAAACAATCTGGTGGTATGCACTCGTTAAGTCTATTTTAGAGAACCAAGAAGACCCACCAACAGAAGATGTTAATTCTTGCAAACTGGGAAGAGGAAATGTGTCAATCCAAATAGCCTCATTCAAACACCTTAAATCCACACATAGACGTAAATCGCCCTTGGACTTAAGGGAAATTACCACTGGAGAAACCCAATCGGAGCTCTCCACTGGTCGATAATCTCATCATTACATAGTTTTTTAAGTATCTCCCCCAGTTTTTATGATAACTAATAGGAACATTAATAAATTGTTGTCTTATGGGACACACTCCTTCTCGTAAAACTATTTTGTGTTTGAATTTAACCATTTTACCAATACCATCAGTAAAAACATCAGGATACATTTTCTTCAGAGAAGAATAATCAGCATCAATCAGTATGTATGCTTTCATACTCATTTACGTTCACATGCTGAACTGCAAATACCAGACAGTCTAAACTAGCATCAATTTTTATGCCTAAATCAATGATATGTGGCCAACCTAGAATGATCGCACCCTTGTTAGCTACATACACTTTTCCATGAAAAGAATTATTGCTAGAATTTACATCTGCCCATATAAAACCTTCCAAAGGAATTTTATGCCCAGAATACCTTCCAGGACTTACATTGGGTTCCAACAATGGTCTATTTGGCCATCATTTATTAGCTCTTTACTCATGATAGTATACCACTCAAGATCTAATTTGTCATGGACGCTGGATATTTCTCCAATTACATTAAATTCATCATCATACTCATCATCTTGAACATAGTTGACCTTTCTTTTGAAATTATGGCACACCCTACTAAAATGGCCCTTTTTTTACAACTAGTGCATACTTTAGTTAGTGCTGGACACCATTTGAAATTAGCCAAATGGTTACGAGAACCACATCTACAACACAAAATGTTCGTTGCTCACCACTTTTCTTGTTGGAATTACTATCTAATACCTTGCTATCACATTTACTTTTGTTTTTAAAATCCTTATTAACAGCACTAACATGGCCAGAATTTGTTCTATCGAATCTCTAAGTCATTCTTTCAATCCTCACCTCACGCATACATTGGTCCGAAACTTCAACACCCCTAGCAGCTTCAATTGCAGCCTTTAAGGAAGTACTACCGCATGACCATAGCTTTACCTGAATTTTTTTAGATTTAGTTCTCATTAGAATTTGGCCACGTAGGACTTGATCATAAATCATGTTTTCAAACTCACACGTGACCGCTAACCCTCTCAAAGCAAACACATATTGGTCAATAGACTCATCGGCTTTTTGAACCCTAGAATAGAATTTAAATCTCCCCATAACAATATTAATCTTTCTGCCAAACCTTTCTTGCATTTGTTTGACAGCATATTGATAGACTCCAATATCACCAGCATCCTCAATCTTGGGTAAATTTGTAAACTCCTAGTCCCACAGCATCTAATCTATGTTTGAGAAGAGACAGTTTCCTTTTTTGTGAACACTCATCTTCCTCCAACACTTTTACATACGCCTCAAACATATCAATCCACAAATCCCAAGCAATTGGAGGTTCTCCTAGCTCGGCCAAAATAAATGGTGGAGGTTGAATTGAAGGCATAGTAACATTTTTACAATATGCACAGAGAAGGAAAAGCTTAAATTATTTGTAAAAAACAAAAAAAAGTATAGAGCACCAGCAACAACAAAAAGAAAAAATATTTGTGACCACTAGATAAACTTGTGCAAAAAGTTCACCAAAGTCAGTTGCTCAAATAGAAATAACTTTTAAAATCCAGCGTGTAATGTTTTGATCAAGTGTCTCTGTTCATGACTTGTCTGTTGAGTTTAAGATGAAATGAATGCTGCGTTCTGCATGACTTCTTCGATGACAATCACAGGAAAAATAACATTATTGGATCACAGTACTTGAATAATAAAAAAAATACAGTTCAATACCAAACGTAGATATGATAATCCAATTCCTCTCTTCAATGTATTTGTAGCGCAGAGCGTTGCGAGTAGTTACTTGTAATTGCCATAATCAATAAATATGCAGGTCATGTTCCGTGCATAACGTTACTGAGCATGAACGTTGTTGTTGTCATAAAATGGCGTCCGTTGGCATGGTAACGCCAAAAAAAAGACAACATCCACGTCACACGCGTTACACATGATAACGTTGACGTGGAGAAAATACAGAAATCCTCAAGGCTGGACAGAAAGGAGCTTATGAAACTGGGCACAATCCGGATTTCAAATTTCAGCCCAACATTTGAAGATTAGTACGTAGCGGCGCACAATCCAAGCTTAAAATCTCAGTGCACACTTGAAGATTAGCACGTAGCGCAAAGAAGCTGTAAACATTTTTTTTATACATTTCTGTAATCTGTCATCCCTGGTGTCGCCATGTTCCCGCTCGTCGCCATTGTGGAAAAGAAAAAGGTCCGAGAAGGTTGGTGGTTCCACAATTTCTTTATTTTAAGAAAAGGGTACAGCAACACCGGAGGTAGCTTCCTCCGCTTCCATCAGCAACCGTTCCCCAGGTTCTCGACCCAACCACACATTCAACTACAAACATTCCACATTCTCCATACATTCTACATACCTCACGCAGCATTAACACGCGCAACCAACACTCACATGCCAATACCACAGATGGCACCTCAATTGAGCCTGGACACTTGACAGGGAAAGTTGGTGTTTTATTCATTACCATTTTTATAGTCTGAGGTCAAAGACACAATGAAGTTTTTTGTTTAGTACTCCTAGTGGCCTTATTGCATTGAGACAAGGTTCCGCAAGGAATTGTACAAACTTGAACAATTTTCCTTTTGCCACACCTTTTATTGCTCTGAATCTAACAGTGCAAGAGCATCAAAACTTACCTCAAAGTTAGCTCAGTTACATTGATAGCCTCAAAAGGGTCGTATCCTGATCTGAATTATTCATGGTGGCCGAATCATGAGACCGGCGCTTTTTAAGGACTTGTGCATGGTGTTGCGCTCTCTGCTTTCTTGATGTCGTTATTTTGCGTAGATTTAGATTTAAAATATGGCAAGCAGCAAGAAAGAAAGGAGCATAATGCACACGTGTTTAAACTCTTCAAAGTCTAGTTACCAAATCGGAAAATTGAGATCAACAATGCGGTTACTTACCAATGGCATCAGAGGAGTGTTAAAACTTGCTTCACAAACAAGAAATCAAAATCACAGTCGACAACTTGAGTTGATGCAACAGCAACTTTTTGGAGTCTCAAGAACAGAAGAAAGAAAAAATGGGCTGGCCAAAAGCTGTGTACCAGTAAATCTTTCCACTGTTCCCAGTCCCCTGGCCCCACCTACAGCCCATGTCCTCAAGGAATGATAGGTGAAAAGATAGGCCAGGTTCGTTGCAGCTTCCTCCCACACAGGCAGATTGGCAGGATATTCTCAGGCAACTCTTGGGTATATCAGTCACTCCACCAGAAGACTGTGCTAATCCTATCACCTGCGTTCCCCGCCTGGGAACTCTCTGAAATTTGTCGGTGATTGAGGCTGTAGCTACACTGAAGATTTCAGCTGCTTCCTCCTCTGTGTGTACGTATGTTTGTGTGTGCCACTGCTGCCTGGCCCACTTCAGAGATTGTCCCTATCGGCGGGGCGGTACAGGGTTACGGTGACTTGATGATTGACTGCTGTTGTCTGCATTCAGCGTCTCAGCATCTTCTCAGTGTCTCCTCTCCCATAGGAACCTTTTCATTAATGGTAACATGCAGCTCAAATTCTTGAATAATGTGCCATGAGATTTTTCTCCCGGGTCGTAGTGTACATTTTTTGAAAAAACTATAGAACGTATCAGAGTGGACTATTTTAAGGTGTTATTTTTAGGAGCCATGTCACAGACAAGGAAAAATGAAAGGCAACAATCAATGGTGTCCTGCTAAGCTCACATATTGGGTCGATCAGCAACGTTAGCGGCGACAGCTTAGTAAGGCAAACATCAATGTTGTCCTCATGAAGCTGTAGCCTTTCATACATTTCTGATTTCATTTGCCAGAGGGCATATTTATTAAATATCACGCAGTGCAGCAAGCCACTTTACCTCGCTGCGTTATTGTAAAAGGGCAGGAATGTGCTTCATTTAACATTAAATGGCACATTCATGTAATTTTCCAGCACTGGCGCACAATGTGCTTGCTGCCTAGCACCAAGGAGGGCACCCTTGCACCATGAAGCAAGGATGTTTGCATTCTAAGCAGGATTGTTTTGTGTAGGAAGAGATACTTTCCTGAAAAAAACAATCCCCTGAATTATTTTCCTCTTTCTATGTGTGCTGCAGAGTGCAGCACACATAGAAAGAGGAAAAACAAGAAGATGTTAAGATATTTCTCCTCGTTATGCCTCCGCTCAGGATGCGTAGTATTTTGGCGCATTTCCAGGTCTACCTGTATTGGTAAATCTTGGAAAGTGCCAACATCCATGGGTTGTGCATGGGAACATCCATGCTCCACCAATGGAACACCTCCCTGTGGCAAAGCAATGCAATGCAATGATTTGAACTGCATTGAGTTACTGTAGATACATCAAGCCACGCTGGGCACTGGGCAGTGCAGGGTGGCCTTGCGTGGCTTTAATAATCTAACTTGAGTTAGATCGCTCTTATACACTGCTACGTGGCGCAAGGTGATGCAACTCTTTAATAAATATGCCCCCATGCATCCTATCATTTTACGGCTACATATTACATTAGAGTGAAATAGGGATTTAAAACTGCTTGTTTTAAGTATTCCTTTTTGTAACCCATGAAAACCACAAATTAGAGTTTGAGATTATGATGAAGAATAGCACAATTTTTGCTCCAAACTCACACTCAGAAATTTCTTCTTGTTTTTAGAGTGTGGCAGTCCAATGTTCACAAACCAAACCGATGGTGGAGAGGGTGCCCAGCTAGGGGAATGGCCCTGGCAGGTCAGTGTACAGCTATTTGGCGAACCCAGTTGCGGAGGGGTCATCATCAACAAAAGATGGGTGCTTACAAGTGCCCGATGCTTCCGGTATGTACTGAAAAGTAATCTACTGCAATCTTAGATTATGTTTTATTCATTACCTTGTCAATAATTTAGGATCATGTCCCAGTAACTTATGAATTGCAGGCGATTAGAATGGCTTGGTAAACAGATATAGTAAGTAAAATATATTTTAGGCACTCTCTTGAAACCTAGGAACATGGACTATATTGAATAAATTATCACAGACCCCAATAGTATTTCCTACAAGCGCTATCTTGAATGTGATTTGCTCTCTCAATGTCTCCAAACAGATATTCAGCTCTGCACCTCCTCCATTTTGTGGATCATATTGTTCATATAATTTTTTATTGTTTACAATTTGGTGGACTATATCATCTTCCTTTTGGAATGCGTGGATGCTTCAGGAGAAATTATTTTTCTAATTTTCCCTCTGACTAAGTAGCTCAGTTTTAGCTAAGATCATCGAAACAAAGAAGTTGTAAAAAATAAGCAACACTTCAGTCCAGAAAAGGTGTCTCTTCTATTTTACCTCCTCTGTTCTCACTGCACCCAAGGGTTAGGAAGGCCCTTCTTACATTTTCAAATTACTGCCATAGAATACTATGTAATCAGTAGTTTTGAATGTGTTTGATGGGTATATAGCACCAGTAGGTTAAGAACTGGCTGTCTACCTGTGTGGAGTACACATTTGGGGAACGATAAATATAACATTAGTGAGCCGAAGCAGAAAATTTCTTTTTAGATTTGCTGCCAATGCTATATCTTTGCAATGCTGAGGAATGATTTGAGGCAGTTTCAATGGCGATTGCATGGATAAAAGTTTAGAGGAAAAAGGAAAGGGCTAGAATGAATAGAGGGCAAATCAGAAATACAGGGAATAAGGTATCACACCAGGTGTGACAAAGATGATAGAAAACAATTAGAGAGGTGAGAGGATAGACTCTTGGAGCAAAGATTTAGGGAACAGACAACAGATCATGGTTAGAAGATAGAGAGTGAGCCAGTAAGAGTGTTGATTGTGGGGCTCACCGGAGGAAGAAGTGAGCTGTGGCCACCTTGGCAACATTTTCGGCACCTGCACTTCTTTTTTTCTCCCCTCGATCTTGGCTCTTTACTATCACTCTTCTAGCAGTGATTAGCTGTGTCCCCGTTTTATCTTTTGTCTGCTTTTTTTCCTCTGTACTGTCCTCCACATCCTTTCATTCAATCTTCTCTCTTCTTAATGCTCTCTTCTTCACATCATGCCTGCTTTCTCTTTGTATCTGATTTGCTCTCCTTTTTTTCTACTTAGCTATGTCTTATCTCTCTCCTCTCCTGTTGTTTCCTTCTTCTGTTTACTCCTGCTCTCTCTCATCTATAACACTGCTGCTGCATGTGGCCCTTGTCGTCAGCCTGTACATGTCTCTGCAATTTTGAACTCTGCATTTTCCTGTGGTCATTCCTAAAGAAGTGGAAGATGGCGTGTTTTACTTTCTTACCTACACTGAGTGCAAAAACAAAACTTACACCAAATGAAAAAGCTTTTTTTGCATATATTAATCAGTGCGGTATGACTGGGTTTACTGCGGAACAGACGGCTGCTCGAGCACAGCAGGTGATGTTACAGCTAGTACTGCCTGTAATTAGTAGGTCCATCACACGTCTGTCTAGTTTGTCGATGAATTCTTGGGTTTGTGATTGGCGTGATAACATCATCACTAACGTGGTGATACATAATCAAACCTGCCTGGACAGGCGTATGCTGGCCTGTCTATGAACATTTACTAGCCAGTCATCATGCAATGTATGGTAAACTTTTTATTTTGAATTTGAACAATGAATATTGAGACCACCACCTTCAGGGTCAGAAATTGTAGCCCCGGCCCTGTGAAAGAAGTGCTGGTGCTGAGCACCTGAAAGCACCTGCTCAAATTAAGCACTGGGAGAGAAAAAGGTTAAAACAGCACTTAGAGCAAATGTCTTCAAACTGTGGTGCGCACCCCCCTTGGGGAGGGGGGTTGACCATGTTCCCAGGGGGCGAGAAATGCCTCACTAATTACTAAATGAAAACGGCTTGGAAGCGTGAAATGTTTGTAAAACGCGCTTCCAGGCTGTCTTCCTTTACAAACAGCAGCTGAAGTGCATGACAGGAACAAAGACCTGATTAAAAGGTGCAAAATATTCTGGAACTATTTTGTGCTATTTTAACCTGCAGGTAACATATATGAAAAACAATTTCAAAAAAATACTTATGAATCCTCAAATGGTTAATGCAGTCAATGCAGATGTTTGTATATGAGGCTAAAGAGTAACGGAAATGAATTTTGGTGGGCGCAACGGGGAAAAGGGGCTTTGTATATGTAGATCTACTAGGTCCAAGCCTGTAACAGAAAGTACTGTGAATGTCAATATGTAAATCATTACTTTAAACTGCAATACCCCCAATATAAAATAGGCTGTTGCAGAATGGTTTAGTCAGACCCACTGGAATTAGGGTGACAAAATTATGCACAAAGAAAAGACAAATTATGTGGGATAACGTGGCATATTTTTTACACTATCACCTAATTGTTTTGTACTTTTTTCACATGGTAATACTGTTTTGGTTTTTTTTAATCTCATTATTGCCTGGTTAACAACCAAATACAGAAATAAGCAAATGAAAGGTGACAATTTACCCTCTGTCAAGGGCCTGCCACTGCATGGGACCACATGTCGCCATATCTTAGTAACTTTTGATAAGTTTAAGCTACAAACAATGTTTTTCTAAAATCTGCAGCTTATGCACCACATGATGGATTATGTGGCAAATGTGGAAGATCAATATTTATGCGAAAAAAGTCACAAAATTGCAAAATTCCAGTGCCCTGGGACTAAGAGTGTGAGTGGGCCACCCTCTAGTTATGACTGTAGCAAAGAGCGGAGTGGTGACCCAGTTTCCCTGCTAGTATAAGTGTCCAGGCCACTATTGTTGCGCAGGGAACAGAGCCCCAGCACTGGGAGGGGGAGATGTGGGACTTTGTTCCCTTTTTTTTAATTACACAAAGGGGCAAACAGTCCACTCTGAGCCTTAGGCCTAGGAGTAATATCTCTGCGTAGAGGGCTGAGGATGAAGCCTGTTTCCTAGGGCTGTAAGTATCATTGGTCCTGCTGGTGCAATGACATTAAGGCCCAGTGGCGTGAGAGGCCAACTAAATACCAGTTATGGCTGTTTTACTATACTCCCTTGTTTACATTAGGTCCCAGTGCACTCTTCCTGTGCCAGTATTTATGGCCTCATACCAATGGACCCAGGGAGGTGAATGTTGAAGCAGAGATGACAGCTTAGCTTGGGCCTCAGAGAGATGGCAGAAGGGGTATGACACAATATCCAGGCCCATGTTTTTAACAAAGAGCCAATGAGACTGTCTGGTTTGCAAGGCTGTAGCTATTTTAGTGAAGCTGGTAAAGTGGCACTGGATCCCAGGGATTTGTGGGGCCCACCGCATCAGAATCATGACTGTCTTACTTTGCAAAAGAGGCATGGGGCCTTGCTAGCATTAGAGCTGAGATAACAGTCGATGTAAAGTGTGGGAAAAATGTGGGGGCTCATTTATCTGAAAGAATCAGATAGTCTGTGTCAGGGCTGGAAGGATGGCCTGGCATGGTAGGGAAAGGCAGAGAGGCAGCCTGCTACTTAGGGCTGCATCTATCATTAGACCCACAGGTATATCTGCAATGGGGTTCAGGAGAATGAGGCGCTCACAACACCCTAATTCTGTTAGGCAGAGTTTTATGGTCAACTTTTGTTTTGTGTGACATATTTGCTCTTTTATACTGCTCATATTTGGGAAGAATTTGAGCTTCAGAAAAGTACCCCTGAAATGATCTCAAACTCCTAGCCCTCTGCGCTCAGCCGTACCACTCCCGCTCCCCCAAGCCTTGCCATGAAGTTTTGGAAGGGGGGCCCGACTTCAAAACATTTTTCTTAGGGGGGCTCAGAGCAAAATGTTTTGAAGACCTCTGACTTAGAGGGAGACGGATACAGATACTATATCGGACTGACGTAGGTGCAAGCATCCCTTCGAAGAGTGGTACTGAAGCAGGTTGTTTATTAGCTTACTGGATTTTTTTTAAATTTAAGAGTAACAACTCTACTCCCGGGTTTCTCATTCATGGCTCCTGTACAAGTTATCAACACCCTTGACCTGCCATCAAAGGAGGTGTGGGACATGCAGTAAATAGAAGCGAGAGCTACAAGTGCATCATCATCTCTAAATAATGATTGCCACCGTCAGTCCAGGAGTGCGAGACTTCAGTAGTATTTATTGTCTTGCAAGCTTTTTGGCTCGTATCTATTTTGCTTTTACATTAGCATGATTTCACTCTTCTCAAGCAAGGCAGCCTGGCATCTTGTTCGTATAACAAACTCAAGCCAATTTGATTAAATGTTGCACTGTTACAGTGGATGAAATGCTGTTTTGTAACATGGTCGCTGCTTGCTTAGTAAAATTTAGAGCAAACTGTTGCTATGAATATTGATTGCATAAACCTTTTAGCACCATTGTAAAAACAAACTGCTAAATTGTTGCTGCATTTCCACGGAAAGGAAAGGATGAAATATGCATAACACACTTTTTAAATATGAACGATTAAACTAATGTGTATGCTGCATGCACAGGTCATATACAGTATGCTTAATTTCATACATTGGGTGTTGCTTAATTAGCACCAGATCTTTTTTTGAAGTTTTCTCTGATAACTGGGAAATGGTTGTGCAATATTTATTTCACACCCTTTTTATTATTTTTCTTGTAATAAAAACATACGGTATCGTCAACCCCGGTGGCAACCCCAAAGTGCATGTGTTAAGTGTTAGCATATATATTAACACATAGTCAGCAGAAAGCCCAAGGCCGACACAAATAGACTCCCAAAACCCAGTAAGTATCAGTAGAGTGTGAAGTCATGATCGTATTTTTGATTACAACATAAACTGTGATTTCCTCGCCATATGGCCGCAGGGATATCTTCAGTCTGATGATTGAAAGTCAGTCGTGTTCTCTGAGGTCTCTGTTCTCTGAGGTCTCTCCAGGGGTTCCAAAATTTCTCGAATATAGGGGCATATTACCAAGCAATAGCGATAATTATCGCTATTGCTTGGTTAGAGACAGAAATTTACCGCAATGCATGAATATCGCTGAAAAGTCAGCGCTATTCATGCATTACCGAGCTAATGCTCTTAGCCATGTTATCCACCTCCCATTGGATAACATAGCTAAGAACTGCTCAGGGCAGGTGTTAGCTTTTGGGATATTCGCGCTTAGCGCGAATATCTCCAAAAGTTGGTAATAGGAGATAGCAATGTTAGCGACTGTTTTCAGTCGCAAATATCTTGGCACGCCCACTTTGCATGTCATTAGTGATAAATATCACTGACATGCAAAGTGGGGCCCAAGATGGTCGCTATCTCCTACTAGCTGTCGCTAACTGGTGTTAGCGACAGCTAGGTGATAAGGAGATCATTTTATCTCCGCTTTCTTGGCTTTTAAAGCCAAAAAAGCGGAGATAAACCCCCTTGATAATGTGCCCCTTTGTTTCTCTGCATATCTCTACAGGCCACCTTCAGTAAGACACTGAAAAATAGTAGGGCATATTTTGGTCCTCCCAAATCCCTAGGCAAATTACCCGTGCATTTAGGTCCACCAGGGCCTTTGTGACGTGGCATCGCACGTCTGTCTACAGCTTCTGTAATTGTGGGCAGACCACAAAGTATGTATTAATGACCCACCTTGCTTGCATCTCATAAACACCTATTGTTATCTAGCTTTCCTATGTGAGACAATCGTGTCCATGTGTAATATGCTCAAAGCAAGATTTTCCATTGCACCTTTCTGGAGCACAGCTAAATGGCAACATTCCACGTGTATTTACATACTTCACCCTAGTCTGGGTCCTCCATCCGTCCTAGGTCACGTTCTCACCTCTCACTAAGGTCAGTCAGAGAACTTAACAATTATTCAGCAACGTTTTGTTGAGTAAGGAGTGGTGACAGGAGTACCTTATGTTCTAGAGAGGAATCTTCCACCAAGTCACGTAGTTGGCTTGAGTATTTGTTCAGTGCATGACGAATTTGTAGGTATTTGTATCTTTGTCACTCTGACAGTGCATACTGCTTTTGTAGTTCCAGAAACTGGATAATTCCCTATGCTGTCTAAAAATCCTCTAACTGATTAATCCCTATTAGATCTGAAGACGCCGGGCCCATATTCTAGTACTCATTTAGTGGATGGTCTATGTAACGTTGAGAGATAGAAGGATAACACATTTCAATTTAAGTACAAATACAGTGTAACCAATGAAGTTACACAATATCCCAGTTTGACAACTATGTCTCAGTTTAGAAAGTTGTATTACAAAATCAAAAAGAGATTGATGCAAACCAACCTCAGCATAAGCCTGTAAAAATACAATATAAATAGAATGAATCCAAATTTTCTGAAGAGGTTGACCCTGTATAACAAAAATAATAACCTTGTAAGTAATTAAAAAGCAGAATTGGGCTTCAGATTGCATCAACTTAGTATTAAAGATGAAAATGAGTCCACTATCTATCCCTAAACTAGCAAAAGTAGCAACTCTAAACTAAAAGCACAAGTCTAGGAATTTAGAAAGCTATCAGCAGTCAGAGTCTTCCTAAAACGAAACTCTAACGATGCATCAAGTAGCATAAAGCCACGACAGCCAAAAAAAGAGGTCTGTACCTTGGGGAGTTTAAGAAAGAAATCTCTAACTATCCCGCACTACTTGATAATATAAAACTCATGTTGCTTTCAAGGTAAATCCTATAATTCCTCTCAACAACCTTCAGTATTCCATCTCACATAGGCTCCTTTCACCACCTCTCCTTTCCCATCGAAAATTGTTTCACACGTCTTGGGTTTCATCACCTTCTCCCATGCGAATTTGCCTCCCCTCTCGTTATCACGATTCGTCTTGCCAAATTCTGATACACATAATTTACTATCTACTAAGAACAAAGACCCTTTCTTTCAACTAACATAGTCTCTTCCACCTGCAGTGGGAACACAAATACATGTAACATTCTACAGCAGAGAATAAAATGTAAATTCAAGTGTCAGTTGAAAACATGAACTTTAAATAAAAATGAAATTCATGCCCAGAAGTTGAGCTAAGTTAGTATGTTCAATGGTTACATTATGTGTATGTTTTTATTACACATCTAAATTCATTTTCTCAACACATACGTTAGAAATTTTTAACACAAATGTCAATACCAATTACACTAAAATATAGTAATAATGTTATTTAAGTCACGTTCTACTCATGTATACATTTATAATCAAGTGCACATTCATACATCATGTATCTATGTAACACATTTACGAAACCTTTAAATGAATTATTAATATGATATCACAATCCTATTAGTTACATTCTAAATACATGTATAAATTGCGATAGTTTATGGGGATACTTTTCATTATTTTGAACCCCCAGTCTTAATAATAAATTATTCACATAAAGGATATAAGTGAGTGCAGACTACAAGCGAATGTGATACACTCCTGCCAGACAATCAGGATGGGAGCAAATTAAGCTCTTCTAATTCCCCCCTCTGATGATGTATTAAGTCATCGAAAAATCTCAATATTCTCGATCCCATTATTTGTTTTGATCAGATAATCATACCAGCTGAAATTATCGGAAAAACCATTCTAAACCATTGCAGTTGCAATTCTTTTTTGTTTGAACTCGCCCAATTGCTTCAGATCATGGTAATGGGCTTCTTGGGCTCTCTCTAACTCTATGTCCCACTTCTGTGTCAGCTATTTCCAAGCCAGTTCTAACCTCGTTTTCACCAAGATCCTCCTACAATTGCTCTGGTGTCTTTCAGGCTCTGTGTGTTCATGGACAGCTTGACTGACACTCCCCTGTGGCCCTTTGACCACTGCTGGAGCTTCTTCTGGAAGAGGAGCTGTTTTTTACGGGGACAGGGAACTCCATGAGTGTGGGATGCGTGAGCCCAGTTAAGACAATCTCCACACTTCACTGCTGTTGTTGTTACCAGCATTACCTGGAACGGACCAAGGCAACGGGACTCAAGGCAGTTCTTTCTCACATGTGTTTCAGTGAACAACCAGTCGCTGGGGCTGAAGTTGTGGCAGAAGTCTTGATGTGACAGATCGAACCATGTCAGCCAATTCGTTTCAGTAGTCGTGCACCAAATCATTGGAAATGCTCACAAGATTGTTGGTAGGCACTGCAGGCAATCGCATCACTCATCCCATGAGAATCTCATGGGGCAACAAGCCAGTTCTTCTATCACAAACACTGCATAGACTTATCAATACAAGAGGCAAAGCATCAGGCCATTTCAGAGATGTCGAAACACACACTTTTGCCAATCTTGATTTCAACGTCCCATTGACCTGTTCTACGATTCCTGGTGCTTCTGGCTGATAACTGCAATGTAACCTCTGTTCCACTT
Source organism: Lissotriton vulgaris (assembly GCF_964263255.1). Classification (NCBI taxonomy): domain Eukaryota; kingdom Metazoa; phylum Chordata; class Amphibia; order Caudata; family Salamandridae; genus Lissotriton; species Lissotriton vulgaris. The sequence goes on from NC_141695.1 coordinate 1,316,063,572, forward strand.
GCAAAGCTGCGCACAACATTTTTAGATCCTCATTATTAAAGTGAGTTCCTCGGTCTGACTCTAACGTAGTTGGAAATCGGAACCTCGGGATAAGCTCCGTCAACAACAGCTTAGCTACTGTGAGACTATCACATCTCCTAGTCATATAGGCTTCCACCTAACAAGAAAATATGTGCACCACCACTAGAATGTATCTTAGTCAGTTACACACAGGAATCTCAACAATATCCAACTGCATCCTGTTAAAAGGTTCACCCGATCTCCCTATGTGACTCAGAGTAACAGCAGTTATGTCATGCACCTATGACACAATGCCACAGCAATCACTTGAAATTGTGGGTTAAACCATGTTTGCCTGAACAATCTCATCATTGAGTCCCTTCTTACATATGTCGACCCATGAATCTGTCTGGCCATCGGGTGCAAGAAAGTATTGGGCAGTACTGGTTTTCCATCATTCGAAACCCAAATGTCATCATCTCTCTTCACACATCCTGCTCTAATGCAGCCAACTTGTTCCTCCTCACAAACCTCCTCTTACAATAGTTTCACCTCATCCCATGTGTCGGCAACTGCCATCAACAGGTTGAAATTGGTTTATCTGGGGTTTAATTTGTAAAATCTCCATTGAAGGCACAAGAGGTCATAGCACAGAAACCTTCAACTTTGTGTGCATACCTATTTCCTACAGTGACAAAATCAGTCCCTTACAATGAGTGGAACACGTCACAAGTTCAACTTCTGGAACAATTTCAATGTTTCTAACAGTTTTCTCACAACCTCCCCATTTCTAATAGGAGACCAGAAAGAGGTCATGAAACATCTCTGGGACCCTAACTGTCGAAAGTCATAAACAACACTGAAACCATATTGGCTATCCATGTATATTGTCACTTCTAGCTGTTATGAAACACAGCATGCACGGGTTAGGGCAGTCAACTCAGCTCTTGTGCAGAACATACTCCTTGTAACCAAGCAACTTCCACCAATCTCAAAACTGTACATACAGCAAAGGCTAATCTCAAATGTCCTTAATTGTCCCTTAAACATGAGCCATCCACAAATAGTTTATGGTCAGATTCAGGTCATGGCTCATCAACAATGTCAGGACATAGTTTTGTGCATAGTTCAGTGACATCGAGACAGTCATATTCTTTAACTTCATCCCCATGACAATCAGGCAATGGTAACTGCGTAGCAGGATTGAGTATGGAACAATGCTTCAGGGACACATTGTCTGCTGCCAAAATCACTTGCTCATATTTAGTAAATCTGTTGTTGGTTAGATGATGGGTGTGGGTTCTTGTCAACAGTATTTCTACAGAGTGAGACACGTATACAGTTAAAGGATGACCATTCACAATGCTTTTGCATCTCTCTATGCTGACACTTGTTGCAGCAGCGAATTTGAGACATCCGGCAACTCTGTTGCTACAGGGTTGAATATAGCAGAGAAATAGACGACTGGTCTACGGGCACCTCCATGATTCCATGTTAACACTGAGAGTGCATAACCTTCTCGTTCATGACAAAAGAGCAGAAACATTGTAATGTGGCATTCCTAGTGCCGGAGCGCGACACAGGCTCTCTCTTAACTCCAGGAAGGCAAGCAAGCAAACGTTGTCCCAGAGTTCTGGATCAGACTTTGATCAGATTTTGTGTCAACCTCTGCAGAGGTTTGGCCATTAGGGAAAAGTTGGATATCCACTGGCGAAAGTAGCCGACCATTCCCAGAAACCTCCTGACTTCTTTCTGTGTGTGAGGCAGATTTATAAGCATAATCGCCTAGATTCTTTCTTGTGACACCTTTCTTGCACCTTTCTCAGTGCTATGTCCCACATATAGGTCTTCTGTCATGCAGTATTGTAGCTTGCTTGGAGGCACTTCATGTCCATTCTCAGCCAAATGGTTCAACAGGGCAGTTATCAGTTTTGCAAGCATCTCGAGCACTCCATGCAACCAAAAGGTTGTCTATATGTTAGCCCAGGAACAAATTGCAAGGCATAACCAGCGACTCAAGATTCTTTTTCAGGATCTGATTAAATATGGATGGGTTTTCCGTATAACCTTGTGACACAGCACCATGTTAATACGCTATCTCCCAGCTGGAAAGCAAATAAAATATTGTCTCTCCTCATTGAATGGGAATCAAAAAGAATGACTGACAAAGGTCAATAATAGTGAACCATTCAGCCTCACATGGAATTTGAAATAGTATTATTGATGGATTCGGTACCACGGGACAACAAGGAATCACTACACTATTAATTTTGCGGTGATCCTGCACAACATGGGACTTACCAGTAGGTTTCTGTAAGCCCATAATGGGAGAGTTACATGGATTTGCCAGGATCTCTCTCAAAATGCCTTGCTCAATCATGGACTCAATCACAGCTGATATTCCAGCAATTGAATCAGGCATCAAGTTATACTGTGGTGTTCTCAGGTATTCAGCATTGGGCCTAATTTGTATACGAACTGGCTCAACTTCTTTAATGAATCCAATGTCCTTTCCAGTAAAATCCCAGATCACATCTGAGACTGTGTCTCTGAGATTCAATGGTAAATCTTCTACCGTCAGCAAGGGAAACATTGAAACACTCAGAGTTTGATTTGCCAGTTTAAATGCAATATCTTCATCGCTTGTTGACAGTTCATTTCCTTTTGGTGTACAGTATATGGTGAAATTTACTTGCACAACAAGTCACGGACCAAAAGTGACACAGTACTTGAATCGCACAGCACAAACTTATGGTTGTCTGCAAACGTCCCTATCGTCACAGACACCTCGTCTGTCAAAGGATTTGACATTCTCTTGTTTGCAACTCCTACAACTTGGATTAATTTTCCTGAGAGAGGTAGGTTTGGATCCTCTGCTGTTCTCACAGTAGAGCGGGTAGCACCAGAATTGATCAAGAATGTAACAGGATGCCCATCTACATCAGCATTGACATTGGTCTACCTCTAATACTGCGCCAAATGTACAGTTTTCCTCCCCCCTCAAGCACCGTCATAAGGATGAATCTGTGCCGTAATTATTAAGAGACTCAAACATGGGATATTGTTGAATCAGGGAATTGTTATGGGACACATACTGCACAGTTTGTTGTGGCATTGGGGGCTGTGGTACTTGGATTACGGGACCTTGACGCCCCCATTTTCTAAGATCTGGGTCCTGGCACATTTTGGGTATGCATGACATTTCACTGCATCTGATTAAGTCCCTCATTCTTATCTTGATTTGTAGGATTTAGACAACATTCACCCTTCCAATGTCCCAATCGATTACAATAGTGGCATGGAGTAGACTTATTTAACATGGCAACATCAACTCCTGTCTTTGGGTCTACTGGGATACTCCTACCTCCTTGTCCCTCTAATCCTCGACCTGTCTGTACTTGAACTCCTGCCGGATATGTTCCATGCATTGGTGAACATTCACTAAATACAGCTGAACTTGAGTATCTCTCTGAGCCGCTCTCATTTAAACCAACATTAGCATTTCCTTAATCTTTTTGTGTCTTGTTTCAATCTTGTCGCTATAGTACTTTGTATAACACAGAATTTCATTGACAGACTTGTTCTGCCGACAAATAAAATGTCCTCATGCTAATTTCAGATCTCAAACCAGACGCAAATCTAAACATAAATGGGCCTAGCTAATCAGGCACTCAGAGATCACAAGATGAAGCTGGATGCTGCTACTCTTCCCTCTGCCCTGTCACAGGAACTGGCGGGGCACCACAGAGCCAAAGGACTCCCAACAGACATGGCTGCAAGGCCTGGGGGGTACACACCAGGACCCGCAGCTCCATGATGCTTGTCTCCGGTGCGGCCCTCCACACAGCCCCAGGCCCATCGTTATATTCCCAGGTTAGGCCCATGTAGAGAAGCAACTTATTTCTTACCTTGTCCTCACGAATAACTTTTACAAGCTATGACCTTTGGCATACATTTACACGCAAAACAATATTGGATTCGTTTCTCTGAAACTAAACTTGTTTTACATCTAGCTTCGCACAACACTATCACAATGTCCTGAACATCATGTATAAGGTCTCGTTCCTTACTACGTACAAACGTCAGCGCTATCTTCATCCACGGAGCGACAAGGCTTTCTATAAAAGATGATCATCCGGATAGATTAGCAGAGGAGGTACTTCTACTGACACATAGGGTCGGTGCATGCTGAGAAATCACCATGGAGCGGTCTGACATCTCGTGAGGGGTGTCCAGTTCCTGACCAAGAAGAGTCCTTTAATTTCCCCATCAGAAAATGGGGTTGGATCATCCCTTGGGGGATTCTTGCCTCTACACCTACATACACTCCAGGTATACTTAGAGTCAGGTTTGCATCGAAGGAGTACGCCAGATTAGTAGCTTGTTTATATGCCTGCATATATACATTGCTTTAGCACCATGGTAGAACTCTACCTACTATTTACGCTTTTGGTGCTTGTAATCACGTTTATCTGCTACTATCTCCTAATCATTAGAGCACATGTATTTTATGCAAGAATAACATTGGCTCAATAAATATTATTGAAAAACGTCCCACTTTGTATTCTCTGTATATTTCTCTTGGAAAAAGTGAGCACTACTGACTGAGCAGAAGGTTCTGTACTGTTTACAGGATCCCTGAGGGGACAGAGTTGTCGTGTTCAGCGGTTGCTAGAAACCATTCACTCCCTAATAAGGTTTGGGGGGCTTATGGTGGCACTGTGAGCTTGCTGGTCTACAGGCCAACATATCCTGTGTCTGGTGTCTGGAATCAGTCTTGACACCAAACCCTTAGTTTATGTTGTCCGAACAATGCGCAGGTCCTATGGATTGGTAGGAACTACACAACATCAGCAGGCCCAGTCTACAGTTAGGGCGGGCCACACCCCACCCCACCCCACTTACCACTGATTCTCTCTCTTCTGAGAGCCGGACGAGGGGGCATCGAGGGCCCCCCTTAAGTATGTGGCAGCGAGGATGGTGGAATTTGCCCCGTCTATGGGGTAGGATAATTAAGGATTGCGGACAGCATCACAGAGTGCAAGTAAAGCGCAGATGCCAGGTTTGGCTTCTGTAATAAATTTTCATGGGGAACAAGTCTTATGTGAGAACACTCAGTTCTTTCTTGTGGTGTCACCCCTTTTGAAACTACAGATTTTATTTCCCAATCGAATTTGGATCATAAATGGGGGCAAGAGTGCCAATAGTAAACGATACTGTAAGAGCACCTGGAATACTTGAAACAGGATTGGGATTGCAATGGTGTGACATTTCTGGAGCACATGTCCACACCCCCTCTCTTGCCACAGTTTGTGTTATCCCTGTCAATATAACTCCCACAACACTAGGATCAGGAGTCATAGGCGCAGAGGCACGTACAGAATTATTGGCGACTTCCTGACCTCCTCCACTTCCGAGGGGTGACTGGCTATACGAGGTGGACATTCTGCTAGCAATCCGTCCAACAGACTGTCACTAGCATCACTATCACTGTCCTCATGCCTTTCCCTCCTTCTCTCTCCTTCTCTTTTACTCCCTTCTCTCCCAGTATCACTTCCTTCTCTCATCAATGCAGGGTATAACTTTGCTCCCTCAGTCACGTAGACTCGCCATCTCTTTTGCTTTTCGTCCCATTGAGCATCCTGGTAAGCACGCATTGCTTTCTTCATTTTCCTCTGGCATTGATCTCTCTGCTTTTCATGTGCTGAAAATTGGGTGGATCTAGGTAATGCTTCAGCCCAAACAGTATTCCACTCAGGTTATCAATTATTCTCAAATTGAATATACCATAGAGTGGAAATAACAATGTACCTTCTTTCTCTGTGATCTTGTCCAATTTTTAAGCCACATAATAGTGTGAAGGCTGCCTTCGTCACCATATAATGAGCTAGCGTATCCTCTGGTGGCGCCTCTTTGACCGTCCTAGTAGGAACACCCACATCTCCTCTAATCATATCTCTAATTACTCTAAAACATCAAATTTCCTAATTTTATCTGGAAAAATCTACACTTCAACTTCAATTTCAAGAAATGCCAAGTTCTGTAGCAATATAACCTTTAACAACAATACAATGCCAAATGATGAATTCAACCAATTCCAGCGCTGTGTTACACCAACCGACCTACCCCAGCACTGCACATTCGGACATTACTCTAGCTCTTCTCTGCTGCGCTCTTTGCTACTCGCAGCAGCTCACCCTCCTCCGCAATTTTCCCATACACACTCACTCATGCATTTGCTTCAATTATAAACAACATTTGTCTGCTTTCCTAAAAGAATCAATAGAATACACCCATCCGAAGAACAAACATCACCTGAATCAGTATTGTTTATCTCCTGTGCAAAAAGGTCTACCACGCTATTTACAACTGTCCGATTCAAACAAAGTGGCCTGTCTCAATTGGGCATTCTACAACGTCTCACAACAAACCCCACAAAGCACAGCAGACTAATGCAACACAGTGTCTTCTGTACCTTACAATATCTCTATATATCCTGGAATCTTAGGCCATGACAGACCCAATAACAACTTCAACAACTAATTACCACATTTATAGAACTCTCAAAACATCTCAGCTAGACATCACACAGCCAAATTATTCACTGCAATCTAATCATAATCCTCAGACACACAACCCTATTAATACTCACTTCTCCTTTGCCACAGTTTTCGCTGCACATCACTGGAAGTCTGTCTGTTCTCCAATTCCCGATGTGGGCTCTAACTAGGGATTCTGGGGTCGGGGATCTAGGCTGTTCTATGTCTCCTTCTACTTCAAGTGCACAAGCATCATACTCTGCTACTCTGATCTAGGTTGTTCTATGTCTCCTTCTACTTCAAGTGCACAAGCATCATACTCTGCTACCCACTGAAGACACCTGGGCCCATACTCTCATCCTCATTTGGTGGATGGTCTTTCTGTGTGATGTTCAGAGGTAGAAGGATACAACATTTCAATTTAAGTTCAAATACAGTGTAACCAATGAAGTTAGACAATAACTCAGCTCGTCAATTATGTCTCAGGTTGGAATGTTTTATTACAAATTTAAAAAGAGATATAAACCAATCTAAGCATAATCGTGCAAAAATACGATACAAATAGAATGAACCCAAAGCTTCTGAGGTGGGTGACCCTGTATAACAAAAAGAAAACAAATAGTTCTATAATAGGTACATAAGTAATTAAAAAGCAGAATCATGCTTCAGATTGCATCAATTTGCTATTAAAGGTGAAAATGAGTTTGCTATCTATCCCTACACTAGCAAAAGTGGCAACCCGAAACGAAAAGCATAAGTCAAGGAATTTAGAAAAGTGTCAGCAGTCAGAGTCTTTCTAAGTAGAAACTGAGTCAAGTAACATAAAGCAACGATAGCCAAAAAAAGAGGTCTTTACCTCGGGAGTCTAAGAAAGAAGTCTCTAACTATCCCTCACTAATTGATAATATAAAACTCATGTTACTATCAAGTTAAATCCCATTCATTTTTCATTTGACAGCCTTCAGGATTCCATCTCACGTAGTCTCCTTTCATCACTTCTCCTTTCCCATGGAACATTGATTCACATTTCCTTGGTCTCATCCACTACTCTGATAATAATATGTCTCCCCTCTCGTTATCATGATTCTTGCCAACTTCTGATTCACATACTTCACAATCTACTAAGAACAAAGACCCTTTCTCTCTTCACTAAAGAAGTCTTATCCACCTGCAGTGGGAACACAAATGCATGTAACTTTCTACAGCAGAGAATAAAATGTAAATTCAAGTTTCAGCTGAAAACATAAACTTCAAGTAAAAATGTTATTCGGGCCCACAAGTTAAGCTAAGTTAGAATGTGCACGGGTTACATTAGGCGCACGTTTCTATTACATATTTAAGTTAATTTTCTCAACACATACATTAGAAGTTATTAATGCAAATGTCAATTCGAAATACATAATAATATGTTAATAATGTTATTCAAGTCACGTTCTATCCGTGTATACATTTATTTTTGAGTCCTCATAAATACATCATCTACCCATGTAACACATTTACAAATCTTTTAAATAGATTATTAATATGTAAATATCACAATCCTATTATTGACATTCTAAACACAAATATACATTGCATTAGTTTACAGAGATACTTTTAATTATGTCGAACCCCCATATCTTATTAATGCCTTAGTCACATAAAGGACATATGTGAGCGCAGACTACAGGGGAATATGATACACTCCTACCACACAATCAGGATGGGACCAAATTTCGCTCTCCCAGATCCCACCTCTGAAAGTCATCTAGTTTTGTAAGATCTGTGAACCCACAGGGCTGTTTCCACAGTCAGTCTCCCATGCCACCCTGTTTTTCGGGTTGCTCTTTTCCATGTTTTGATAACAGTACCTGCTGGCACTTGTGTCACCTCTGCCCGTCCTGCTTTATATTACTCTCTAACTTAACCTCTATTTGCATCGCCCTCCTATACGCCACAACCAAGGGCTCTTGCTGATTCGTGAATGTCCAGTGGCTCACCACCAGCAATTCAGTCACTGTTGACATGGGGGTCTCTAGTTGGCAATGGATTGCACCTTTGCCCAAATAGGGAGCCTTGCTTTTAGTCTGGGTAAGGGAGTTACGCCCTTAGACAACTCCTGCTCACCCCCTTTGTAACTTAGCATGAGCAGGCAGGCTTATCTCAGAGGCAGTGGGTAAAGCATATGTGCACACATACAGTAACACAGTGAAAACACTATAAATGGACACCACACCAGTTTAGAAAAATAGGAAATCTTTATCTAAACACAGGACCAAAATTACTAAAAACCACCATACTAATATCACGATATCAATGAAAATAGTTTAATCACAAGAAGAAAGCTTGTAGCAACAAATAGCTCCACCTGGGGCTATTACGACGTTGTGACAGATGAAACTTCAAAGTACGGCACCGACCGCAAGGTGCGCGGCATCAGGTCTGGAGCCACACTGACCCCAAAGAACAGTACCTTCGCAAACAATGAAAATAAAGACGGTGCACGGTGATGGTTTCTTACGACCACAGCGGAGGTGAGGTGTCGGTTCCTCACTGCGATGCAGTGGAGGTGAGGCGCTGGTTCCATACTTTTGCTGGAGCGGTGCGTTGTGAGCGTCACAAGCGGTGCCCTAGGCACCGGTGGAGGCAGTGGCCTCAGTGACAGCGTCAGAGTCGGTGAAGGGTCTGCTGGCTTTGGGGCTGCTGAGCAAGTCGGGCGTTGTGTCACACACTTCATGAGCTGTGCCCATGGCTTCGGTGCAGGTCACAGCATCGCTCACCGGCGTCAGCGTTGCAATTTCCCTCTGTGGCAGCTGAAACAGCAGTTCCAGATGCAGTAGGACAGACAAAAAGAAGTATTTGTGGCCCTGGGACTTTACAACAGGAGGCAAGCTCTACACCAAGCCTTTGGACATCTTCTTAAAACAGGATACACAGCAAAGTTCAGTCTTGGTCCTCTCCTTGGCAGAAACAGCCACTGCATGCCAACCCCAGACAGCACACAGCATAGGGGCACTACTTTTCCAGTTTTCCCAGCTCTTCTCCTTGGCAGAGTTTCCTCTTGAGTTCAGAAGTATTCTCAAGTTCTGGAGTCTGGGACCCAATATTTATGTTGAATTTCCCTTTGTTCTCTTGTGGCAGAGAGGCTCTGTGCTCAGTCAAAACCATTTCTATCCTCTCTGGCCCAACTTCCTGGTAGGTCAAGACAGCATTGTCCAAGGCAGACCAGGACTGTTAAGGTGCAGGGAAATCTCCTGCCACTACTCGAAATGCAGCCCAGGTCTATTCAGCCCCGCCCTGACTCATCCAGGAAAGGCAGGACACACCTCAACCCCCCAGTGGCTGTCTGAAGAGAATGTACATTCCCAGTCCCTGTCATTCCAAAACCAGACAGTGAATCTACAAACCAACACAGGCACACAGGATGGCTAAGGAAGAAAATAGCCACTTTCTAAAAGTGGTATTTTCAAACACACAATACAAAAATCACCTTTACAAAAATATATATTTTTATATTCTGAGTTCAGGCATATTAAACTCCAACTTTCTATCTTGTTTCCATGGGAAGTTATACTTGTAAGATGTTACAAAGTATCCACCATTCTATCTTATGTGACAGATACCCTTTCAATAGTGAAAAACGAAGTACACTGTATTTCACTATCAGGACATGTCACACACACCAGTACATGTCCTACCTTTCACATATACTGCACCCTGCCTATGGGGGTACCTTTTGCCCACCTTAAGGGGGACTCATGAGAAAGAAAAGGAAGGGTCAGGGACTGGCAAGTGGGTGCACTTGCCAGGTTGACATGGCACTAGAATCTGTGCACAGATATTGCAGTGGCAGGTCTGAGACCCCTTTGAAAGGCTGCTAGTGTGGGTGGCAAAATCAGTTCTGCAGGCCCACTAGCAGCATTTACCTCACAGACCCTGGGTACACACAGTCCACTTTACTAGGGACTTAGTAGAAAGTCAAATAAGCCAATCATGGAAATTCCAATCCATAAACACAGTTTACAAAGGGAGCACTTGCACTTTGGCACTGATCAGCAGCGGCAAAGTTTCCAAAGCATCTAGACCAGCAAAAACGAATTCCAACACAAAGCAAAAAATACAGGAGGCAGGGGCAAAAAGATAGGAGGAACCATGCCAAGGTTGCCAGGTCTAACAGTCACCCAATAGTAGAGTCTCAAGTCGGTCAATGCAGTACCCCCCACATACTGGTTATTGGTACATGTGGGTAAGGCAAATCTTGGTGTACCCCCAAACCACAGCATTGAAAGTGTGACACCTAAACTGCAGTAATAAAAAGGCATCTGGGATCTTATAGGGTGGCTGTTTTAGCATTTACAGGACTTTTGACAGTGTTATCATTTTGTATAGTGCAGCTCACTCCAGTAGGGACAGCTGATGTTTCCTCAAGATTTCCGCATCCCACTTGTATTCATTTAGGATATGCCAGATATTATGGTGCATAAATTCCTTGGGATCCAGCATTATAAATATCTTCAGATAATTAAAGCCCATTGTCGCCACTTTAATGGACATGTAAAGGTCTGTGGGAGCTGCCATCCTGACAGTGAGTATTCTACCAATTTGTGCCAGCTGATATGCATCCATGCAAAGGTGGCAAATATGTTGAGTATTTCGAGCATCAGTGTCATTGAGTTCTCTGAGGGTCAGCCAAATATAACAGCATATCATCTGTAAGAGGAATTTATATCTTCCCAAACAGGGTCCCACTGGGGACCCCACACCAGAACATCCTGTCTCACCCATCCTGCCAGTGGTTTCACCCCGAGAGCCGACAGCAGGATGGAGGCAGTGGAAATACCTGCCTCATCCCACCCCCCATCCTGAACTCCTGGGATACTGTTCTATGAACTCATACCCTCGCAGTGGGGTCGGTATAGAGCACCTGAACCCATGCTCTAAACCCCATTCTAAATTCCTTTTTCCGGAGGACCGCCTTCAGCTAAGGCTATTCCAAAGAGTCAAACGCCCTAGTGGCTTCTAGTGATAGGAGTACCACAAGCTCCCTTAGCCTGCCTCTGCTCCCCAAAACACCATATAGGCATTGCAAATTATGGTCGGCAGACTTCCAGTCAAAAAGAGGAAAATACTGGGCTAGAAAAGATTACAAAAAGAGTAAATGTATTCTCTCAGATCAGCACCATCTTGTAGTACATTCCAAACTGGAAAATAGTGTTGCAGCACTTTGCATCGTTAAAGGCTTACACAATAATCAATACAATTTAATAATGTGAAGCACATTTGGCCCCACACTGATGACATAGAGTTTTGGATTTGCAAACCATGAGATTTTTTTATAGATTAGCAAAGTTACAAATTCATATAATCATATTAGTAGTAAATCAGTAGTCATTACAGAAGTGCATTAGTCGAAGTAAATCAAGCAATTAAAAATCAGTCAGTCAGTCAGTCAAAAACTCTTTATTCGATTAATTAAAATCATAAAAGAAGCAACAATACATACATACAGAGTAAAAATATATGTATACATTTAAAAACAGGCATCTATGTACATACATTCAATTATATACAAATTATATATTACAACGTTCATGGGGTAATATTTAATACAAAATATCTCCTATTGTAATTAAAAACCACTTTTAAAACAGTATAAAATGTATAAAAAATTTCTGTTCCACGATTATGGGGAAGTGGTTTAGATCAATGTATCTGTAGGGTTCTTTTGTTTTTAACTCTGGCTGCAGCCACCAGAAAACTAGCTACGCTAAAGATAACTCGCACACTGTTCAATAATTGCAAATACAGTAGTGCAGGCCTCACCTGCAAGAAACCCGCTTCTCGTAATATGGGCAACAAGAATTTATTTCGTGCCTCCGCAAATTTGTCACAAAACATAATAAGGTGAAGAGTGTCTTGTGTCGAGAAGTTGTCGCAAGAACATGGTGGAGAATCAGCTGGTTTACCCCAATGTTGTTGATCCCCTAACACAAGATGAATAAGGTTATATCTGAACCTTGTAAGCAATTCAAAATCATAAAAGTAAAGACAGCCTATTATACATTGCCTCAAAATAAATCAGTTAAACTCAGTTTCCCATGAAAGGAATGTCCCTAATCAGGGGAGCAAGGGAAATCGGGCAACATCTGGGGAAAGTCAAGCAGAAGATGTCAGCATGGAAAGTCCCTGAAAGGTATTACCTCCTGTTCCTCCCTCGACTTCCTTCATCACAAATGAGGCCCCGCCTCTCCCCAGACCTACCCCCAGCCCATAAAAACACTGCCTGCGCCCAACTCCACCTGTTTTTTTCTGTCTCCGTAGGTGTGACTTATCTTTTCAGTTCCTCCCTGTGGCGGTGCCGGGGAGACTGCGGTCTGGTTCTCTGTGACAGCGGGGCCCTTGGCAGTGCTTCCTCTCCTCGTTCCCCTCATGCTGTGGGGTCAGAGCGGTTGCTCAGGAAGAAGCGACGCTGTGCCGAGGATCTCCTGTGGCTGGAGCTGTGTTTCTGAGTCTGGCTTGCGAGGCTGCCTCTACTCCTCGGATTGCATACATCAAGGAGACCTGATATGACGGGTTTGTACCCGGTCTTTTATTTCTGCTTGAATTTTGATTGTTTTTCCAGTTTGGTGTTATTTTCAGGCCAGTCTTTCTTATTGGTTGTCAGCTGGTTTGGTTTTCCTCCTTATAGAGGGGTGCTAGAGGGTTGCTTTTCCATTCTTCTGCGAACATGGGTCGCAAGAGGTTGATTAAGAGGAACAATCTGGTGTCGTCTTCCTCCTCTTCCTCTCCTGATGGTTCCCCGGTTCCCCCTAAGCGCCCTAGGAGTCAGGGTCTTTCCAATGGTGACGTGCCTCTCATGTCAAAGGAGGAAGTGCAGGGCATGATTGAGGCTGCTGTGACTAGAGCTCTGCAGGCTTGTCCAGTGCCTTTTCGTCCTTCTTGTCCTCGTGCTTTGGATCCTGTGGATGATGTATCCCCGTCGATGGTGATGGTCCTTCTACCTCCTCTGACGGCAAATATGTCTCCAGGGAGGAGGTGTGGGATGTTCTGGCTCATGTGCGGGACAATTTGGGGTTCCCTACATTCCAGCTATGGGAGGCCAGTGGAACTCTTTTTCCTCAGTATACTACTCTCTCTTGGTTGGGCATGCCTTTTCAGGGCCCAGTGAAAGAGATGGTGCTGAGGGAATGGCGTGAGGTGGACAAGTTGCAGGTCCCTTGCTTCCTCCAGAAACTTTACCTTTTGGAACGGGAGGACCCCTTGCCTCACAATGTGAAGTTGCACCATATCTTGGCCACACTGATTGGCAAAATGGCTATTCAGCCTGAGGATTTTACCCCGGCTGATGCTACTGATAAAAAGGTGGACTCTGGCCTTAAGAGGTCTTTTGTTGCCGGGAACTTGGCGCTGAGGGCTATCCTTTTCTCTGCTTCTTCTGCACAGTCTTTGGTGCAGGATTTCAAGGAGTTGGCGGGGGCTGTTCGGGAGGGCTCTGAGTGCTCTGACCTTCTGGCTGCAATGGAACACCAGGCTAAGCTGTTAGCTGACATTTCATCTGACATTATTAAATTGTCGGCTATGTCCACTGGGGCCTTGGTGGCGGCGCGTCGTTCCCTTTGCCTCCGCAACTTGAAGGCTGATCCAGGGTAGAAAACAGCTTTGTTGAAGTTGCCATGTCCAGGGTCTGTTTGGGGACAAATTGCCGGCCAAGATCTCTAAGGCTTTCAAGGAAAAGAAGCATGCTTTGCCCTATAAAGGTTCCGTGTAATAGCCTTGGAAAAGGGCCCCTCGGTCATCCCCGAAGCGTGAGTCTCGTCAGTCTTTCCAGCTGAGGCGTTTTTAGCCCCTTTTTACTCCCAAACACGCTGCAAAGGAGGGTCTCTGACAACTACTGTCAGGATGATTTACTGCTGGTTAGAGTTCAGCTTTAGCATTTTCTTCCTCTGTGACAGCAGGACATTTCGGCACTGTGGCTCATGGTTACATGATTAACTTTTGGCAGTTTCCACCGGATTCTGGTGTTCGGCTGACTCCTGTGCCAGTCTCCTGTCCGCGCAGGATGGCTCTGCTGGATGAGGTGTCCAGTTTGCTTGCCAAGAAGGCCATCTGCTGCGTTCCTGTTGCAGACATCGGCACAGGGACCTACTCCATTCAGTTTCTAGTGCAAAAGGTGTCCGGTGGCTTTCAGCCCATCCTGGATCTCAAGTGGGTCAACTCCTGGGTTCAGACAGTTCACTTCCGTAAATTGATCCTTCAAGCAACCATTCCACGGGTTCGGCCAGGTGAGTTTTTGGCCTCCGTGGATCTCGAGGGCGCCTATCTCCACGTTCCGGTCGCCACTTCTTCTCAGCGTGACCTGAGGTTCACTGTGGGGGACGCCCATTTTCAGTTTTGCGTTCTTCCCTTCGGCCTCAAGTCCTCGCCCAGGGTCTTCACGAAGGTCCTGGCACCCCTCATGGATCTCCATCATGCATGCGGGGTTTTCATTTATCCTTATCTGGACAACCTCTTACTGCATGCTGCCTGAGGATTCTCTTTTGCTCGCTCAGGACAGAAGGGCCTTGGAGGTTCTTCAGGGACACGTTGTTTGGTGAACTGAGGAAAACCTTCTTTGGCCGCCTCTCGGGACATAGTGTTCATCAGAGCTCATTTTCAGACTTTGCTCGGCCATGTTACTCTGTCCGACATGCACCTGGTCTTTCTTCAGTTGCAGGTTCTGGCCTTGATGTCCCGGGAGGCTCCTTTGACGGTCATGACTGAGGGTGCAGGGGCCTTTGGCTTCTGTGGTGTTTCTGGTTCCCTGGCTCATTTTCACCTTCTTCGCCTGGCCAACTGGATCCTGTTGAGTTGGACTCCGGGGTCTCAGAGTCTGTTGTCTCTGCTACACATGACGGTCCGGATCCGGGGGGGATCTCTCCTGGTGGCTCTGCTGGCATCATCTTCTGGTGAGGATTTTGTTGGCTCCTCTGGCTCCACTTATGGTGACTACGGATGCCAGCCAGTCCTGGTGAGGGGCTTGGCTGGGGTTGGATCAGGTTCAGGGGTGCTAGTCCATGCTGGACTCCCGGAAGTCTTCGAACTGGCGAGAGTTGAGGGCAATTTGGCTGGCCCTGGTTCATCTTTTAGGCCTCTCTGCGGGGCCATTGGGTGTTGGTTTAGATGGACAATCTGGAGGCGAAGTTCTATGTCAACCGTCAGGGGGAACCAGGTCCAGGTCCTTGAACTTGATTGCCAGCCACACATTTCTGTGGGCTCAGGTCTAGGTTCCTTCCTTCTTGGACCCTCCCTCCCAGTGAGGTACATCTGAGGGCTAGCTCGGCTTGTTTACGTACAGGTGGAGGTGGGGCGGGCAGAGTTTTTATGGGCTGTGGATAGGTTTGAGGGGAGGCATGGCCTCACTTGTGCTGAAGGAAGGCAAGGGAGTAGAACTAGGAGTAATGCCATTATCAATAGTAATGGACGCAATATATATGAAGCAAGTAAAGCTTTCTTAGACCAAGAAAAAGGACATTTACTCCAAACGGAGCAGGAAATGTTCTTCTCTTTAACTCTCCTTTGCATTAATTAAATAATTACATCATCTCTTTTCTACTCATTGCTACACCTACACATGATTCCCATAGAGGGAACCAATAAGTATAAAGTACATTCTGATAAAGTAACTTTGTTAGTTTCACAAAATAAAATACAATGAAGTCTCTACTAAGGTCCTTCAGTTTTCCTTATCTGCAGCATGAGATAACACTCTTGAGGAATGTGCATTCATGTGTGAAATCAAATGTATGCTACATCAGATCAGATCAGAAAATGCTTTATTTGATTTTAGAAACTTAGTAAAATCATAAAAGCAGCAGTTAAAATGACAAATTCATACAAAGAATACATTTAAAAATAATCCATAGATCAACAGAGATCACATCAAAAAATGTCATTATTATTTAAAAAACTAGCAGGTTATAGATTTCCGCTTCCTCTGAATACTTTTTAAAGGCCAGTCATAATCCCAATACAATATCCATTATCCAGTATCTGTACAAATGAAAAAGCAGGTCGACATTGCCGCCATGCACCCTGCTTCAGGTAGGGCATAATCCATCTTGCAAGTTCCCTGGCATAGAATTTACAAAATAGGATCATGTGCATAGTTGTTTGCAAAGAAAGATTATCACATGGGCAGAGGGCAAGGTCCCTAGACCAGTCATTTATGGTGGGGAAGGTTACCAGACGATGAAAGCTATCGAATCGAAACCTTGTCAAGATATACCTATCAAAACCCCCTATACAACAGACAAGGTAAGGTTGGATAGAATTACTGGCCAAAGTAATTTGGTGCCGAAGCACAGATTTTTAAATAATTTCTACTGCTATTCTGAGTGACTCAAAGTGATACTGGCATAGCATTTTCAAGTCTTGTCTGGATATGGAGCAAATAGAATCTGGCTTGTCGTAGAACTCTGGTCGATTCAGATCATTAAATAACTTTCTAACATAGTTTAACCAGGAAATATTTCTAACGTACTCCAGGCCCATTGCATCCTTGCTAATTTTGTGAGTCAGGCCTACACTGGGTGATGTCCAGACTCTATGCCGGAGTAAAATAGGTTGCATTTTGATAACATCAGTAATGTGCACAATACCCAATTCACAGGTTTACTCTGGGGAACTGCTAGGATAAACCTTAAAAAAGCATTTTCTACAACTTGTAAAGCGCAACATCATAAAAACCCCAAACACCCGCCCCATAGTTTGCGATACTTCTGCATTTTGCTAGATAAATCTTGAGAAGAATCCCCAGGGGCCTTTTTCCCAATTTTTTTGCAAAGTTAATTTCCGCTGCGGTAGACCTCTTGAACAAAAGGGTCCTACTCTTGACCGCTGGTCCCCAGGAGCCTGTATCCTCAAGCAGGATACAAGAAGGTTCTGATGGGATCAATTTTGTCACCTCCCACTACTAGGCTTTGACATTTGAGTCTCCCCTTCCCACACGTCGTAACAAACGTTTTCTTTACATTAAGTGTCAAACCCCTATTGGCCATAAACTCGATGTAGGTGGAAAGAGCTCTCTGTAGGCCTATCTTGGTCCTAGCCATTAACACTGCGTCGTCCGCGTAGAGAAGGGAGACAATCTGCGTGTTGTTAAATCTCGGGGAATCTTTTGCACTGGCCCCCCGTTCCTCCTCCAAAGCGTTGGTGTATAAGGGAAAGAGGAACGGGGCCAGTACGCAGCCTTGTCTAACACCCCTCTTCACGCGGAAAGACTTGGTGCACTCTCCCTTAAGCCCGTATCTCACCCTTGCAGAGGCCCCCACATACAATTGTCTCAAAAATTGCACTATGGTGGGTTCTACCCTTAGGTTATCTAAAATTTTCCAAAGATTGCTATGGTCCACGCAATCAACGGCGGCAGTAAGATCAACAAATACTGCATACAGACGCCCTGTCTTAGCTTGTGTGTATTTCCTGTGGAATATTTCAAAATTTAAAACCTGTTCAATGGTGCCCATCCCCTCCCTGAAACCGGACTGAACCGGACTCAAAATATTATTTTCTTGAGCCCACAACTGAAGCTTATTTAACACTACCCTTCCTGCGATTTTCATGAACGAGTCTAAAAGTGATATGGGTCTATAGCATGCTGGATTCTCCTGGCCCCCTTTTTAAAATATAGGTATTATGACTGGCTCGGACCAGGATTCAATAAAACCCTTTACACAGCATGCTTCTAAGACTCGAGTTAGAAGTGGGGCCCAAAGTTCAGTAGTTGTTTTATATGGGTCAATGGGGATCCCGTTAGGGACCGGGGCCTTGCTCCCTTTACTCGCGTTTATGGCCACCAGGACCTCACTGAGGAAAAACTTAATAATCAATCGGTGAAAGGGCAGCTTGATCACCCTCAAGATCTAAAACTTGTTCTTGGATTAAAGAGTCACCACCTTTATTTCCATATATATTGGAGAAAAAGTCAATCCAAGATTTTTCATCGATCGCAACTTCTACCTTTGCGCACTCGTAGTTAACAAAAAAAGGAGCCTTGACTGACAGCCAGAAAGAGGAGCAGTCTCTACACTGTGATGTCTCGTAAAGGTTATCCCATGCCTGCTCCTTAACTTATTTTTTGTGTTTTTTCCTGGCAAAATTATAGGCCTTCCTACAGGCTCTAATTTCCTCACCATCCATCGCTGGGTCACAAAGTGTGGCCTTAAGAAGGGAATAAGTTTTGGTGCACAAACTGTCAAACCATTCGTTACTCCTATTAGAAGACATCTTACAAGGACGACTCAGAATATTTTGTGTAACCTGCGAAATTTGTAAAAACGAGTTTAGAGTATCTGTTTAGGAAGTGTCTTCATTCAGGCATTCCAAGATAGGTACAAGAGCCTTTGAAATAATTATTGAATTCATCGCCACTGGGTCTTTCTTGCCCCACCTCAAAGAGTAACCATTTTGGCGTGCCAACACAATGTCTTGGGTCCTCGCCAGACTTTCTACAGTGGATTGGGCATTGTTCACTGGTAGCATTATGTTAACACTTAGTGGGAGATGATCACTAATACCATTGAGATGAATCATAAATTTTGTGAACCAACTGGCATAACGATTCGGAGTAATAATAAAATCAATCAGAGAGTTAAATCCTCTTCCAATGAACGTAGGGCGAAAATCCACTATTGGAGAACACATCATATTGGCAAACAAAAAGTCATACAAAGCCATGATCTCATTAAACTTTTCACCTCTATCTGTGTGTACAAAGTGGTAATGTGGCCGTGTTCCTCCAATTCATAGTCTCCAAACCCACATTCGTTCATAGTACAGATATTAGTATTAAAATCCCCTCCCCAAATCATGATCACGTCCATTCCTTTAGATATAGCCAGGCTGCTTAAATCATCGGTCAGAATATTTATACCATCTGCAAATTTTTCCTTGTCTATATTGTTATAAAAATGAATAACCACTACCTTGAATGGTAACAATTTGATAATAGGGGTGCATTTTGACATTTGGATATTCTGGACCCTCAACATATTGGAAATGTATACACTTAATCCCCCTTTGTGTCTCCCATGTACTGACCGCAGCTCTGAAGTTTGGAATGTCTTATATCCGTCTAGATGTATCTCATTCAGTTACCAGGTCTCCTATGCTACATCATTCAAGGCTGCTGGTATGATTTTTCTCCTGTAATGAAAGCAAACGATACACGACAAAGAACACATGGAAAACAAAAGTTGGCCATTTTAATATGTGGCCTATGTTAACTGCAATCAACGAAAGCGTGAAATGAGAGCTATAATCACATGTACCTGTTGCAGATTAAATATCAATATCCATGCAAAGCATTTAATTATGAAAACTATTCTCTCAAGGGGAATGGTCTCTATGCTGGCCGCCTTAAATCCAAGCACTCCAGGGAAGCTCGATTTTAAACTCGTACCCAACAGAGGTTCATTGGTCTGTACTATAGTGGTAAATTCCCCTTTACCTAGGCAGAGAAATGTTTGCTGCTGGAGAAGCAGGAAACCTCCTGGAGGAAAATCTGTGGTAGAAATTACACCAAAAATATGCAACAGATTGGAATTTCCACCAACATATGTGCGTGCTCTAAATCAGGAGGAGGGGAAGGTGGGGCTTCTTTACTCGGGTCCCACTTTACAAAGGATTACACACATCAGCTCATAACTGATGAGCAGTAGGACAACGATTCACAATAGAACTGGAAGTGAAATTGTGATTTGAGCCATGAAATTGGCAGATGTTTTGATGGAGCCAGTGAAGCCAGTTTGTGAGCCCCTTCCCTTCAGACAGCATCCTTGCAGAATGTGCACACTGCCTACCAGTTAAACTGCAGTGTCACTGCCTCCTTTAAGAAAACCAACATCCTGTGTTCTTCTGCAGATTTCCCTTAAGATTGCCAAGATTTCATTAACATAGACTCTTTAACCACAAGAGGAAAAAGGTGAAGGAAATAAGTATCATTGTTGCGATCACTGCAGACATCAGCACATTGTTCAAAAGGCAGGTTTAGCAGAAAAAGCCCTGCTGCGGTTATGTTAAAGTGACTAAAGTGAAAAGTTACTATTTCAGCAATATTACTCAAGGGGGAAGGCACCCCCAGCTATTTAATGACCGCTGTGATGTCAGAGGGTAAAGAGGCCAAGCTAGATTCCGTTCTCTACCCTAGTCAATAACTACCTGAAAATGTTCTTCCCCTTGGATTATTGTAAATCAGACCCTTCGAATTTGGGATAAAATCCACTCATTTGTTTATTAGGTTGTTGCTTTTTTCATGATACTATTCACCTGGAAGTTTACATGAAGCATTCCTGCTGGCTTTTGCTTTTTGGTGATAACGGACACCATTTGTGTCCAATTTAAATACATTTCAGCAAATAGCTGGCTTTAGGAGTTAAGCAAAGGAGCTTACAGAAAGGGTGATGGCATACTGCAATCAAAATACAATTCATTTATGATCAGTGTCATACTTGTTTTAGGAATTTGGGTGCGTTCTGAGAGGATGACCATTTGAGGTCAAAATGTTCTAGATTTCTGTCACTCTTATTCCTATAGAGCTATTTTGGAGTTGCGTCTCAAGAAAAAATATGTACATCAAAAAAGCTAATATATTGTACCACAATACGGTGGTACTCGATGCACAACAGCGCAAGCAGTAACACATATGGACTTTTGCACAGAAAAGTTGTTTTGCGCTGTAAGTTGACATGGGAAATCCATTGCTTCTGCCGGTTTGTTGTGTGGGGACTCGGCATCCCAGAGGACACCTGACTGCACCGGAGGAGGAGGGCCACAGCTGGATGCTCACGCCGCGCTGAAAAGTGCAGACTGCCTCCTGTGGCGCAGGACGCGTACAGGCCACACCCGGGCAAAGCCCAGGCCCCTCCTCTGACCGTCACTAACTGGAGCAGGCCAGGCTGGGCCACCCCTCTGACATTTTGGACTCCATATTCATCAAAAGGTACCGTTGTCCTTCCTTCCCTTAATATTCTGCATATAGGTCTGCCCCAGGTTCATAGCAGAGTGGTGACTAGGTTGCCTTCCTTTGCTAGGATATGTATGGCAAATTTAACTCTGTGTAACTAACTTTTGGACCTTTTACATGGAATTTCCTGGATTTCCATTGCAATTATTCTCAGTATCTGCCCGGCTTAAACCTTATACAGTTTTGGTACAGGTGCAGGTGTTTGGTATTTAAGCGGCCATGGGTTAACGTAAGGCAAGGAATGGCCTACCAGTAGCCGATAGTGGCCGGTCAACTATGAATTCATTTCTGGTGAGGGCAGTTAATGTGCTCTCTCAGAGATAGACATTGTTGAACGATGTCTCTCTATAGGTGGAGGAACTGGGAGTGGGATCACAGCATCATCTAGTGATTTTATAGCCACACACCCAGTAACTAAGAGTCCAACCAGGGAAAATAATGGCCCTAGAACCACTGATAGTCTGGCAGCCTCTGCTATCAACGAGGCGAAATGATCCCCTAGTACCAGCATTCCTCTATTTAACCGCCCTACTCCGGAAGGAAAAAGGAAATGCAAAAAGACCCATGGTTGCCAGGAGGTTCCAGAAGACTAAATGCACCCAAGACCCCTATTGGTAGGGACTATATCATGCGATTTGGGGGACTTACAAAGGGCCTCACTACTGGCTGAGATTACCACTAGACTGGAAGTCCCGTTAGCACCAATTCTTGAGAAGCTAGAGGTTTTGTCTACTGAAGTCAAACAGATTAGGACACGGTATTCTATCACGCCTCTGGGCCAAACTGAGGAGGGGTATGACAGGGCTAACAGGGTATTAGCAATATCCACAACTTCAACAACTAACTTACCAAGGGATAACATAACAGGATTAAGTGCCAATAAGAAAATTAAGTAAGGCACTTTAACTGAGGCTACCCCCAAGGATCACATGGAACACCCAGTATCTACATCCCAAACACAGACCCAGTTACTGCCAATTAATGTAATTACCATGCATTTATTACATAGGGAAATCCAATGAGCTCCTCCATTACCCGAGGCTAGTACGGCAAACACAATAGAAGCAAACGCTATAGATGCCAAGATCACTATTAATTTACCCCCTGAAAGTTCCCCCTGTGTAACAGTCATAGTAAACACCCCCCCATTACACCCGGGCCAAATAGAATCCTATGATTCACTAAAGAATAGGGTGATTCATTGGCTCAATAGGAACTGCCACTTCCCAGTAAGGGCTGCCCAACAAATTCTGTTCGTAAGAAGAGTTTGCTGGATTGGCTCCTGAGGAAAAACTATGATCGGGATTGTATTGTAATCAACCTTAGGGAACCGAGGTGTGGCAAGGGTTTCCTTATGGGGGAGGCACGTCATGCCCAATTTGAATATAACATGTCACTCCGCCCATTGGTTTTTTTCTATAGGCACCTCCAGTCCTCTGTACCTAATATAACCAGATTGGGCCCATTAGCTATCCATCCAGCCCGAGCATATCCTCCATCCCAATCACTGGTGGTTCCAAAAAGATTCCAGGTTCTGAGTGACCTCCAGAAATCAATTGACATGAGAAGAGGATGCATTTCAATTGACCGAAACATATAATGAACGTACCTCCACCCACGAAGGGCGGGAAGATGATATACATTTGGCACTCAATGGCTATTGTGCCGTTACTTTATCTGCTCCCTCCCCGTCTCCCTGTTAGGGTGCAGTGGAACCTACACATATAGCAACTGCCCCACTCAATTTATCACCACCCAGTAGTAGTGGTCAAGGGATGGTTGATGGGTACAGAATTGCGACCTGGAATGTAGGTTGTTTGGCTAAGAAACAGGGCAACCTAGGATGGATAGAGTTTATACGCTACGTGGATATTTTATGCATCCAAGAAACTTGGTTTATCGAGCCTGTTTATTTTGAGGGCTTTACGACACATTGGCTGGAGGCTGAGCCATCGGCAGCAGGGAGATCCAAAGTGGGACTCATGGTCTTAATATCAAACAAACTCCCGGTAAGCTTAAAAAGGAAAATTTCAACTAGCACCCTTTCGCTAATTTTATGGTTAACATTTAGGGAGGCCGGGATTTGGTTCTGGTCAATTTCTATAACAATGTGTTTAATAATACCTCTGGGAGGATGGTTTTAGCCCTTGAAGAATGCTTGGGGATTCTAGTACAGTCCATTGCAAATAGTTTCATAGGAACAACTTTTATATTCACCTGTGCCCTTAGACATTACGCTATAATCCCTTTCCTTTCCGTGTGGAAGCGCTTGTGGATCGTAGCGCGGGGCTTTCACTGTGGACCTGTCCCTCGGAGCCTGCACGTCTTGCTGGAGCCGGCACCTGACCCTCGGCGCACTTGATAACATCTCGCGGCCCCCGCTTCGCGGAAGTCGCTCGTGCCTGGGGGTCTCCTGGAACTCTGAAAGGGAGCTGACACACCTTCCAAAGCGGGACTGCGAGGACCAGCGGGCAGTGCGTAGCTAATCTGCCGCAGCTGGTCCTCTTCCCGCCCCGCCTCCCTGCAGCAATGAAAACCATCGGCGGCACCTACCTTGTTGGATTCCTTTCCTTTCCGTGTGGAAGCGCTTGTGGATCGTAGCGCGGGGCTTTCACTGTGGACCTGTCCCTCGGAGCCTGCACGTCTTGCTGGAGCCTGCACCTGACCCTCGACGCACTTGATAACATCTCGCGGCCCCCGCTTCGCGGGCGCCACTCGTGCCTGGGGGTCTCCTGGAACTCTGAAAGGGAGCTGACACACCTTCCAAAGCGGGACTGCGAGGACCAGCGGGCAGTGCGTAGCTAATCTGCCGCAGCTGGTCCTCTTCCCGCCCCCGCCTCCCTGCAGCACTGAAAACCATCGGCGGCCCCTACCTTGTTGGATTCCTTTCCTTTCCGTGTGGAAGCGCTTGTGGATCGTAGCGCGGGGCTTTCACTGTGGACCTGTCCCTCGGAGCCTGCACGTCTTGCTGGAGCCTGCACCTGACCCTCGGCGCACTTGATAACATCTCGCGGCCCCCGCTTCGCGGGAGCCACTCGTGCCTGGGGGTCTCCTGGAACTCTGAAAGGGAGCTGACACACCTTCCAAAGCGGGACTGCGAGGACCAGCGGGCAGTGCATAGCTAATCTGCCGCAGCTGGTCCTCTTCCCGCCCCCGCCTCCCTGCAGCACTGAAAACCATCGGCGGCACCTACCTTGTTGGATTCCTTTCCTTTCCGTGTGGAAGCGCTTGTGGATCGTAGCGCGGGGCTTTCACTGTGGACCTGTCCCTCGGAGCCTGCACGTCTTGCTGGAGCCTGCACCTGACCCTCGGCGCACTTGATAACATCTCGCGGCCCCCGCTTCGTGTGGGTCTCCTGGAACTCTGAAAGGGAGCTGACACACCTTCCAAAGCGGGACTGCGAGGACCAGCGGGCAGTGCGTAGCTAATCTGCCGCAGCTGGTCCTCTTCCCGCCCCTGCCTCCCTGCAGCACTGAAAACCATCGGCGGCACCTACCTTGTTGGATTTCTTTCCTTTCCGTGTGGAAGCGCTTGTGGATCGTAGCGCGGGGCTTTCACTGTGGACCTGTCCCTCGGAGCCTGCACGTCTTGCTGGAGCCTGCAGCTGACCCTCGGCGCACTTGATAACATCTCGCGGCCCCCGCTTCGCGGGCGCCGCTCGTGCCTGGGGGTCTCCTGGAACTCTGAAAGGGAGCTGACACACCTTCCAAAGCGGGACTGCGAGGACCAGCGGGCAGTGCGTAGCTAATCTGCCGCAGCTGGTCCTCTTCCCACCCCGCCTCCTCCTCACATTTAAAGAACCTGGTGAACGCGCACGCAGGACGCGCGCGGGACTCAGCACGGGGCGAAGACCGGGCAAAGAGCGGGCCGTTTGAGACCGTTCGAGGACCGGAGAGACCGGACTGGACCCCACCCCTTTCGTTTTTCTGGCTCACTGTTAGTACATCTTGCTATTTTCACTATATACTTGCTTAGCAAGCCAAACTAGAACCATGTGCACACGGGCTAGCCGTAGTAAAACCGCCAAGGGTGGGAAGATGGTAAATGGAACGCTAGATGATTTCATTACTAGAACGAACACCGCTATAGACCACAAAATTACCAAAAAAGCAAAAACGTGTTTACCTGGATCTAGAAGCAGCTAGAAGATTGTCCCAAAACATTGCCATGTCTAAGAAATCCTCTCTAGGCCATATAGCAAAAGTAAAAAGTCCCGAGCACTTATTAATCCCACGTCTCATTTCAACGCAGGCCGAGATCCACCCCACCCCACCCTTACCTTCTGGGACGATTGTGCCTCTAGGTCTCTCCCAACCGCAAAATAGCCAAAACTCCCCCTTGCTTGTTAGTGACTCGGATTTGGCCATTCATACTGATATTGCCCCTACTTCGATCTCGCCACACATCATCGAGGAGTATGATAACCCCCAGGGCTCTCACACCAAGGGTACAGTACACAAAAGGAAACGCACTGTAAGGTCTGCCTATTCACGGAAGAAGGCCAAAGTTGCTAGAGTACACTGTCCAAACAATGCTAAATTATCTAAGCTAGGAGAAGTAGAAAGAACGGTAGCCCAAGACTTGGACCCCCCCGAGTGTTGTTGAGAACCGCCCAAACCTGGACCCCAATGATATAGTTACCACACAGGTGAATAATGGGGCGCACTCATGCGAGATTGAGGGAAGTGATGAGGAATTTCTAAAAATAGTTTGGACAACCCTAAAAAAGCTCTTAACTCCGCTGGATCTAAGACTCTCCCGTATTGAAAATCACCTTCTAGAGGTGGAAAAAAGCATTTTAACCTTAGCAAGCCTTAGTCTCCAAGATAATAAAAGGTCTGCAGCACCTGTAGTGGACGCAATTATCCCCACTTCACCTGCACTGCCCCCTAGTAGACCAATACCTAAACCACGCACGAAGGGCTATGACCTTAAAACCCCTAATCTCCCGGCAAAGCCACTTACGCACCCCCACAACAGTCAACCAAACCACACAAGGAAGATGCTGCCCCAAGGGTGAACGATACTAAGTTTCATCAAACAACCTTGCAGGGCCCACAAAACGCTGAAAATTTCTGTGGGGGATACATAGACCTTCCTCCGGATGCAAGGCCTTATGTGGCGGTATTAGCGGGTGTTCCTGAACTGGGGAGTCATAACCAAGAAAACTATTGGTCCCTAAAAAATAAGGTTATCCATTGGCTGAACACAAATAGGCAGATCCCCGGTTACCTGAGAAGCAAAGTATTAATGGTGCGTAGAGTTCCCTGGATAGGACCCTCACGCAAATCTATTCCAGGTGACTGTATTGTAGTTTCATTTGAGGATCCACAGACAGCCCAACACATATGTTCATGGATCACTGGGGGGGAGAAATCACCAATTGTAGTCAGACCTTTAACATTCTTTTACCCCCCTCGTCCTATCTTAAACCATGGGGGGGATTGGTCACTGCCTCGCTATCCGGCTCGAGGAGGGGCGAGAGGGGGCTGGTAAGGTCCAAATAGACGGTGGAATGGAGTCCCAAACGCCAATAGATTCGGCTGTCTAGAAGAGGTAGACTGACTTCCCCTGCCTCTAAATCCACCCTATGAAGGCAAGGACAAATTGCATCCATCGACTATAGCTCCCTCTATCCTTGAGAGCAGCCTAAACGGGTGTAGCCCTACTAGGGGATTAACAAAGAAGCCCGATAGGACACTGGTTAGCGCTTCAGATTTCCACCCTTCGCCAGTCATCCATCTGATCAATTAAGTTTAGGTGTTGAAGTTGGTCTGGGGTTGCCGAGTAATGTCGTCCACAAGGAAGCCCAGGCTCTAGCCATTTCGCCTCAGCCCACCTTATCATCACGGCCACTTACCTCTGCATCCACCTATAGAATTAAGTTACTTCTTGATCCAGCTCCCCCGGTAGGCAAAACTATAAGGGGGGTGGGGTTACATCCCAAAGTGGGAAATGATATAGTGGATGTACCGTTATCACCCGTGGTAAGGAGCCCAGGCCTTGACTTTAATCCCCTTGTACACGTTCCAACACCGGGAGCGAGGGCTACTGGGAGCATTGCACCGAATACTGCGCTTAGGATCCTGAGTTGGAATGTGGCAGGCTTGTTCGTAACCTCAATATCCCCGATTGGAATACCCTTGTTGAATCCTTCGGGATTTGTATTTTGCAGGAAACTTGGTGTTTAGAACCCCGACACAAGGTGGGTTATACTACCTACTTTGTCCCTGCAATACAACCGCCTGGCAATAAAGGGCGTCCATCAGGTGGCCTCTTAATTTGGGTTAGTATTTCTCTGGGCCTATCCATTAGGCACTTACCCACAAAATCCCCCGACCTTTAGAGAATATCAATTAAAGGCCCGGGGTCAAAAAGTTGGGATTATTTAACATCTACCTAAGGGGAGCAAGGGGTGGTGTCTCCACGTTGCCACTGACAGGTATAGAGGAAGAATTGGGAACCTGTAATGCCAACTCTCTTGTTCTACTAGCTGGGGACTTTAATTGTTCCTTCGAACCACTTGCCAGTGAGGACATTTTAGACACCTGGGAGGAAGACACTAGGAGAGGAGAATTCCTCTGCTCACACTCAAACCTATCAAACAATGGACACAGGGGGCTATAGATCTCAATGCCCTTTGCATGGAATTTGGTTTAAGGGCAACCAATGGCAGATCTAAGTCTGATCCTAATGGGGCACACACTTACAATAGGGTTGGCCATACCTCTTGGATCGACTATATACTCCTAAACCACAGGCTTTGGGCTCACTTGCTTGACATGGAGGTCTTAACAACCACTGACAGTGATCATAACCAATTAGCTTTGACTTTGTCCCTCCCCTGGAGGGGTCTGACGATAAATTCACCCTCTCACTCATGGAAATCAACACATGAAGTGTGCCCTTCAAACTGTGGAAGGCGGCTCAAATGGAGAAAAATTGCTATGGTCGAAGGGAAGATGACTTTAACAAATTCCATAATGTCCAATGCGAAAGCGAGGCTTGATTCCTTGAACTCTAGCAAATTGGATGCCCCGCTGATTTTTACAGAGACAACTAAAGCTTTGGGAGAATTGTTTACCATCGATCCAGCAGGTGGGAGACTATAGAAAAGAAGGGCTCCTAAAGGCAGTGCAAGTTGGTTTTCTCCTGCCTGTCTCTCTGCAAAACGAACTTATCAGAGCAGTGAAACTCAAGGACACTAACCTTATAAAACTCGCTAGGAAAAGCTACCGGAAGGCACTAACCACGGCCAGGCTTGAGCACGAAACCCAATTTTGGACTGACCTAAAGGCGGCTAGCTACAGGAAAGATTCGAATGGTTTTTGGGACCTATTGAGACTGAAGAACAAACCCGATGACTCCCTAATGAATTGTAACATAACTGGGGAGGTGTGGTTTGCTCATTTCTTCCAGCTCTACTCCATAATTGGGGGTTCCACAATCAGCCCTATGTTCCAACTGCACAGCGAACATTTGCGCATCAGAAGCTCAGATCACAACGAGGCCGACCTCTTTTATACCAAAGAAGTAGAGGGGGCGATAAAGTGCCTGGTGCCGAATAAGGCTGCGGGACCCGACGGAATTCCAGGTGACCTACTTAGGGTTAATGTAGCAGAGTGGAGCTGTCTTATTGCTGCACTTTTGAATGCTGCTTTGTTGGGTGGGCGCCTCCCGGACTCATGGAAGGGAGCGGAGGTCGTCCCAATTTTCAAAAAAGGGAGCCGGAACGACCCCGCAAACTATCGCCCAATCAGTCTGCTAGACTCCACACAGAAGATAGCGGGTAAGGTAGTTCTAGGGAGGATTCTGCAGTGGATTGAAGACGGAAAAATACTCTCGGACTATCAGGCTGGGTTCAGAACGGGCACTGGAACAATCGAACAGACATTCCGGCTATTAATGATCTTCTGGAAAGTGGTTGTTTTGGGTCAGGACAGCTTGTATCTTGCCTTTATAGACTTACGTACTGCCTTTGACCTAGGCCCACGGGAACAACTGTGGCGCTTTCTGGACGCAATGGGCATTCCCCCGTACCTACTTAACTTGCTCATAAAACTACATGAGGACAATTTTGCGCAGATCAGGTGGGGAGATCAGGGTCAAAAAACATCTTGTATTCCTGTGAACAGGGGAGTTTGCCAGGGTTGTGTGCTTGCCCCCACTCTGTTCTCTTTATACGTTAATGGAGTGGTGGAGCATCTCCTCAAATATCCAGCTGACGCACCCTCCCTGGCTGGTAGAAAAATCCCTACTCTCCTATTCGCAGATGACACCCTCCTGATCTCAAAAACGCCAGCAGGTCTGCAAAGCCTACTTACTAGCTTCAAGAACTTCTGTGACGCTAGGGGTCTCGCAATTAATGTAGGTAAAACCAAGTTCCTGGTCCTGAACCCCCAGAGGAAAACTGTTATTCCCCCATCTCTGGACTCTGTTCAACTTGAGAGGGTAAAGGAGTTCGACTATCTGGGCATTCGTCTTTGCGATTCAATGAGCTGGAAACTCCACCTGCAAAAGACATCGTTGGTCCACAAAAAGGTGGTAGGGGCACTTCTGAAAGAACAACGGGCCTCTTCACTTAAACCCATTGGCCCTGTTTTGGACATCTACAGAGCAAGGGGGGTGAGTGCAGCCCTTTATGGGTCTGAATTATGGGGCATCCAGAATGTAGACCTTCTGACCAGATCGGAAAACAAATTCCATAAAGACCTTATGGGCTTGCCATACAGCACACCTGTTCTTCCTCTTTTGCTAGACACGGGCACTCGCCCAATAGGGGATCAGGCGAGGTTGCGCCCCTTCCTCCTCTGGACACGAATTTGGAGGGTACCAGAATTGTCTAGCTACGCTGAAGGTTTAAGGGAACTGCTTTAAACATCTGGTTGGTGTAAAATCCGTTGGCTAAAAGAAGTCAAGTGTCTTCTTACTGAAATGGGCCTCGAGGATGCATGGGTTAGCAGAACTGCCCCGCCAAAGCAGACCTTAAAAAAGCTCTATTGCTCATGGGTGACGGACACCAGAAATTGCAACTCCAAACTTTGTAGAACGACTGTTGAATTTCTGATGATTAAGGATGTCCCCTATTGTGAACGTTATCTGGACTTGATTACTAAATCTTGGGACAGGGCGCTATATTTTAAATTTAGGTTGGGGTTATTGCCAGTGGGGAATTGACTGCCAGCTGGAAGGTAATTTCGCAAACAACACCATTCTGTCCCTTCTGTGTTAATAGGCCAGAGTCAGTTCCCCACATACTTTTTGAGTGCCCAGCCTACATAGCCCCGCGCCGCATCTGGCTAAAGCCTTTGTGTAGGAGCCTCGGCACTAGATCCCACCTTGAGGCTCTACGTATCCTAAGATCTGATCCCTGCCCCCTGTTTGCCTGTTGCCTTGCCAAATTTTTGGGCTGGGCATGGCGGACCCGATCCTTGAGGATATCAACCATGCCCTAAAATTCTCCCCCCAACTCTGCACTAATTCCCAAATCGTCTCTCTGTAAATAACGAATTGTAATGTTTTTACCATTTTATTGAGTTTTTTTTTATTGTATTGTAATGCTTTTTAAGATATGTGTAATATTTCGAAATAAAGCTTGTTTCATCATCATCATCATCCTTACGCTATAAGAAGTGACATGGGCCCTGAAAGAATGTAAAGGGGGTAAAGCGCCATGGACCGGATGGGGTCTCTGTAGATGTTTTTAAGAATAACGCTGAGCTATGGGTGCCAATTTTAACAATGGTTTGTAACATGGCTGCGGAGACAATTACTCTGCCAACATGGGGCACATCTATTATAGTTCCAATTTTTAAGAAGGGCAACAAATCTGATCACAAAAATTACAGTCCCATTTCACTTTTAGATTTATTGGTGAAAGTGATGAGTAAAGTCTTGCTAAAAAGACTTGAAGAATGGGCCTGGGATTACTCTATACTTTCACCTGTACAGTTTGGTTCCAGGAAAGGCCTGGGGACCTTAGAGCAATGTGTGAACCGTGATCTACTCATAGGCAAGTACACCTGTGCCAAATTATTCCTCTGTTTTGCTGACTTGAGCAGCGCCTTCGATGTAGTGGATCATTCTATTCTTTGGTCCACTCTGCTTGCTATGGGGGCACCCAGGTCAATCATCTATTTTCTGGCCAGATTATATGAAGATCTGATGAGTAAAGTCTGTTATGGCACCAGGGGGGAATGTACCAACACCTTTGCAGTTAAGCGAGGCATCCGGCAAGGCGTGTACTAGGACCCCTGTTCTTTTCTTTGCTTATTAATGGGATAGACGAGACCTTACAAGTAGCATATAGCGATGCGCTCCAAGTGGCTGGGCGGGTAAACAGTGTTAACAATGCATGCGAAAGAACGCATGGTGTTACAACGCGGTCGTTACAATGACTGCGTTGTCAGTTCGCATACCGTTACAACGCAAGTTGGAACAACGACTTGCGTTGTAAGGGGCAGATAGTGTTGGATTTAAAATCCAGCACTTTCTCTACTGTCCGCACAGACTGGAGTTGGAATAGTAAATTGTACTATTCCAACATCTGGCGCCCCTTACAACGCAAATTGTTGTGCCGACTTGCGTTGTAACGGTATGCAAACTAACAACGTGGTCGTGGTAACGACCGAGTTGTAAACACATACAAAATAAGGTGGCATATTCGGCTGGGCATCCTATACCTGTACTTTTGTATGCAGACAATGCTGTCCTGCTGGCCAGGACACCAGTGGGGCTGCAACATTTAATGGATGCTTTTAGTGATTTTATTGCCTCTAAAAAATTACTTAATAATAAAAGTAAAACCTATACTATGGTCTGCGGGTCAAGGAACAAACCAGGCAGAACTCTTTTTGTAGATCAATCGCCTGTGACCATGGTTGATACTTTCTGCTACCTGGGCATTCATTTCTCTAGTAGTGGGTCGTGGACTCGCGAAAATATTGATTTCAGGAGAAAAATGGCTAGATGCACCCATGGCATTTTTAGATTTTCAACAAAACTGAGCTCTAGACCTGTCAAGCAGATGACAACAATTTACAGGGCAAGGGTCTTATTGATTGCTACATATGGGGCTGGTATTTGGGGTCACCACAATAGTTCCTTCCGCACTACAGATGAAGGAAAACAGTTTCCTCAAATGCCTCCTCAGTCTACCGACCTTGGCTTCTTCAGAGATCATACATGAAGAAGTGGGGCTACAGTACCTTATGGATATAGTTTCATCTCGCCCATTACTACTCTGGTACTCCATTTGGACTAAGGAGGAAAACAGTTTTACTAAATCAATTATTTTAGAGTGTCTTTCCTTGGATAATGCCATGAAGATCCCCTGGTTAAGTTACATCAGTTCGCAGTACAGTATTCAAGATGTCAATTCGGACCAATCCCTCCCAAGTACTACTTCTTAGGAGGCTGTTTATCAGAGAAAACTTTATGACCCACAGGAGGGAAGCTCGGCTTGTTTGTGAACGCAGGTAACCAACTGTAAAGTTTTATTTAACACTTATTTACAATTTGGGCTGTCATCTAACATACATTCCCAATCTTATGCACCGTTTTGTATTAGTCAGATTGAGACTGGAAATTATCCACCATTTAGTGGCTTTCCCCAACATGAAAACTTGCCCCCTAGCCAGGACCCCTTGCCCATGTGATGGATATAGCAAGCAGAGCAACGTGCACTTGATGCTATTTTGTGGTTTTTATTAGGGTTTTAAGAAATTATACTTAAAATCAATTTTGCTTGCGTATGACAGTGGTTCGCACCTTGCCGCAGTAAAATACTTGTCTGAACTTAATGATGCCAGGGTTTGCTTTAATTGTGGCACTATTTATTATAAACGTCATCAATGCACGCAAAAGTATTGTTCTACCAAAATAGCGATGATCCCCTGACGATTTTTAAGAAATTGAGCTGTGTTTTTTAAAATGTAACTTTTTATGTATTTTAAATGTGATCAATTTTGGGCCCATTTTACAGTCAAATCGTTCTCTGTTTATTTTTTTACTACTTGATATTTTTCAAGTATATCGCAACCAGTTTTAACGTATGCACGCTTTTAGATGTGAATAATTCTGGCCCCATGTTGCCCATCAGATGCTATCTGTCTTGTTTTTTTAAAATTATTATTCGTAATGCAATCAGTCTCGATGTATGTACAGCTTTATGGTTGTTTCCCACATACTGAATAAAGTTTTTGAACTGAACTGAACTGACACGAGTGCAGAATTGAGGGCAATTGCGTCATGTAGCCAAAACCTCATATGTCCTTTGGCTACACACACCTGCCCCTGAGATTGAGCCCTGCCTCCACTGCTGACGCCTTTTAAGTCCTTGCCGCACCCGCTTCGCGGGCGCCTCTGCGTACTGTGGAGTGCTCTGTCTTGTGCCCTTAACTTTTGTGAAGAGATCAGCGGGGGCTCGAGGTGATTGCCTGACATGGAGGAGAACACTGGGGGCACGCTGCTGGAGAGACGGGCATTATCTATTCAAGGACTGGAAGTCCCAGGAGTCCTTTGGCTGCACACACCTGCCCCTGGGATTGAGCCCCGCCTCCACTGCTGATGCTACTTATTCCACCACTACTTCTGCTGCGCTGGAACGTCCCGGGAGAAGCCCGGGACAAGGGCGGAGCCGTCTGTGGCCGTTGCAGGTCGGAGGAGGCCGGGCTGGGCCACCCCTCTAATGTAGCCCCCAACCCAAACGAGAGACCTAACCTGTGATTTGGGTGGTGAATACTCTATACTGATCCAATTGCAGGTACTTGTCTTGCCTTCACCCAGTGACCTTATACACAGTGACCATGGCACAATGATCTGGGAAGGGGAGGAAGACAGTATTGAACACTATAGGGGACAGCATTACTGGGACACTAGACAACTTTATCACCAGAGCAGCGGTTGTCTTAGAACGCAAAATAGCCCTCACAGAAAAGCGGCTATCCTTGCAATCCCTTGGCTTGAAGCGGTCTTCATTGGGTAATATTAAGAATGCTGTAACCCCAGAACAAGTAGGTAGCCAGAGATACAGCGGGGCTAGTTTGCCAGAAGTGAGCACAGGATTAGCCGGGTGTAACACCATCTCCTCTGTGAACATCACACTAGGCAGCAGTATATCATCTGTAGAAAGTGGGCCTGCTGATAT
Organism: Lissotriton vulgaris; assembly: GCF_964263255.1. Taxonomy (NCBI): domain Eukaryota; kingdom Metazoa; phylum Chordata; class Amphibia; order Caudata; family Salamandridae; genus Lissotriton; species Lissotriton vulgaris. Next base: position 1,316,098,238 of record NC_141695.1, read on the forward strand.
AAGTTCCACCAAGGACCCAGTTGACCCCACACCACAAATTCCAGTAACATGCCCCAAACAACCTGGGAAACGAAAGAGAGGTGGGGGACGACAAAAGGGCAGATGTCCAAAGGTAATTAAAACATCTAATATTGTGGCAAATGCAATTCCTCCAGTAAATTATTTATTAGCTACTGCCCCCAATGCTCTGCAGAGCGTACCCACAATAACCATCTCCAACGCCATCTCTCAGCCATCAAAATGCCCTATTCCAGCATCACGTATCCCTGAAGACCTCGTAGCACAAGTGGAACAGTTATTAAAGTCATTTATGCTTCCACTCATAGAGAGATTAAAGGTAATAAACGAGAACCTGGGAAAGCTACAAAAGGCTACATCAGACAACACTCACACATTGGAAAGCATGTCAGCTTGCATGCAAACTAGCGGCCCTGTTTCACATCCCAAAAAACTCACAGAGTTCAACAAAAATCCACCACCGATGTCCCGTCCAACACCTACCACTGTAGTTGAGGAGCAATACAACCTAACCAACAGGGAGCATAGTACAGAGGATGAAGGAACTAAAATATTGGAAATACAGGAAAAGAATGCCCAGGGGGGCAAACAGAAATAATTGGCAAAAAAGCACTGTACCATTAACACAAGTAGAGGGAAATTTAGACATAGAAAAGACTAATAGAAGCGTGGGAAACCTCCCCATTATTGATCTACCCCCACAATCCACCCCATTGGTGATCGTATTGGGTAACGTACCACCCCTCCCCGAGGGAGTGAAAGAAGATTACAGTCAACTTAAAAATAAGGTAACCCATTGGTTGTCCCGCAATACCGTAGAAGGACATACAGCTGTGTATAATTTTTTCATGGTCCGTCTAGTATCCTGGCTGGGTAGCTCTAGAAAAGCGAGAAGGCGCGACTGCATAGTGATAAACTTTAACAGTCCTGCACCAGTAGAAAGGATATTCAGGGAAGTGGAGCTAGGAACAGCTTCGAGGGGTCAAGGTATAGAGATACTGCCACTGGAATTCTTTTACAGAAGGGTGACCCTGGGTCAATCTGATAACTGGAATATGGGTCAACATGATGGGCCACCCTATCCCAGAGATCAATCGAGGCAGGGCTCTTTACCTCTGAGACCAAATGGGAACCACACCTGGGGTGGACGTGGCTATTGCCCGTTTCCCATTTCCAGTGGGCCCAAATAGATACGCAGCTCTCTCTGGTCTTAATGACTGTGACTGACTGCGTGGGAAACACGAGATACTAGCCCCAGAAGTTAGCAGTAGTTCACCCCCCGATTGGCATCTCCCAGATGACAGACCAGTATTGGAGTTTCGGTCAGTGGAGCTAAACCTGGAAACACCTGTTCCTTCCCCAGGAGCAGGGCCATGGGAAGATAACCTCCTTGAAAAAATAATGGCGGTTCCCCCAATGATTTTTTGGGTCGAATTGAGTTAACCCAGGATCACAACATACTCTCTTGGAATATTGCGGGTCTGGCGGGGAAGGTTTCAGACCCCTTATGGGTACAGTTTGTCAGCCACTTCTCGATAATATGTCTTCAAGAGACGTGGCTTGTTAACTGCAACCTTTCACTGGTGGGGTATAGAGCTTTTTTTGTCCCAGCAACTTGAGTAAACAGTGGTAGAGCAATGGGGGGTTTGGCAATCTTTACTTCCCTGGCCTTGAGATGTAACATCAGGGTCGTCCCTTTCAAAAACAGAAACATACAGGCTATCTCCCTGGGGCAAAAAAACAGCAGCCATTATGTGATACATTTTTACAACGCCATTCACAAAGAAGAGCTTTGTGGGATCATCGAGTTGAATAATTTTATTGAACAGCGCTGCGGCCTGTTTAGAAAGAATTTGATTATTGTGAGCGATTTTAATGTGCACCCATGCGGTGACCCTAAACTTAATGATATAGGGACACTGGGTTGTCCGCTGATATCGGGACTTCATTTCGAGCACTCCAAACAGGGAATTGTTCTTAATGACATGCTCAACAAGTTCGATCTGTCTTCCACTATGAGTTATGCTTCTCCGCTCAGTAAACAAAGGGAACCGACCTTTAAAGGTAGAGGAGGCGGATCCTTTATAGACCGTATACTGCTTTCCAGAACCACTCGATCTCTCCTTCAGGGCTTCTTAATAGTACCAAGTGTACACAGTGATCACACCCCTGTCTGTGTCACCATGGGCGGGAGCATCATGAAGAAAAAGGGTCTAGTAAGGGGCACTAACACGCTGCAACCAATTGATGGTGGGCGGCGGTTAAAATGGAACCAAGTAATTCCTTCCCTTTTTCATGAAAATCTCAAAGATGTCTGTGCGGCAGAATTCTCTTGTTGCCTTCACGACGAGTCATCGGCCATCAGAATTCTTAAAGCCTTTGAAGTGATTGCTTCCAAAGTGGGGGGCATGCTATTTGCCCCAGGGAAACCCAGGGCGTTTAGTGATCCTAAATGGTTCTGTCCCTTATGTTCTAAAGCCGCAAGAGATCTTAAGGCGGGACTGAAAGAAACACCTAGAACCCAGATTGGTATACTTTGGAAAAATTACAAAAAAGTGCTGGCAACTCGAAAAATGGAAATGAAAGAAGCAATTTGGAGGGAGCTCCTAGATCCACTGACCCTATCTAGTAGCTCCAGCTTCTGAAGCATTATTAATCGATCACCTTTTCTAGTGGAAGGGGCTAAAGAAGTGGGCACTAACATAACGGAGGAAGAATGGGTGTCTCATTTTGCTAACATTTTTAAAAGTACATTTATGACATCAGGCAAGGACGTAGTTGTGTTCTCTGTAAATGAAATGGAGGAGGGTATCAATAACCTTAGTAACAAGAAACCCCAGGTCCGGATGGTATCCCCCCGGACCTTTTTAAATCAAACCCCTCCTTTTGGGCTTCGATCCTGGTTGCAGTGGGTAACGCTGCATCTAAAGAAGGATGCCCAACATCTTGGGGAGTCTCAACAATTGCGCCTGTATTTAAAAAGAGAGACGGTAATTGCACCATTAACTATAGGCCAATCTCCCTGATTGATTCCGTTGTAAAGGTCATAGGGGGAGTCATACTAAAGAGATTGATTGCTTGGGCGGACGAGAATAAGATCATCTCAAATATCCAGTATGGGTTCCGCCCAGGACACTCGACCATGTCACAGTGCCTAAATCTCTACCTGATCCTAGGAAAGTACACCATTGCTCGTTCAGGGACCATCTACATGGCCTTCATGGATCTTTTGTCCGCTTTTGACTGTGTCAATTGGGGAAAGCTGTGGCAATCCATGAGGGCCATGGGAGTGGAGCCAAATTTGGTGCACTTTCTGATGGAACTGCATAGAGTCACAAAGGCAAACATCAGATATACTTTAGACCTCAAGGTAACTAGGAATTTTAACACCAAAAGGGAGGTATGACAGTGGTGTATATTGGCACCTTTCCTTTTTAATCTTTATATAAATGGCCTAGAAGGATCACTGTTAGAAACAGGGGCTGAGTACCCGTATGTGGGACGGAGGGGCCTGCCCGTCCTGCTATACGCAGACGACGCAGTCCTCCTGGCCCGCACCCCAAAAGGGTTACAAACCCTACTTGATGCTTTCCATGGGTTTATGGCTAATAGAGATCTGTCCATAAATAACTCTAAATCCTATGTGATGCAGGTAGGGTTGCGCCCAAAAAGACAGTATCCTTTCATAGTGAATGGAGATAGAGTGCCAATATGCACGACCTATTCGTATCTGGGCGTCCTTATAGATGACTGGCTTAACTGGGTCACACTCCTAAATAAGAAAAGGGGAGAGGTCACCAGGGCTAATGCTGCGCTATTTGGCTTTGCAGCCAAAATGGGTAATCGCCCTGTGGCTGCAATGTTAAAGATCTATCGAGCCAAGAGTATATCTATAGCCTGCTACGGGAGTGGCCTGTGGGGATATTCCGGACTTGAGGGTCTACAGGTGACGGAAAATAATTTTTTAAAACAGTTACTGTGTGTTCCAAAGGGGTCTGCGAACTTATTAGTACATGAAGAAACCGGCACGCCTTACATTAGCGACATTTTGGCTTTGCGTCCCCTAATTTTCTGGCTACAATGTTGGCTTAACAAACATCTTGATCTTACACACAAACTTCTTATAGAGATCATGAGCTTAGATCACATGATTAACATTCCATGGTTGAAATATTTAAAGATGTGTTTTAGTGAGCTGGGACGCTTGGACTTGTTTTTAACACCTGATTGTATTACTGAAGAAGATGTGGAGCTTGTAAAACACTCCTTTACCTTACGTAAAATAATGGAAAGAGAGAAGAAAGAATTGCTGAAGTCCAGTGTTCGTAAATACATGATGTTGAAAACATCTTTAGACTTGGAACCATACCAGCCTACGAGCGATTTTTACTAATCAGGTTTAGAATGGACTTTTTCCATCTCTTATTAGCTGTTCCAAGGGGATGCCATAAAGGGAAAGTGCTAGCACCCTGTGGCTGCGAGAAAATGTCTCCTCAGGACCTGCTGCACTTCATGTTCTTTTGTAAATTTTATGAAATGCCCAGGATCTTTTATCTAAAAACTCTTTTAAAGAAGTTACATTTTGTGCAAGCACGTCCCGCTCTCTATTATCTGCAACTGTTAAAACCTGAATGTATTCCTTTCGTGGCCGGTTTTCTGAAATGTTCTCTAAAGTATAGAAAAAGTTTGGAACTTTAAAAGAATTGGTGAAAGTATTTTATGTTTTTATTAATTGAAACTATTTATTCGATCTTTCGTGATGCCCTCCCCATCTCATTATCATTGAAGTTATATTATCACCATTGTTTTAAAATTCGGGTTTGTGTACATTTCTTGTGTTTGTATATGTGTATCGTAACCAGTGATTGTAATGTATCTTGTAATTTTCAACTTTTATGGTTTCATATCAAGTAAACCGAATAAAGTACATGGAATTGAATTGAAGTAAAGTCAGAGGTGAGTTCGAATTTTTAAACTAAACTAAAACTGCATTAATGCCAAATGTACTACTTACTAGTCACAAAATACTGGTCGCAATTTGCAACCAGTATTTTTGCGACCAGTAAAGAAGTTTAAGAACTGACCAATGTACCAAAATGTACTTAAAAATCAGTTTTGTAATGGGTTCCAATCTGACCTACGTCATGAAGATGAATGAGGTAGGTAAGAAATAGTTACTCACTACGATTGGAGACCTTCATGGAGATGGTGGACTGCTAGTGCCAGCAGCCAACATGTCGATGATTGCTTTTGATTAAAGCAAACGTTTTTTTAAAGCAGCCCGTTTCCCTAAAGGAAACAGGGCTGCGTTTAAACAGTTTTTTTTAAGAATGCTTGTTACAGAGTTGGCAGTGGTCTCCAGGACCCCTGACTACACTTAATCAAATTTTATTTTGCATTCACAAATAGGAATTGATCTCAAGGTGACGCCTCTCCTTTTGCGATTGGGTTAACACCTCCTTTTATGTGTCAGTAATATATCAATGTTGTGTAACGGGATATCTTTTTTCGGTCGCAAAGCTTTGATGCATGTAATACCGATTTGGTATTTTGAAGTGATGCCTTCAACACGCCTCTTCAAAATATTGCATTTGTATCCATTACAAAACATATTTAACAAACCATATATACTTTTCTGAAAAACTGGATGTATTTAGGAAATAGGAAAATGGTTTTAGCATTTGCAATCCCTTAACCAATTTGAAGGGTCTGCAAACCCTTCCTACATGTGGCTAATGGTCTTTAGCTGCATGTTCTTACCATTTCCATAAATATCAAAATCAGAGTCTGTTTAATGTGAAGGTATCTTGCTACTTCAAGTAACTCTTACTTTCAGAGATCAAGAAATCTTAGCATTGACTTTCGGTTTAATAACTGGCAGATTGTATGAACTTTTAGCTTGGCTTTTAAATACGTACACAGTTCGTTTTTGCTTATTTCAAAAACAAAAGTGCAGGGTGTGTAACATTGATAACAAGTCACCGTGACAGGCTCTTACTGTTGTCCAGACTGTATGGTACCAGAATATCACAGTCTAAACAACGTCTGACAAAAATACAGTCTATTAAATATCCTTCACAAAAATATCGCCCCATTAAAGTTAATAATTGAGAATCTACACTCAGTGGATTAATGGAACAATATTTGTGCAAACCGTCCTGGTACCTAGTTTCTGAAAATCTTTGGTGAAGCAAGTCAGTATCAATTTGGCAATGCCAGAATTCGCTTTGCCAATACTTTTGCCTCTGAAGCATTGAGTGACAAAGCCAATATTATTGGGCAGCCTTCGTTGAACACCACACAGAACCTGGTGACCATTTTGTAATGGTATAACGCTAATAAACAATAGATAGAGGGCTTCATAACGAGTTGCATAGAGAGGTATCTTGGTGGATACCACTCTGGACAACTACAAGTTTCTCGGTGTCTCCTGGCCTTTAATTAATGGTTCCTCAAACTCCAGAACCGATTTTTAGAGGCCAGGAGACACTGAACATAGAATTCTCAGCAAACTGCGGGCGAACAAAGACCCAGACCATTTACCAAACAGGTGGTAAATGTTCAGGGATTTGGGGCTGTTGTTTCCCCCCTGGGAGGGGGAAGGCATGTGGAATTAGACTTGGTATTCCCGATTCTGCATGGAATTCCTCATTCTGGGGAAAACAACTTGTAATCCCAGGGGGAGATACCACCTACTATGGTATATTCGAACCACAGTATTTCCTGGAGGAAATAAAATGCAACTTCTTAAAGGGCTCAGAATGTTTTTAAATACAAAAAAATAGACTTTCAAGATAGTTACCAAGTGGTATTGATTTTGTAAAAGCTAACTGGCTTTATGTATGCAGTTCCAGCAACAGTAGAAAGTGGTGGCCATGTGTGGGAGGCATAGTTTGACTCCTGTTCTAGAATTACAATTATCAATGCCAAGGAGTTCTCACGTGTGTCTAAAGGAAAGATAATCTTGAAGAGGTTAGACCTGAGGCCAGGAGGGTATGCGGGGTGCCCCATCTCCATGAAAGGATACTTTCTGAGTAAAATTGAGTACAGGGACAGGTCTACTGTGTCTAAAGTATATGTATCCACTGTAGGGGACAACATTTTGGGGTGGCGTGCTCAGAAGGGATTGGGCGTGTATCTCAATCCCAACAGCAATCCCCAGATTTTGATACAGGAGATACAAGAATGTGAGTCTGACATCACCAAAGAATTTGAAGAGGTGTTTAGGGAAGGGCTTGGATGTTTGAAGAACTACTGTCATAAAATAAAATTGAAGGTGAATGCCAAGCCCGTTGTGGCAAAAGTTAGAAGACTCCCAATAGCCATTCAGGAGGAGGTCAGATCCGAATTGGAGAAACTGTGTAAGGCTGGGGTGATCGAACCTGTGGAAGCGACCGAATGGTTGGCGCCCATCGTGGCAGCGAAGAAGAAGGATGGGTCAGTCCGGCTCTGCATTGATTTGAGGGCACTCAATAAAGAGGTCGTTGTTGACCGATACCCCTTGCCGAACATCACCCAAATGATGAGCATGCTAGAGGGGGCCAAGGTGTTTTCCACCCTCGATCTCACCTCGGCCTATTTCCAGATAAAACTTCACGAGGAGTCTCAGGAACTCACTGCTTATGTGACACCCATGGGCGCTTACAAGTTCAAAAGGATGCCTTTCGGCCTAGTCTCGGCGGCTGCTGTATTCCAAAGAATCATGGGCAACATCCTGAAAGGCATCCCAGGCGTCATGTGTTACCAGGATGACGTGCTGGTTTTCGCAAAGAACCAAGTTGAGCATGATGAGAGACTGAGATGTGTGCTGAGGAGGTTTTTGTCCCAAGGCCTTACCGTAAAGAAGAACAAATGTGTTTTTAGCTGTGCCGAGTTGGATTTCCTGGGTCACAAGATAACGACAGAAGGCATACGTCCCAAGGCCGAACTGCAAAACACCATTGTGAATCTGTCACCCCCCAGAAGCAAAGACGAGATCAAATCATTTATGGGGATGTTGGAGTCCTATGGAAAGTTCATAAGAAACTTAGCAGGCAGGACTTACGCCATCAGGCTTTTGCTGAAAAAAGAAAACGAATTCAAATGGAGCCAGGAATGCCAGAGCGAGTTCGAGGATGTAAAGAGAGCTCTTGCAGAAGCCCCTAGCTTGAAGTCATACCTGCCCGGCCGGGCAACGATCCTCACCACTGATGCAAGCGCAAAAGGGTTGGGAGCTGTCCTCACCCAGAAAGGCGTGGACGGAGAAGAAACCGTAGCCTTTGCCTCAAGGTCGCTCCAGAAATCTGAGAACAACTACTCAGTCATCGAAAAAGAAGCATTGGCAGTATCCTGGGCAGTAGGAAAATTCAGATACTTCCTGTGGGGTACGCAGTTCACCCTCCGAACCGACCACAAACCGTTGGTAGAAGTGTTCAGCAAAAAGGGTTTGGATGCCATCTCCAGTAGGATAAGGCGTTGGGTGGTCAGCCTCCAGGAGTACACATTCAATGTCGAGTATGTCCCAGGAACACAGAACCTTGCAGCTGACTGCCTGTCCAGACTCGTCAGTGGTGTAGAAGCAAGTGAAATGCGAGAAAAAACAGATGAAGATAAAGAAGGATACATGGTTGAGAATGTCTGCACCATCCAGAAGGCATTGGGTGAAGAAACGTGGAGAAAGGCACAGGAAGAGGACAAGATTATGGAGGAAGTTTGCAGAAGAGTGAGGGATGGATGGAAGCACGGTGACAAACGAGATGAAGAACTACGGCCTTTCCAGGCCGTCAAGGACGAGTTAACCATTGTTGACGGATGCCTGTTCAGTGGAACAAGGCTCGTGCCACCAGCTACTGTGACAGACAACCTGGTCGAGATAGCTCACGAAGGGCACTTGGGTATCACCAAAACCAAGCAAAGACTCAGGGAGAGCTATTGGTGGCCAAACATGGACCTGGTCACCGAAAGGAGAATCAGGGAGTGCATCCCGTGTTGCAATAGCGACAAGGTCCTGAAGCAACAGACACCACCCATGGTGTGTAGGCCGCCCCTGTCAGGACCATGGGACGAGTTGGCTTTAGACATCGTGGGCCCGATGTCTGGGGAGCTGCGGACACCTTACATCTTGGTGCTCGTGGATTTGTATTCTCGGTGGCCAGAGATAAAACTCGTCAGTGAAGTCACGACAAAGACTGTCATCGGATTCTTACAGGAGGTATTTATCCGAGAGGGGCTCCCCAGCAACATCCTCACTGACAACGGAGTGCAACTATGCTCGAAAGAGATGGAAGACTTCCTAGAAGAAAGAGGCATCAGACACAAGCGATGCGCATTATACCACCCAGAAACCAATGGCATGGTCGAACGCTTTAACAAAACCATCAAGGAGAGCATCCAGCTGGCCAAAGCCAGCGGCATAAGTTGGAAAGAAGAGGTGTGGAGGCGGCTGGAGGCATACAGGTTCACGCCGCATCAGACGACGGGCGTCACCCCGTTCGAATTGCTCCGCGCAAGGACACCCAACACTAAACTTACCGCGGGGTGGATGGAGTGGCACAAGGGGTGGTCGGACCGAACCAAGGAAAAGGATAGTCTGAGGAAACAGGAACAGGCCATGAAGGTGAGGAAAGAAGGTTACGACCAACGCAAGGCCACACGGGAGGTTGAGTTCAGAGTAGGCGACAATATCAAAATCAAAGCTCCCACAGGGAAGGCAAGCTGGTCAGAGTACAGCAGCCCCACCAAAATCACCAAACTTTTCAAGAATGCGGTCAAAACTCAAGAAGGGAAAATATGGAACCTAGGGAGAGTGGTCAGGCACCACCCTCCAGTAGAAGTCACTGAAGGTGCAAGGGAGGGGGAGAGTGGTCCAAGATTGGATAGTGGTTTCGCCATCAGGAGGCCGTCGGGTGTCTCTCACCCAGGCCACAGGCCCAACAGGAGAGTGACCAGGCCTCCCAGGCACTTTGACCAATATGTAATGATGTGACTATTGCCATTCTGCCTAATGCAAGTGTTTTTCCTATTTCTGCTTCCTGCTCATTGTTTTATCTAATGTTTTCAATTTCTGCAGGGAAGGGGGATGTGTGGTATCTCCCTCTTCTGTCCCCCCCGGCGGCTCTGCGTGTGATGGTGCTGCTCGCGGTGACATCACTTAGAATGTCACCGCGACCAGCGTTCCAAGGCGAGCGCCGGGGACACTCTGAGGCGACAACAGTTCGAGAGGCTGTGGCTGAGGTCACAGGAGTTTGTATCTTGAATAAACTCTTCTTTGCTATTCACCACCCTGAGTACTGGCTATCTTTTGGTGAATTCTACACCATGTTTGTTGTATCCAGGCTCCAACAAGGAGCTTGGACACTGAGTAAAGCGATGTGGTAATATGACAGTGATGCACACCCATGTGGTGGGCAATTTCCCATTATCACTTTGCAGGACACTCTGTGCTTGAAGAGATATTTTGTGTGTGAAGAAAACTATGTAGAGCAGTTTCTTTTGGTGGGTACAGGATGACACTGAGTGCCTGTTTAGGATGTAATTCCATAACACCGTCCTCTATATCAGGCCCTTGTCTTTTTAACCAATATATGTCTAACCATCTGTCCCCTAATTTGGCAATAGGCAACAACCTCGAAACAGGCACTAAATAGTAACTGCTTTAATTAAACTTTTTAAGATCTGTTTTGCTATTTTGCAGTTCACTTTGAATTTATACACGTTAATGTCCATCATTTACAGCATATACAATCCATAAATAGCAAAATACAAAAAAGCCAGTATTCGTATCTTGACAAGTAGTGAATACTTCGTACACTTTGAACCTTCCAGGAAGCAGGAACCCTCTTTGTAGATAGCAAATCTAAGTGCCAAGGCCATATCCACTGTCATGGAGGTTTACAAGCAGGAGTCAAGGGAATAACATATTGGCACTGATAAAATACTCGATTGAGGAAGAGGTAATTTGTAATAGCAATTCAGAGGACACATTGGAGAAAAAACACACTCCACTGTCTTTAATTTTCAATATTTTATTGATTGTTTAATGCATTTCTTTTATTTTTCATGTATATTTGTATTTGTGTATGAAACTGTGGAAGGAGCACTTCAGCAAGAACTAATCTTAAAAAACACAGCTTGGTAGATAACAAAAATGATGGCATTAATTAGCTCTTTAAGAGAGTGATAATTTAGACATTGCTTACATTACAGCACATTATGTACCCTGATATAAAATTGTAGCCTACTGCCCAGGCGTATAATGGTTATTAAAGACCCTTAACCTGAGTTATCATATAACAGTGTAGAGGTTGTTTAACAGTATTATAAGCAGAGACACAAGGATTATAATGTAATTAGAATATTTCACGCACTGAGGGTAGAATGTTCTTATATAAACAGGGAGAAAAAGCAAGACAACTGTTTCTATGTTGGAGCAGAAGGTGTAGCAACTTCTTTGCCATTAGTGGAGTTCTAAACATTCCAATGAGTTAATTAAGCATTAAAACCTGCTTTTGAAGAATATATTAATAGTTAAAGGCCCCAAACCCCAATTATAGGGCAAGCCAAAGGGAAGGACCAGTAATGAGGTAGAGGGACTTTTACAACCATAAACCTAGAGGTTGAGTGCAGATGGGCTAGAACGTTTCTACAGTATTCCAGCTACTAAGGGTCAAATGATTTAAAATAAACAGGAAGAATCAAAAAAACAGGCAATGGAATGTTGGAGCAGGTCTGTAGCAGCCATTATTGGCCATGAGCGACTCTGTTGTCTTCAGTGGAACATCCAGCATTCAGACGTTCTAATATATCCTTATAGCCCACCGTAGAGGGCTATACCGGCCACTACAGGCCCGCTCCAGGGTTAAAGGCCTGAGCTACGGATGGTTATAAGGCTATTAGAACATTCTGCCACTAGAGGGCAGAATGTTCTAACAAATAACGCAAAGGTCTCACAGAGCCCGATGGTATTGAAATCCCCTTGGGCTCCATGAGGCCTTTCTTAACAGCAACAGCTGTGAATGACAACATTGGAACGTTGGAGCTCTGGGCTTCTACTGGCCATTGGAAGCCCGGCACACTCCATTGTTTCCAAAGGAGCTCCCAACATTCCAATGTTCAAATATAACTTACAGCTTTTGTATTTGGATGGAGAGATGATTTGCATAGTAGGATGATGGGAGGTGAAAAAAGGGAATCATGATAAAGTATTAGTCAAACTTTCCATTTTGTATGAGAACATATATTATTAGAGCAATCTTGAAAGTAGAGAGAGCTGATGGAGCCAGAGCCGGTCCTAGGCCTTCTGAGGCCGTCTGAGGCCCCGGGCGAAAGGGAAGATGTGAGGCCCCTCTAAGTGCCTTACTGCCTGCGCGAGTGCGCTTTTCCCTACTCTGCGGGGCCGGCAGGGGGCCCCCTGAGCGCGAGGCCCTGGGCAGCTGCCCATACCGCCCATGCCTACAGGTTGATCTGCAGGAGGTAAACTCCAGTGAAGACGTCCAAGCAAGGGAGGTTTGCGTGTGACTATAACTACTATTTAGAAGGTTGTGGTGAAGAGGTGAGTACCTAACAAGGACACAGTTGGGATCATGTTCGGTCATAGGTTCGACAACCAGAACATGTAGTTTAGATAAGGCCCTGTTTTTGGCAGTTGAGCATCCCGCCCGATGAAGAGGGTATGAAATAGGGTTGTATCCAAGATGGTTCTAGAGGGTCTCTGATTGTGGCAAAATGTATTACTTTGTCGAGGATTAATGTTTTAGAAGGCTTACAAATAAACAGACACACCTATATTTTTATATCACAATGCATCACCGCAACCAAAGTCGCAATGCCAGTTGCACAAAGTGGAGAAAGCACCACAGAGCTATAGTTATTAAAATGGCCATCTATTGCTCACTACCTCTTCACTTACTCACAAACCTACAGCCTTGCTCTATGTACAACCTTTGAACCATGGTGTATATGTGTATGCATGCTGTCTAGCATCAGATTTGTGCTGGAAGCATAACCTTACTCCAGTATTTGAACTTTCATAGATTCACATGCTTGAATCATTCCCCATCGTTGAGATGGGAGCCCCCTGACTCCCATCTCGATGACGGGGAATGATTCAAGCATGTGAATCTATGAAAGATTCCAATTCTGGAGAACTACAGTTACAGGTAAGTAACTTATTTCTTCCAATACAAAATGTTATGGCTGGACAAATTAGTAAACATTTCACACATTGTATGTGTACTGTACAGTGCAGCACATGTGCAATATGTAAAATGTTTGGAGAAATGAAAACATTTCTGATTCTTTGCATCTTAGATTGAACCTGGGAGCAGGACCCAGTCACAGCTCTTCCGTGCTTCTGCACTGCATAGCTTCCTCCGCATTTTCTAAGTGCTTTCTCCTGCCTCGTTTTTTATTTTCTTCTTCCTTTCCCCCCTTTTTCTGAGTGCTTTCTCCTGGTTTTGCCACTTTTGTTACTGCTTCTCCCTGTTTTTCCTCATTTGCCACCTGCTGCCCGTTTTCCTGCCTCCCGCCTAGCCCTACCCACTCCCTCACAGGGCCCCCCTCCTCCCATGACTTACATAAAGGAGGCAGCAGCATGGCCGCGCCAAAGGCAAACCAGTCTGCACCCATTCAGCACCCATGTGCACCTGGACCACGCCCAGTGCCAGAAACCCTGGGTCTTCCAGCCCACGCATGTACAACCCAGCAGACCTCTGAGCCTGGGTACATTGACAACAACAGCTGCTGAAGCACATCTCCACACACCACCAGAGGATCGTTCACCTGCCACTGAAGCAGCCAACAATGTCGGAGACACAGCAAACATGAGTGTGCCCATCACACTTACCGAGACCGCCACAGCACAACTCCAATACCATTCTACTTAATGCATGATCATTCGCCAAGCATGATGCAGAGATTCAGGACACAATCTCATTCTCACCCCGGATGTCATCTTCCACACAGAAACCTGGCTGAACCCTGCTTCCGCTCCATACAACGCCACACCCGTTGGCTACAAGTTAACACAGCGGGAACAAATCAACAAACATGGACATCATCCATCATCTACAAGGACACCATCCACTACACAACCTCCTTAGTTGACTCAATCCCGATAATGGAGCACTCTCACACTCCTTAAAAGCAGGGGAAAATCATAAGATCGCCGATAAAGTGACCCTTTGCGGGACCCTTAGGGCATTGCAGCACCGGCCCGACGAAGAGCACCCGCCCGATGATGAAGCATGACATCCCCAGGAATGTGTGAGGGCAACAATAAATAATCTTGTTGACTGTCCCTCTATTATCTGGATTAGTACCTAGCAGTTTATTCTCTTTTCCCATAGCACGCATTCATGCCTTATCAGGAACAGTTACCCACCTTGTCTGAAACATATGGTTCCTTATCAACACCAGAATGTCCATCACTCAAGCCCTACGTAGGAATCACTGCATGGTTCCTGAAGAGACTGCAGACAATACAAAACATAGCAGCAAGGCTTTTCCTTGACCTCCCCAGACAAACGCACACCACCTCGCACCTCAAGTAGCTACACTAGCTGCTGATCCAGAAGAGATGCCAGTTCAAGATGCTGACCCACGCATACAAAGTCCTGCACGAAGAAGGACCAGCACACACCAACAAACGAGTGACCTTCCACCAACCAACCAGACCCCTGCAATCCACTTCCCTTTTCCTCTCAGTCAGCCCCCGGGTTGCCGATCAAACAACGGAGGACGCTCCTTCTCTCACCTGGAGGCCAAAGCCTGGAACTACTTTCCCCTGTACCTTAGGAAAGCCACATCGCTTCAGGAATTCAAACAAGCATTGGCATAGCCAATAGGTCTCGCCTTTGGGATCTTATAAGTGTTTAGTTAGTGGTGATTAAGTGCTTTGGGATGGTTGAAGCGTTCAGGTGAAAGGGGGAGGATAGTGTGCAAATTGAGTCCTTAACAGGAAAAGGGTGGGGATAAGATATGGCTTAAGGGCAACAGCTGCCGTTTTTGGAACCGGGTTGGAGTCCCAACGTTGGTTTAACACCCTGTGATCCTGGGCAAGTCACTTAATCTCCCCAGGCCTAAAGCAAAGTTAACGTGCCCTTATATATTATAAATGCTGATCTTGTAAAATGCTCCAAATCGTTCCGATTGTGTTCAGCCTATACAAACTGAGAGAAAGTAAGTAAACATCACCAGAAAACAGACTGAAAACACAAAATAGTTTGACATACAGATGTCACTTGCCTTGAAACGCCGGCTCTCTAATTAGGTACTCATACCTGTATGTGACTTAGAATGAATTGGACAGGAAAGAGAGCAAAAGAAATTAAAGAGGGAAAAGAGAAGAGAGCGAGGCAGGCATGGAGCAAGAGAGGGGAGAAAAGGGGGAGGCCAGAGAATGGTTGAGAGAGGAAGAGAGGAGACAGACGGGGGAATGAGAAAAAAAGAGAGGGGAAGCGTGATAAATCCAGCCCTGTGCGAATTTAGAACCTCTGATCAGTAGGTCTCTGGTCTGCTGTGCCAATTTTCCGGCAAGAAACAAATAATGCAATAAAAAACAAAGCTTCATAAATCAGATCGCAACAAATACGTCGGTGTTTAATTGTTACTAAGTGACTTCATGTTCAGTGCTTTTTACAGAAAAATCCAGTTAATTCAGTTAGTCAGTCAAGTACACTTTATTCGATTTGTTAAAAATCATAAAAGGCATAAAACATTTACATACATACATAAAAGCATAAAATACATTTTCCAAGTTCGATACAAAATCCTTGTAAACATGTGCAATACAATTGGTCAGGAGCTAATCCGCACAAATGATGCACTTAATTAAAAAATACTTTGTGACACATTCAGTGGCACACTATGTGACTTAATTCTAGTTGCCGCCACAAAAAAATTGGCCACACAGAATATGATGCGGGTGCTACTCAAGGACTGAAGATAAGCTAGAGCTGGCCTCACATGAATGAAGCCCGCCTCTCTCAAGATAGGCAGCAAGAATTTTTTTCTTATGTCCGAGAAGAACCCGCAAAACATGATAAAGTGCATGGTGTCTTGTGGTGAGAATTTATCATAGTTACAAGGTGGGCCCCCTTCTGGTTTGGCCCATGATTAATAACTACCCAAATAAAAGTGGATCAGGTTAAATCTTAACTTAGTCAGCAAAAATCTATGGAATGGCCTGGAAACAATCTTAGGGTATGGCTCAAGTGAGGGGGAATATAATCACATGTATTGTGATCTAACTGTAGGTTTCAACAATTCCCGTTCCTCCCGGGCCAATCTGGCCCCGTCCATAAAGTGCTTTTTGATCAAGTTAACGTCCTCCCTCCTAATGCTAGATGGTAAGGAAAAGAGTTCCGGACGTCCCAACTGTTCAAAGGTGTTTCTCAGGAATTCCAGCCAGGGCACTTTTTTAGCGTGTTCTAATGACATGACATCAGTCAGGATTGCATGATTGAGGTTTAATTCCTTATTACGCCATGTCTTTAACCAAAATGTTAACGGGGCCAAATTAAGCGGTAACATGGTCCAAACCCACCTCCGAATGAATTGAAAAGGTCGGAGTGGACTGGGGGACAGACAATAATGAACGCAAAAACCTGTTTTCCGCCCTCTGGATCAAATCATGATGTACATAACCCCATAAGGGTGAACCATACAGTTAATTCAGTTATTTTACTCAATGGATTCAACTGAAGCGAAGAACCCCACAAACATACAGTTACCTAAGTCAATATCCAAGGACTGAAACCTGTGCCCTGTCGACTTCTAATCATTTGGGAACTCCCTGGCAGTGTTTTAAGGTTGCTAAAAACTGACCAAATCACTCGAGACCTTTACGTCAGGTCTAAGAAGTGTCCCACAGCCTTTAGCGACTGAACATTATTTTCGTAAAACAATGATTCTTAACCTGTGGCTCAGAAGCCTTTTTAGGGTGTCTGTGATGGTTTTACAAAATTACATATTAAAATTAATAAATTACATAACGTATATACAAATAAAGAAGCAACATTAAAAATGTGAAAAATATGTCTATATTTGATTGTGAATTAAACTAAATATTTTATAAGTTGAACATTTGTTTGGTGAATACTTGTTTTTCTATTTTTCCCTACTGTTTTGAGGCTCAAAACATAAACATTCCACAGAAGTTCAAAGGTTAAGAACCGCTGTCATAAAACAATCCTCAGTAAGTGGATAAAGGCAGAGCTCAAGTTTTCCCACGCCAGGCGTGAATATTTCATCCAATCCATTTTTTTTATCAATGTCTTCTACTAACCACTATTGCTTTGAAAGGGAAAAACTACAGTTACCAGAATGCACAGGAAAAAAGATAGCTACTTAGACCCGGATGGAGCTCACGTAGCGCCACAAGAAGAGCAAGAAGGGATATTTCCTAGAGGTACATGAGTTTACGTTCTACCACAGCCTGACCCACCCAGTTTACAAACTATGTTTGAAAGTTGCGTGTGGGCCCAGAGCACAGGATTGCACCTCCTGGGTTTAAACCTGGTTGATACAACAGGGCGTGTGAGGCTGCACAGGGTCACACAGTTCACAATGCTCTGACCCTCCTTCGTAGCCATCCCCGCTGTAGTCATAGCTGAGCTGTTGCTGCTGCTGCTGCAAGTAGTACACCTTCTGCGGCCACATGTTGCCGCCCATGGGGGAGCCCATCATGCGGCCATGGCCGCCCATCTTGTATCTGCTGCTCATGTTCATCTCGTACCTGGCCCCTCCGTTCAGCTCGTGGCCCAAGTCGGCTTGGGTCAGGCTTGGGTCAGTCAGCCCAGCGTGTTAAGCCTGGTGGTGGAGCCTCCTTTCAAACTCATCTCCCTGGCTCGGAGTGGCACGACAATAAGAAAAACAAACACAAAGGGAGGGTAGGCCCGGGGGAATGGAGCTGAAGAATGGGTGAGTGGGAGGGACAGTCACCAAGCTCAGCTCTCTCTGTCCCAGCTGAAATGTGGGTAGAGTGACGCGGCGAGGAGGGTGCAGAGCATGACCCGTTCCTGCCCTGGCAAGAGGTGCAGTCTGTGTGGCTCCGGACAGAAAGGTGGCAGGTGCTTGGCACTGGAGACGAGGCGAAAGCCACACCTAACCCCTTTTTTCTTTTAAATAACAATACAAGCTGCTACATATAAACAAGCGTGTGCGGCCACGCTAAAGATATAGTGAAAGATAAAGCTCATTAGAAAAAAAAAACATCAAGCTTCAAGCCGCGTGCTTTTCCTTGACTTCTGCACGCTCATCTGGGAGGCGCGTCCTGAAATGTTGCTAAGAAAGGCACAGCAAGTGAAGAAAGTAAAGCAACATGAGCTCCAATGAAACTTACGGCGCAACTAACTTTGCCCTCCGCCTCATGAAGCCCATGAACAATGAACAGCGCAAATCTGGGGAGTTTGCTTTTGGATAGGGAGGGAGAAGCTGGTAGGATTTTACAATGAGGAGACAGCGTTTCCCATAAACAGAGCTAGCAGCACACCCTCCTACGTCACGCCAAACAAAGATGGTGCCGGCCTGTCCTGATGGGTCGTCCTGAAATGGGACAGGGCGGTAACAAAAATGCTCAATTTCCAATCACGCTCCAGCGTTTAACATAAACGATGACGCAAGCCAATTGAAAACAAGGGTGTGGCTTAAAGTCCCCTTCTGCAACTGTATCGATTCCAAGAAGCCCTCGCAGAGTGGACAGCGCATGCGTGCTGCAACGCCAGGTGAGACCTAAAAAGGACTCAAGACATGGTTGTTTGTATGAACACAGCACCGCGAAGCAGCTACCAACTCTAGCACCTTGAGACCCTCACAGGTGATTTGCTGCGCCTTATAAATCCCGATTGATTGATCAAAAACTATGGCTGGTTGTACTGATCCAAACAAATACACCCAAATAATGTCCCTTTGACACAAAGTGATGCAGAGTAGTGCAAAGCACTACTTGCATTGAGAAAAGATCCCACATTTACAGCTAAAAATAAATTTTTGTAAATGCCCTTGCAGGAGTTTTTGGCACTTTGCGTGACATTGCTCTAGCGCAAACCAATAGTGAATGTGCCCCTGAAGTTTGCCATGTCTGAACTGGGGTGGCTTGGTGAGCACAATAACGATGGATTAAACCCAGATCTGTGACTGGGGGCGAATGTTTTGCCATTGTGCAACATTCCGTCCATCATCTTGTGTGTTTTGCTGTTCACCCTATGTGGGAAGGGTATGCCCAGACGTGGGTCCGGTGCTCACCACGCCACTGGAGTCAAGCTATCCTGGCTGAAGACGGCTAATAGCCAGAAACCGGTCCTAGGATGCATGATTCCGGTCCAGGGAAGTCATGGCATGGCAGTTCGAACTGGACTGTTCCCATGAGGCACAGGGTCAAGACTGATTTGCATTTGGCCATGTCTGAACTGGGATGGCTTGGTGAGCAAAATGACGGATTAAGCCCAGATCTGTGACTGGGGGTGAATGTTTTGCCATTGTGCAACATTCCGTCTATCATCTTGTGTGTTTTGCTGTTCACCCTATGTGGGAAGGGTATGCCCAGACGTGGGTCCCGTGCTCACTACACCACTGGAGTCAAGCAATCCTGGCTGAAGACGGCTGATAGCCAGAAACCAGTCCTAGGATACTTGATTCCGGTCCAGGGAAGACATGGCTTGGTAGTTCGGTCTGGACTTTTCCCATGAGGCACAGGGTCAAGACTGATTTGCCTATGGCCATGTCTGAACTGGGGTGGCTTGGTGAGCAAAATAACAATGGATTAAACCCAGATCTGTGACTGGGGGTGGATGTTTTGCCATTGCGCAACATTCCGTCCATCATCTTGTGTGTTTTGCTGTTCACCCTATGTGGGAAGGGTATGCCTAGATGTGGGTCCCGTGCTCACTACGCCACTGGAGTTAAGCTATCCTGGCTGAAGACGGCTGATGGCCAGAAACCGGTCCTAGGATGCTTGATTTCGGCTCAGGGAAGACATGGCTTGGTAGTTCGGTCTGGACTGTTCCCATGAGGCACAGGATCAAGACTGATTTGCATATGGCCATGTCTGAACAGGGGTGGCTTGGTGAGCAAAATAACGATGGATTAAATCCAGATCTGTGACTGGGGGTGAATGTTTTGCCATTGTGCAACATTCCGTCCATCATCTTGTGTGTTTTCCTAAAGTTTTGCAGCAGTCCTCTTTGCTGAGGACTGCTGCAGGGATCAGTGCTTCAGTAGAACAAAAGGGATGGTTATGGCGGATTTTGCAGTTGTCCAGCTGTTAATATCTAGTAGTATATTAGATTTGAATAGTGCTCCAGGATTTCCAGCTTACTCAGTTGGAATGCAAGGGCAGGGTGAAACTTTATGGGGTGTGGGCGGGATGAGGCTACAATGTTAAGAGGGAAATAAATAATTTCCATATTCGCATATAAGCAGAGTTCAACAGAAGGGAGCAGAGCACCAGTGCAGGCTGCATAATTCGTTGACGTGGATGAGCTAGACCCGAGCGGTCTCATTTGAAACTGAAAGTCGGCAGTCTGTCTGTTGTTCTACTCTGTGAGGCAGCAGAGTGACAGTCATGGCCTTTCCCTACTTCTGCCGGTGTGGCTAACAGCTGTGTAGCAGACCACAGGAAATCTTTCCATTTGTACGTGTAGCGAGAGTAGCGTGCCTTTGGGCAAAATTAAAAACTGTGGTGATCTTCTGACTTGTATGTGATCAAATCAAATTATTGTTCATATTTCAAATACCAACTTATGGAGTGACATTTATTTTATATCATGTTACTGTTAGAACAACGTATATATTATATTGATTAAAAAAACAAATGTGTTCTTTTGTTGGTAAGAAAAAATGTCCACAGATCTTTTTACCTTTAAATGATTGGCTACTCGTCAAAGGTGTGTAAGAATGTTGTTTTTGCTGAAATACTATACACTAAAATCAGGTTAGTTCGCCTACTGTGGATTTTGTGCACAACTGTGAAACCAAAAGGAATACTTTTTTGTGCCCTTTAAATGAAACTTTGTTCTCCACACGTGCCCATCCGCAATTAAGAGTACACTTGGAAATGCTCTCTTACATTGATTTTCCCCAGGGTGTTTTCAGGGACTGGGTCATTCTTAACAGACACGCTGAAATCAGCCACAACAAATAACAGGAAGGCGCGCTGAGTAGAAATGCCTACAGTAAGAACGATTGTCAAGTTCCCCGTGATGTGTGATTCTGTGCGAATAACTTAATGTTGTCATAAACGGCATGATAATTTATCATGCCGTTTATGTAATTCGATAATGCGCTAAGACAGTGTGTATCACTGTGTCACTGGGTCCGCAAGAGGTTATTATTTGGATGCTTTATGTTTACACTTACTTTTGCTTGCCATTGGTTGACAACTTAACATTCATTATTAATTTCGATTTTCGACTTTTGAATGCTGCTAGATTGTCGCCTCTTTAGTTGTTTATTGAGTTGTTTGCAGTTTAAATATAAAAAAATCTGTGAGGTTCTCAGCATTGTATCTTGAAGTCTGTTATGAAGCGCTGTGGTTATACTGAATAAGCAGCTACCATGTTGTTGTTATATGACATCCCTTTATTAATGTAATAACTGCACTTTCACAATTTGTTTATTAACCTTCTTGCTTCTCAATTTTGCTTGAAAATGCACCATTTCCATTTTTTATCGAATTTTCCCGCTCCCCCCTATCATTGGTCATGCTCGCTCGCTGCGCTCGCTCGCCACGGTGCTCTCCCACAGAACGTGTACACCCCACCACTTTCAAATGTCACCAGCCACCACTGGCACCCTCCAGTGCCTGATGGCAGTGAGACCGTCACGGAGTCAACTGGAAGGGCGGGGAAAAAAGTTGGCAATAAGAAGAACACTTGGGTATTGTCTGTGTAGAAATGATATGAAAAAACAACATAAAATAGGAAATAGTCGTACAGCGGGAAAGTGTCTAGAGAGAGAAAAACAGAGAGCAAGGTACTGAACCCTCTGGTAACTGTGTGACAACCTTCTTCTGAAATACAGCTTTTAATGTCTGACTCCCATCATCATTTATCCTTTTCTAGGAAATGTTTTTAGTGATTTTTTACAGGCTTTTCATCACATTTGTCCGTTATATTGTCCTAAAATGAGAAAACGTGCTTGCAAGATGGTACAGGATGGGGAAGTGAGGACCCCATGTCTGTGAATTCAGGCCAAATATCACCTAACTTTAAATGTTATTATTGTCACCTGAAGATTAATGTGGGTGAATGTTATCTTTTAGGAATGGATACGGATATCCGGGCTATTGGCAGGTTTACACCGGTGGACCACAGCTATACTCCGCTGGCTATCCCTACACAACCCACAGTGTTATAAACATCTACATCCATGAGAACTACGTACACTCACAACCCGGCTTTGACATCGCCCTTCTTCAGGTTAACCCAGACTTCGACTTGAATATGAACATCCAGCCCATCTGCCTACCTTACAGCAGCCACCAGTTCCAGGCTACGGCGAGGTGCTGGTTGACCTGGTGGCGTGCCAGAGGTATGAGAGTGCTGTGCCAAGTGGCTTTTGGTGAAGGAATAATCCTTGGGTATTTTAATTTCCATTAGAAGATCAGCTCACAAACTTGGAGATTTGTAATAAATTACAGTTGTTATTAAATCTTATTCATAGGTTAGGTTACATATTGTTTTAGGTTTTGTTAATAAGTTTTGAACACTCACAGATGAAAAAGGCAGTGATCTGCAGGTCAGGAGTTTGAATCCCAATATTGTCCACCTTGCCTTCTGTCCTTCCACAGGACTGTAAATAGAGTCTCATAAATTGGTTTATAGCAACATCTGTTATTTACACCGCTTGTTACCTCAGGTCTCAGTGGTTTGGAAGGCAGTGGTTGGAAAAGAAAGCAAACACTGATCCACAAGTCTTGTGCAGTTTCTATGGTTTTTACTTCTTACCTTTCTCATAGCTGTTTGTCGCTTGATTGACAAAGAGTGAGACACATTGGGCCTGATTTTAGATTTTGGCGGGTGGATACTCCATCACAGCGGTGACTGATATCTCATCTGCGGAAATGTAAATCCCAATAGGATATAATGGGATTTATATTTCAATGAACGGGATATACATCACCGTTGTGACAGAGCAATCGGTTCGTCAAAAGACCCATTATATCCTATGGGATTTCTATTTTGGTGGACAGGATAACCGTCACTGTTGTGATGGGGTAACCCTGCGCCGAGATCCAAATCAGGCCCAGAATTACATGTGATGCCACCTGGTGTCAAAGGGTGCCTGATCTCTCTTCCACTACCTCTGGGATTTTGTTGAATTGATGTCCACATTCAAAGGATGAGAAAATGAAAGCACAATCCAAAGCAAAGAACACTACATTTTCCCTCATTCAGCTTTATTTTCACCTCACCGTTTTCTCCAATTCTGCATGGATTTGCACATCCTTCTCAGCAACTTATGCAGAAGGTACATGAAGGAAGAGGTCTCCTTGTACAAACAGGGCTTACATTGTTTGCTGAACAGCTGTCCGTAAGGCAGCAGAAAATATTACTTTGTGATCATCACAGTCAAGCCAGTTGTTTGCAGATTTATAATCAGTTGTCAGGATATGTAAAATAGAAAATAATAAAGCTCCAAAAAAGATAATTAACCACTATGAGGTTGTTTGCCCCTAGACAGTGGGGCCATGTCCATGTGGCCCCCAAGTTGAGGCATATTGGTCTAATCCATCTCCTACGTAACTGCCGATACTTGGGACAAAAAAACAAAATGTGTTCTTCAGTTTCATCAACTTCACGGCAGGCAGGACAGGTGTCTAAAACTAGGCCGCTTTCCACGGAAATTTCAATAGCAGGTTACCATATCTAAATCTAATATACAAACTTTTAGCAAAGGCTGGTGAAATCAGGTCAAGAAAGGGTTCAAATGAGAAACATAATTTAATTTTTAAAAAATTGGATGTTAACTAGTCACTTGTTTGATTATTAATATATTGCTCCCCCACTACCTTCCAATACAAACTTTAAGGGTCAAGATGTCACGACTAGTGGCCCCTTCTGGGTGCTCCCACAATCCCATCAAGTTCAGTATTTTACAGCATTTAGCAAAATATTTAAACTAAGGAAGTTGTTTTGCCCCGTTAAGCCCAGGACCTCCTGTAGAGAGTTACGATAGTCAATTAATTGGGGAGCAGTCCAAAGACGCAACCAATAGGTTAGGGGTCTCAGGGCAGCCAAATCGCCAATTCTCTATACCCCAAGATCACAAAAAAGTAGGGTGAGTGGTGTTGTAACAGGTAGCGAGATGAGAGCCCTAGCAAAATTGTTCTCACAATTGTTAGTTTATTTACAGAAGTAAATCCCCATATCTCCGCTCCATACAGAACTCCACTTTCAGCTTTTGCACAATAAATTTCAAAGGCGGTTGAGTATAAGATTGTTTAAAAAATCTTAGTACTGATTTGGATCTTTGGCATAGCGTTAGGAAGCTCTTCCTCAGTTGATATTCCCAACTAAGCGTCTCATTCAAGCCTATGCCTAGGTAATCAAACCTTTTTACCTGTTCCATAGGTTCATGTAAGATCCTAATCTCGCGTATACCACCCTGTACTTTGCCTAACAGGTGTTAAGTTCCAATTTTCTCTCCTTACAGAAGCTCAGAAATGTATCCAATAAGACCTGTAAGCCCATAGGGGTTGTAGATATTAGTAAAGAATAGTCTGCAAAGAGCAAGATGGGGACTTTTGCATCATTCAACGAAGGGGCGTTGTTCTTACAACCCATTAGACAACTCACCACACCATTAATAAACAGAGAAAACAATGTGGGGGCAAGAACACACCCTTGGCGCACCCCATGTTGAATCCGAAGCCTCTCTGTCAATTCCCCGTTTTCCCCCCACCTGACCTGTGCATAATTATCCTTGTGCAATCAAGCAATCACTGACACCAAATCATCCAGGGCACCTTGGTCAAGCATGGTCTTCCACAAACAATTGTGCGGAACCAAATCAAATGCGGCTCGCAGGTCCACGAAAGCTATGTAGAGCGGCTGTTTCCTAAGTAGCACGTACTTCCATGCAAGCAGGGAGAATCTGAAGGCTTGGTCGCACGTGCTAATTCTAGCACAAAACCCCGCCTGGGCTGGAGACAGTACCATATTTTTATCCATCCATTCTTGAAGTTTGTCTAAAACTTGCCTGGCAAAAACCTTCTGTAAGTTGTCTATTAGACTGATAGGTCTATAATTGGAGGGGATAGCAGGATCGCCTTTTTTAAAGATTGTTATTACCTCTGCAACCCTCCATGTTTCCGGAATATCCCCATCAGCAAGTATGCAGTTAAACAGAAGGTTTATATATATACGGTGCCCATATCGTAGGTTCAGATTTGTACAGATCCCCCGGTATCGAATCGGGTCCAGGGGCTTTGCCTGCTTTTAGTTTACTGATTGCTGACATGGTGTCCTCCAAGCTAAAGACTAGTGGTGGATTGTTTATGGTCCCATCAGAAATAGCGATATCTAAGGTTGGGACAGCCTGGCAAGTATGTGGGCCTACAATACCCACATTGTCAGAATGTAAGCTTGAAAAATGGTTCACCCAAACATCCGACTGCATATGATGTTTATTGGAAGTACAATTCTCCAAGCTGCCCTCGGATACAATAAGCCAAAACATGCAGCTATCTCTAGCTTGAGCTGCTAAGACCAGATCGTTCCAATATGTGTCAGCGTATTTACGCTTGGCTTTACTAAGTGCTACTCTATAAATATTGCGAGCAGAAATTATGTCAGGTCTAGAGCGCTCTCTGACTGCTATTTGTAATGCCTTCTTAGCTCTCTTGCAGTTGTCATTAAACCAGTTGCGATCCCTCACCTTGGCAAGCCTTTCAGCATGACTATGTTTTGAGAAGACCGTTTGTAGAGCTCCAAAAAGCTCTTTATGTGCTGCAATAACATGCAAAACATCAGGAAAATCAGTACTATCCTTATGGCTACACATATTAGTTAATGTGGCCACTAGGAACTTATATATTCTGGCGTAAAGGTCCTGGTCAGCTTGAATTGTAGGCCATATGACTCTTCTGCTGTTGTTAGTTGGACACTGCTCTATTTGTTTGGAATTATGGCAATGGGCATCCCTATCTAGGTCCTTACCCTTCAGTTTTAAAAGCAAAGTGTTATGATCACTGTCTGACCTTGGTTCAATGATCATATCTTCCACTATTAACCGTATTCTAATATCAGCAAAAATATAATCTATGACCCCCATTGAAAGTAGCCTTTTTTCCTATATCTGAAGGAGTTCTCCCTTTACAGGCCCTCAGACTCCTACCAGCGGTTAGGGAGGCAATCTGTAGTGAAACGTTTGAATAACGTTGGCCATGTTTACCAGCTACCAAATTGGGGATGCCCCATATCTCGTCCTCCTCTTCGAGGGAAGCACTTAATAGAGCGGAGGGTTCGAATGCAGCGTTAAAGTCCCCTGAAACTATGATTTTAAAATTCACTTGATAACCTCCCACTAAATCGTCTAATAGTGAAACTACCACAGATTCCCTGCTAAAAGCATAAACATTTAGCAAGGTCAGGATTAAGCCAGACGGAAATGTAAGCTGAATGCCCATAATGCCAAGTGAATGTATTAAAAGTTGCTTGTACCTACAGGCTATTGTGTTTTTAACCAATATTAACAATCCGCCACTGGCCCTACCTGTCGTTTTTGGAGGAAGAGCATCCACACAATATGAGGTGTAGCCATTAATATGCACCTTGTTTACGGCCCAGGTTTCCTGGAATACACAGATATCAGTGTTTCCCATAGCAGTAAACCTTTCGGGATCTTGAAGTTTGGAGTGTATCCCCTGCTAAGTTCCAGGATAATAAAGTTAAGCTATTATTTACCCAGTGTCTGCAGACAGGGACACCCCAGTAGCGTCTGCAGCTTCATCAGTTGAATTATCAATTATCTCCTCAGTAACTACAGTTTTAAGATTCCCAACTACTGATTCAAAGAAGAGATTAGCATCCTGAGGGTCGTGGGTTGGAGCACTAACAACGCTCAGAGAATTTATGGGTAACATATTAGTGTGTATGTCCAGGATATGCCCAAACTCCATATGTGGGCTACCAGTAGTAGGCTTCGCAGTTGAGACCCTTGCCATCTCTCTAAAATCAAGGGTCCCCGTATCTTCCCCACATGTGTTAGATTGAACTTTGGGCAAGCTAGCCCTTACTGGGACTACATACGCGGATCTTCCTCTATCCAGTGGGATCGAAGTGGTCAGTAATTGTTTTCATCTAAAGGGTTAAAAACATCAAACTGATTGTTGACTGGGATAGCAAATCTGGCCTGCCTCTGCCCCGTTAAAAACTCCCCGAATGGTACCTGTATCATATGGTGATGTTTATAAAAATGTCTGAGTGGTAAGATACTGATCCCCGTTTGTGCCATCGACCAGTTACCTGCCCTTTCTAAAATCGCATGAACTAAGTCGGGTGATCCGAAGGAGATTACTAAGCAATCACCTTCTCGAGACTTGTTCGAATTCCCTAACCACCCGTCTCACCATTTTAAATTTTGAAGAAAGCGGGTTTCCTATCCTTGTTCTCCTATTTAACTCATATAAAAATTTATTTTTCAGACTAGACCAATGTTCCGGCGCTCCCGGGGGCAATTTGGGGACATTGGCTAGCACTATCATATATGGTGTTGCTTCCGGAGGCAGATGGAGTACGTGATTTCCTATCAATTCACTCCCTAGTTTGTTATAAACACCCTTATTCCTTTGGGACTGTGTTTCCTCAGTGCGTACATGTTTATGCTTGTTAGGGAGAGATGATTTTTGGATGTTTGGGCACTGTTCTTGTGTGCTTGAGATATAGGCTGAGTCCGTGGCCCTCGGTAAAGTGGCCCCATGCAGTTAGTGTCTTGACTATTAGAAGAAATAACAGGTGAAGCCACTACAAGACCTAGACCAGAATTAGTGGATTTGCCCTTAGAACTACAGTTAGACCCAGTATGCTGAACAGATTTAGAGCTGGTGGATCTACCCTAGGTTAGCTGAGAGGAATATGTATTCTTGAGGCTTGACTGCTTCTGCAGGTCTAGGGAAATAATGCTTTTAAGTTTATCGATATCCACTTCCAATTTAGACACCTTTTGCATCAATGGTTTAAATAAAACTGATACAGTGTCACCCAATTTAGACCAGAACCCTACACTATCATTGAATGACAAGGAAGGTAGGAGTGATGGAGAAGAGACAGTATTGACCACTATGTTTCCAGCTATATCCTCAGTTTCTTCAACAACCTCTCTTACTGCGCCTCTACACCCTCTTTTAGATAGTGGGTACGTTTGTTTACCAGGACCTGGCCCTTTCCGCTTCTTGGGCTGGGGTAGAGAGCTAGCCCCCTGTGTAATCTTACTTATTTGGCTTCTGGTATGCACTTTTGATCTGACCACTGTTTTGGTTGTCTGTGGGACAGCACATAACACAGGAACATGGTTGGGCGGAATAATGGTTGTCAGGGGAGTAGGAGAGCTAACATAGGAACCGGGGTTAAGATGGACACCTGGGTTTATGCAACCCGAAGTATTAAGTTGTAGGGGAGGGGGTTGGAGCTCAAGAGAGAGTCTGCACTCGGTAAGAGTGATCTCATGAATAACGACTGACTCAGCCCTCCGAAGGAAGGCATCTAGGGTCCCTACCACCCATTGACACACTAGTGATTTCCTCTTAACATATTCCTTCTGCGCCATGGCCCGAAGAGGATGTTTCAACACACAATAATATAATATGGCTATCCAGTACCTTATTTCTCAGTCTATCGGGCTCAAGTCTCAATCAAGGTACTGATTCCCACATTAAAGGGTCTAGGTAGCGTAATGGATGGGTCCTGCCAAAAACAAAAACCAAGTAACGTGGCCCAGCCCAGCCTCCTTCAGCCTCTGACGGGCCCTCCCTTGGTCCGGGCTTCGTCCGAGAACAGTCTACGCGTGCGTCCCGCATTGCGGGAGTCTGTGCTGGTTCTTGAGCATGGCTGTCCAAATTGCGTTCAGCTGTGTCCCCCAAGCATGAGGCAGGCTGGATGGTGTAGTCCTCCCGGACCACACGGAAAAGATTGGTGGCAGCGGAAAAGGAACCCACGCTGCTGGAGTCTGCGCTGGTTCTTGAGCGAGGCTGCCCAAATTGCCTTCAGCTGTGTCCCCCAAGCGTGAGGCAGGCTGGATGGAGTAGTCCTGCGGGACCACACGGAAAAGATCGGTGGCAGCGGAAAAGGAACGTGCGTTGCAGGAGTCTGCGTTGGTTCTTGAGCGCGGCTGCCCAAATTACCTTCAGCTGTGTCCCCCAAGCGTGAGGCAGGCTGAATGGTGTAGTCCTCTGGGACCACACGGAAAAGATTGGTGGCAGTGGAAAAGGAACCTGAGCTGCGGGAGTCTGCACTGGTTCTTGAGCGCAGCTGCCCAAATTGCCTTCAGCTGTGTCCCCCAAGCGTGAGGCAGGCTGGATGGTGTAGTCCTCAGAGACAACACGGAAAAGATCGGTGGCAGCGAAAAAGGAACCAGTTCATCTCATCCTTCAGAATATTGTTGACTAGACTTTTTAGTTTGAGGGCTGACTGTCTCTCACCATATGAGTTTTTAGTCTGGTTGGGAATCTCTTTTGATCTTTTGGAAATGGGGCTGGTTGTAGATGTAAGAACAACTTACTCACCTGAGGGGCATCTGCGCTTAAGGTTTCAGCCCTCCAATTCTTCATGACAGGCCACCTGCAATCAATTGGAAGCCAGTAAGGGCGGCCCCCAACGAATGGCCAACAAAGAGCTGGGAACGATCTTGGGCAAAACTTGACCCTGAAATTTGGTCTAATACATTGTCGATCACCTACCCCAAAGGTGACCCCCGATCCCAGTAAAGCTTACAATAGCTTCAATGAATGGATTGAAACATCACTGGACTCCATTATTCCACAAAAATGGAGCTCAAAGAAATCTATAAAAAAACGATTCCCATGGTATACTCGCGAAATACGATAAGTTAAGCAAAAATGTAAGAAACTGGAGAGAGGCTGGAGGAAGGATTACTGCCCAGAGAAAAAACAAAAATACAGAGAGGAGATCAAAACTTCCAAGATAGAAACCAAGAGACCCTCTTGTAACCTTAGATCAGCCAACCTTTTCCAAGCGAAGTTGCCAAGAATCATGAGAAAACGTTCAGGAGGTCAGATGTTCTCATACAATGCATCCATTCTATTGAACACACGACCGATCCAGATTAGATCAACGACCCACCATCTTACATTCAGGAAGCAATTAAAGACGTGGCTCTATCAGAACTTGCAATCGAACCTTGAATTGCTTGTGGCTCAACTAGCGCTGGGATGCCTAAGGGTAATAATATTAATGCTCCAAATTGTATTGTTGTGAAATTAGTGTAAATGGTCACGGAGGAAATTGCAAGCAGATAGAAAGCAGTTAGGTACAAACAGGGCTTCCTTAGAATTTGACTTTGTGCTGCACTTAGGCATCTCAATCGCCTGAAAAAAAATGTGTTTTAATACAAGTAACACATGTTCCGTTCAATAGTATTTTTGGAGTGTAAACAATTATCCATGGAGCCACATGTTTAAATAAAACTAACTAGGTTAATAAAAAAGAAAAATAAAGATATTAAAACGTCTCTTGTAATTTGAACAAATATAATTCAACCATTGCTCTGAAGCATCAAAGGGTACCCAATATGTCACGTTTTAAGCCGTCTGTGGGTTCACTTAAAATAAAGGGAAAATGGCTACCAGATAAGTGCATAATTTGTAAAAAAAATTAATACGTGCCTGGGACCTTGCTAGAAGGCCACTACAGCTTGCTCCACCCATTGCCTCCACTATCGCTGTGAATGACAGTTCCATCACAAAAATTCATCTCACTCATACAAGTGTGACTATTCAGAATTCAGACTTTAAATATATATTAAAATTAACTAATACATCCCGACCAAGCTATTCTTATAGCTTTGGGTGGCAGGTATTAGTGATTTTAATTTATATTTAACTATTAAGCAACTGTTGTTGTGCTCCTCACAAAATTAGATAAACAGCGCCACCAAGTCGCAGGCTGTTGTAAGGGCCGGTGTTGACAATAAGGTTCCGGTGCTGAACACTGGAAACCACCGGCTCAAATTAAGCACGGTACCATGTGCTGTGCTCATCTAACAACAATGGCCAAGGACACACTAGTGAGGAGTGAATATTCATGCCATTCTGGGTTAAAACGCATACAAAGCAAGTAAAAGTACAAAACATGGATTTAAGTTTAAATGGGGGAGCTGTCAGAGGTTAATTTTCACTAATTCTGTTTCCAGTCCAGGATTTTATTATTATACTCATTTATACACTATTAAATCTAAAAGCATTAACCGCATATTCGTGTTTAAGAGAAAGACATGAGGAAAAATTGAGTACCAATGCTAATGATGTTAAATAAAACGGTATCTCATGCACCTGACAGCTTGGTCATTTCTCTGTTTTTACTGATGTGATGTATAAAAATTTCTCAATGAAGTATTTTGAATGATAATTTTCAATGTGGGTTTACCCTCAGGATGGCAAAACTAAATGTGTTGGGATTCTCCTCTGATTGTATTGTATTGTATTGTACTTAAATTGTATGAAACATTTATAGAGTGCTTGCTACCCCTATTTGGGGCGCCGAAATGCTTGCCTACATGAGTAGCATGCTACACTATGTAAGTTGGAAGAATGTTGTTTTTGTTGATCCTATGTGGGAAGTGTTTACATGTTGTGCATGATGACCACCAAGGTGCGGTTATCATGATGTGGGACGTAGCGCTGAGCAGTGTTTTGGATGATGCAGCGTGAGAGATAGATGTTCAGTTTTATGGTTTACAGTACACTGTTAACTTTGAATAGCTCTGTCGGTTCTTTATATTATTTCACATGATATAGTCTGCTTAGCTAGTTACTACACTGGGTTGTCCAATCTGAGATGTGTGTATTTCTGGTCCTGAGCTGGCATGGTTGGAGGGATCTGTAGGAATAGGCATTTTTATTATCATCTCATATCTGAGTGTCTATATGAGATGTAAAGAAGCAGTCAGAGTTTATAGATATTTGGGACCTTCAGTGACTCGACTATATTAAAGTCCTCCAAAATTGTCCAGTAATGTGTGACACATCTCTTCAGTTATCCCATGCCTTTTCATTTGGTGATGTTTGATTTTGGCTGTTCAGTGCTGATGAAGGATTCCCTCTTAGCATATATGTATTATGTGAATTTCAGAGGTGCAAGTTGCAATTTGTTGCTGACCACTGTGTATTATGGTTTTGGAATTTTTGTGGGGCATAATAGTTATAAATGAAAGTACATAGCTATATGATGTCACAGCGACTCAATAGTCAGCCCTTTTTCTGCTTACCTGCATAATTGAAGCAGTTTGCTAGTTGGGTTGTTTGCAATTCGTGGGTTGTAAGCGGAGTATTGCACTTACTTGAGTGTGAGTTTTCGGGGCTCTGTTGTCTGTCTGCAGTTGATGCATGTATCTAGGAAATAGTCAAGTTTTCAACTGTCTTCGGAAGTGTATGTGCTCCTGCATGCTTTTTATGGTGGCCGATAGTGAGTTTCAGAGCTTGGCAGCCTTTACTGAAAAAGCAGTGCCTCCTACAGAATTCCTATGGTAAGGTTTTACAATGATAAGTGGTGCAAGTCTGGAGTGCATTGTTATGTTTTTTTGTATTGCTTGAGTTTAACTTGTAGATATAGTAGTCCTTTTCATTGGGAGGCTCTGTGGAGAATGGTGAGTGCCTTGAACATTGCCCTTCTAGCTGGAGATAGCCAGTGGAGTGATTGCAGAGCTACTGTAATGTGTCTCTTGGGTGAAGGCATTGGAGAAGCCTTCGGCAGCATTTTCATGAATTGTATTTTGAGTATAATGAGTCCCGGAGCCCCATGTATATGTTGTTGGTGTAGTAGAGCTTAGAGATTACAAGTGTAAAGATGGCTAGCAGTTTTTGTTGGTATCCAAGGTATGGCAAGATGTGACTATGGGCCATATGTAGGTAATCTCTATTTACCGATTCTTAAATACCGAATTTTACTGATTCGGTATTTAAGAATCGGTAAATAGTATGTAGGTAAAAATTCGGTAAATGTTACCGAATCGGTAATATTCGGTATTTAAGAATGTATTTACTGATTCAGTAATTCCCATTCATTCCTATGGGCCTGGAGGCCCATAGGAATGAATGGGAAGACATTCACTATTACCGATTCGGTAAATACCGAATCTGTAATAGTGGGAGCATATTCAAGGGTGGCAGGGTGTCACATTGACACCCTGTTGCACCCCTGAATTGTGCATGTGGCACATGTGGCGCACATACATGCCCTAAGAGCATGTATGTCTGCCACATGGCACTTCAAATAAAATTCAAAAGTGAATTATTAAAAGGATTCGGTAATTACCATCAACTTGAAGTTGGTGGTAATTAACAAATTCTTACAGCACATAAGCACTCTTTTATGTGCTTTCTACATTGCATTTCCGATTCGGTAAAAACCGATTCAGTAAATACAGAATCGGTAAAGACCGATTCGGTATTTACCGAATTTTCACCTACATTAGAAAGGGCTAAATACCTGTCGGTAACGGCCGAAATTCGGTAAATTACCAAATTTCGGCCGTTACCGGCCGCTATTTGGCTACCTATATATGGCCCATAGTGTTTTCATTGTGTAGGAGGCCCTCTTTGTAACATTGTCAGCATAAGGTATCCAGGATAAGCCTGAATCCATGGTTATTCCTAGGTTTCTAACTTCTCCTGATGTTATCAGATTGGCTTAAAGTTTCTTATGATATATATATGGCGATATGCTGGTCGTTTTGCCATTGTCCACTTGTCATAGTCTCTGAGCTTTAAATAGTTCTTCATCATCAAAGGCAGTCTTCGAGTTTCGAATTGTAGAGGTCTTTGGATCTATCCATTTTTTAAATGATTTAGGTGTCATCTGCATAGTTGGAACAAGTGATATTGTAATACTTAATTGGATTTGGTAAGGGGGTTAGGTAGATGTTAACTAATAAAGGAGATATGATGGACACCTAAGGAATTCCATAGTGTTGTGTTCGAGGAGGTGATGTGAAAGAGAGTAGATAGACTTCACTTTGTCTGTGAGATAAGAAGCAATCCATTTAAAGTATTGTCACAGGTTCCGATATTGTGAAGTCTTTGCCATAGGGTGTATTGGTGGACAGCGTTCAATGCAGCCGATAAATCCAGAAGTAGTAGGGCAGCTACTGAATTTTTGTCCTTTTGTTGGCAGATTTACAAGGAACCTATGCATCTGCATAGATGCTTCAGTTTCCTTGCTTCAGCTCCAAATGTCCTTGCTCCACCATGGATGCATTGCATTTACAATACAGTGCAGCAGGTGCAAGGAATTACATATGCGTCAGAAATTCTGATGCATCTGTTGGAGCAAAAGTGACGCATTGTTGCAGTTGTTCACAAAAGTGACGCAACTCCAGCAATGTGCTAGAAAACATAGGTATGTCCCATGTAAAAAGCCCTGCGCCAATCCTCATGCCTGTTCTGAGCAGGTGTAGGGATTTTGACGCAGTGAAGGCGTAGAATGACGCCGTGAAATCTTGTAAATTTCACTGCACCAGTTCTACGTGGCTTTTTGTATGGGAACGCCTACCCTGCATACATTATACATGGCGCAGGTATAATGTGACGCAGGGCTCTACAATGTGACGCATCTACCTAGATGCGTCACGTTGTAAATTGGCTGCATTTTTTACACCGCCGCTGCGTCACATAAGTGACACAACAGCAGTGCAAAAGTGTCGCAAGGGGCTTGTAAATCTGCCCCTGAGAGTTATAGATCAATCCAGATGGATATAACGGCTGACTATATACCCCCTGCCTGGTCTGAAAACAAATTGCTGGTCTGACAGTAAGCCATAATGTTTGGCAAAATTAGATGGTTGAGTACACACTGCTCTCTCAAAATGTTTTCTTAAGAATGATCTATTCGTTATGGGCCTGTAATTTTCTGGATCAGATGGGGCAAGCTTTTTCTTTTTGAGAAGAGATCTGATGTAGAAGGTTTTGAGCTCAGGTGAGAGTGAAGATTGTGCCATGGACTTGCTGAGTGGTCATCTGGCTACCTCTCCTGACTGTGATTTAACTCCTCCATGGATCTGTGCCTCCAGGAAGTAGCTGCATTTCCACCCTTTCCCCGAAAAGGGCCATGGAAATACGGGCAAATATATAAGGGTAGAATCATTTATCATTCCATCAGCCTTCCACTGTTTGTAGGAAAGGGTATTTTTATGTCATCTGCATAGTTTCAGCAAGCACAGACTGTATAAATGCAGATATGTCTGCATGGGCGTAGGAAGTGTGGGGGACGCGGGGGATATGTCCCCCCCAGATTTTGGAGTGGGGGGGACACGGGGGACGGGACAGAGGACAAAATAATTACCTCTCGCCCTCCTGTTAATCGCAGGGCCATTAGCGCATGAAAGCGCTACCTAATGGCCCTGCACTTGCCCTGCTGCCGCCAAAGAGGCCCCCCGGCCTCTGCCCTTTTGTTATGCTGTAGTAAGGCTTCGGTTCTGGGAAGGGCTGAGAAGGTAAAAAAAACTCTTTGCCTTCATGCCCAGAGAAGGCAAGGACAGTGTCCACTTCTCCTGATCTGCCTCTGGCAGCGGCCTCCTGCCCCCTCTCTCTCTATTCATGCTCTCTCTCTGTCTCGCTCTTCCTCACTTGTGTGATTTGAAGAGACCGCTCTTACTTCTCTCTCCTGCCTCTCCTTTTCTTTATTTGTTCCCCTGGGAAATGGATCCAAAAAAGAGCGGGACACTTTGGCTGGAAATGTCCTCATTTTCTGACTGTTTTCTACTCCAAAGAACAACCTCGGAGAGAAAATATTATTAAATACCTATATAAAACAATACAGAGCGGCAGCAGACAGGCCAGATTGTTATTTACACCCACACACATTAGTGCCACTTTGCAGAGTTTGCCAGTAAAAGTGCTAATTTCTTTTTATCTTCTTTCTTTGAACAACATTATTTTCTCAGGGTGGGGAAGTGACCATTCCTAAAGGTACTGCAGTACCTGCTCGATGGGTGGAGTAGAAACGTTTAATATGATTGTTTTCAACTGTTTTAATTATTTTAGCTTATAAAATGTGTACAGCGGCTCTGTATTTGGGGGGGTAGTCTTTTTTTTAATCCAAACTTTTTACATTTTGTAAGGATATAAGCAATGGACATTGAAACTGGTCCCTTCCTGGTCCTGTAGTCATATAGGAGTTTAAAACCGTTAAGGTAACCATGTTGTTACTGATTACAGTTCACATGCTTTGCTTATTCTTGCATTCCTTATGAGTGTTTGCTTTTTCCAGGGTGTTATTACATTTTTTTTCAGGCAGAATTATACTGTTGTCTAGTGCATAATTTGAATTTAGTCGCAGCACAATTGAGATGTAGCCGAAGGCAGTGCGAGATTCTCTCTGTGGGGCAGTATAGTGTTCAGTGTGGGAGAGGATGTGGCACTCTGTCCAGAGCTGCTGAATTTGGACCAGGAGAACCATGTTCAGCCTTCATGACCAGTCTATCAGACCACACTCCTGACAGAGCTTATTCCGATGCTACACCTTAGAAGGCCCGATAGACCTTAGAAGCCCTGGTGTCTTAGCATCCGCAGGTGGACCCTAACAGTGGCAAGTGTGAGTTAACCTTGAAGGCCTGTCCACCACAATCCATACTGCAGTTCACCTCCAGTCTTGCGGGCAGACCTACCAAGCAGCACACCCTAGTGCGGTAGTGACTCTGTCACTGAGGTCACAAGACCCTTGAGGCCAGTACACCGCACCCATTGGTACCTCCATTGGCCTTTTCAGCAGTAGTAGTGCAACTTACCAGGGGTTGGCAATGTAGGATTTGCACGCACACCAAACTTAGGGGGTGATTATAATGGCAGTGAGACCACCACGTCACCCCATCGGTGGCGCCGCCATCGGTGACTGCATCACCGCCCGCCATATTATAATGGTAGGCTGTTCCCTTGTGGTCAGAAAGACCAACCACCACAAACCCGATGGGCACCTTGAGCCCGCCAGTGCAGTGGAGGAGCTTGTGGTTCCTACAGTCCTGGTTGTGGTGCACCGCAGTAGGGATTACGATGTCTCTTACCCGCCAGCCTATCCATGGTGGTTCACACACCATGGAAAAGATGACGGAAAGGGACATTGGGGGTTCGTACCCCTTTCCCCCCAGCCCCCAGACATCAGACCTGGGGGTCACCTATGATGCCCCACTTACATATCACTGCATCATGAGGCAGGCACCGCATTGTGCCTGCCACGTAGTGCATTGATATATGTAACCTGTCTCTTTTTTACATTGCAGTGGATGATGCGGCCAGCAGCACCTGCTGCAATGTAAAAGATAGGCACTGCGAACGCCATAGTGGCGGTCACATTGTAATGCCTATCGTGGGGCCGCCACCTTGCAGGCCACCGGTCCCATTCCCCGATTCGATGGCAGACGGACTGAAGTCCACCTGCCATCGTAATCAGCCCCTAAGTTTTCAAACGTCATGGTCTCTGCTTCATGCACAAACACTTTTAACATGTGCAACCTATTTTCGGGCCACAGGAGTTATGCAGCAATGGAGGGCAAAATGATGTTGCAGTGTTGACTAAATTATGCAACAATAAAAAGGCTGCAGCATAATGCGGTACATTTTATACGTTATTATTTTGACATATTTATACATACTAAGAGCCTCTGCAGAGCTTTTGCCTCATTAGTACCTGTGTAACATACAAATGCAGCAGTGGGAAAGGTGACCAGTCAACCTTTGCAAAGGGCCCTACACTCCACAGCAACATAAGTCACATTTCTTTTAGTCATTTTTGATCAGTTTGAGCTACAAAATTGTTTTGGGGGAAATTGTTAGATTATACAGCAAATGATGTATTATGCGGCATATATGATACAGCCATAGTTAAGTGGAAACATTTTTCCACTTAACTTAATGTTTCCCCAACATTGTAGTTCATCATTTTGTAAGTTCCCCAAACGCAAACGTCGATTTTGGGCACAATTTGCATTTTAAAAGCAGTCCTACAACACAGGGCTCCTTTTAAACTGTCCTCAGGCTTCAGCAGTGCACACATGCAGGTGCAGAAAGGCTGCTGGCCTCTAAACTGCCATGTCCTATTATATACTAGGGACTTAAAGGTAGTTCTCATCCCCCTGCCCTATTATGTACTAGGGCCTTATAGGTCATGCCAATCATAGGGGTAGCCTAACCCATAGTGCACCCTAGTGCATGTAGGTGTTTCACAGTATCTTTAAGTGTCTCATTCAGAATAGCACTGGTCCTGTGCCTGGTTAGGCAGAGGCCAGGGTCAGTCAGATTCAGGTACCACCAGTACCAGTCAGCAAAACGTTGGGGAGTGCCCAGGGCACAGGATGGCATTGCAAAACAAGAGAAGTACAAACTCAGAATTAAAAACATAACACCATATTTGGGGGGTTCTCTTTAATAATCAGAATTGATTTGTATCCTTATGAACCCATATTCAAATATTAGGATAAGGAAAGACTGGGGTAAAGTCATAACATTTTAATCTATACCTTGAGGTTTTCATGCAGTTCTTTGATGACGGTTAATAGCTTACTGATCACTGTTAAGATTTTAACTTATAAACTGCAAATACCAAAAGAATCTCTCAGACAAAAGCAGTAACTCACTGACCTATTTACATGATAAAGCAAAAGGAGCTGATGGACGGAGAGCTGAAACTTTTCAGACACTCACCCTCAGTCACAGATCTGGGTTGAATCCATCATCGTTCTTTAGATCATTTTGCCACCCCAGTTCAGACACAGCTATAGGCAAATCACTCTTGACCCTGTGCCTCATGGGAACAGTCCAGCCCGAACTGCCAAGCCATGTCTTACCTGGACCAGAAACTTTCATACTGGGACCGGTTTCAGGCTAACAGCCCTCATCAGACAGGCTAGCTTGAATCAAGTGGCAAAGTGAGCAAGGGACCCATGTATGGGCATTCCCTGCCAACTTAGGGCGAACAAAGCAAGCACAAGGAGATGATGGTCGGACCACTGACCACCAGTCACAGATCTAGGTTGAATCCATCGAACTGCCAAGTCATGTCTTGCCTGGACCAGAAACAAGCATCCTGGGACCAGTGTTGGCCTATCAGCTCTCACCAGCCAGGTTTGAATCCAGTGGCAAAGTGAGCAAGGGACCCACGTCTGGGCATACCCTGCCAACTTAGGGTGAACAAAGCAAACAGAAGGAGATGATGGACGGAGTGCTGAAACTTTTCAGACACTCACCCCCAGTCACAGATCTGGGATGAATCCATCACTGTTCTTTAACTCACTTTGCCACCCCAGTTCAGACACAGCTATATGCAAATCAGTCTTGACCCTGTGCCTCATGAGAACGGTCCAGCCCGTACTGCCTAGCCATGTCTTCCCTGGACCAAAAACAAGCATCCTGGGTCTGGTTTCATGCTAACAGCCCTCATCAGCCAGGCTAGCTTGAATTCTGTGGCAAAGTGAGCAATGGTCTCACATCTGGGCATACCCTGCCAACTTAGGGTGAACAAAGCAAACACAAGGAGATGATGGATGGAGTGCTGACACTTTGCAGTCACTCACCCCAGTCACAGATATGGGTGGAATCCATCATCATTATTTAGCTCACTTGGCCACCCTAGTTCAGACACAGCTATATGCAAATCAGTCTTGACCCTGTGCCTCATGAGAACAGTCCAGCCCGAACTACCAATCCATGTCTTCCCTGGACCAGAAACAAGCATCCTGGGACTGATTTGCATATAGCTGTGTCTGAACTAGCAAAGTGAGCCAAAAAACGATGATGCATTCAACCCAGATCTGTGACTGGGGGTGAGTGTCTAAAAAGTTTCAGCACTCTATCCAGCATCTCCTTCTGTTTGCTCTATTTGCATGATATGCATTTTTGTGATCTGCGTGGTACACATTCTTTGCAGTAGGCATATTACCCCACTGTGGCTACCTTACCACGAGTCAAAACTTCCACTAGACAAACCTCTGATCTCTCTCAATAAAGAACATTAATCATCAAAGTTATCTTCACATTTTTATTGTTGCTTGAAAATTGCTGGAGACCAGGAATACAGCAGCAGGTACTTTTCAATCCATAATGCACTTGCAAACACAATGCCCCCACTCTAAGTCAGTGACCTTTGTTTGCTTGGTGCATGAAGATGCAAGCTTCATATACATGCTTTTTTAACATTTGGTCTGATTACTATGTAAATGTAAATAACAATAAAGCTGTGACTACATGCCTGCTTGTCTCAATATTTCATTTCAAAAGTATGCAATTGTATTCGTTTAACGGGCATTGATTTGTATAGGGTCAACGGAAAGTCCACAAGGTTGTCCCTGTCCCCCCCAGAATTTTAGTGTCTCCTACGCCCCTGTATGTCTGCACATTCTTGCAGTGCATCCACAGGCGTAGTAGAAGTGGGTACCTTAAACATTCCTTTACATTGAGCTCTTGGGTGAATTAGAAATGACAACGCTGCCCAGAAGTGAAGATTGAATAAGTGAGATATAGATGTTCTACTGGAATCTAACTCATGAAGTAATTGTTGTTCTGCAGAAAATGTTTTGATGTATGGCATATCAAGACTTTCATTTCACATTTCATTTCCTGTGATTGTAGCAGACGCTAGTGTGGTGCTAAGATTGTATTACCCGCTACTACATTGAATTTACAGTTTGAAATGCCTTGACTTTGATTCTCTGTGTAGCAGTGGATAATGCTTCCCCTCAATATACAATCTAGGCTGCTAGAGGTTAGTAATTTGCACTTTTTGTTGAGTTAGTCCATGCTCTGCCTCCTTCAAATCGTAACCCATATTTGTGTTTTTGTTGTTACAGAGGGATTCTTTTTTGGAAGGTTGCGGGAGGTGGAAATGGAATGGATAGGAAGTGCAGCCTGCTCCTGCTTGTATGACGTGTCTGACATGGCTAATATGACTGCTTTGTTCCAGAATGGGATGACGTGTGCTCAGAAGAAGAATACAACCAATCACTCATGTCAGGTAAATTATTCAAAAACACATTGCAAGTGCTGACTGGGGAACTCTAAAACCTGTGGGACATCGATTTTCTTGTTGACTGTGACTGAGCAAACCGAGGGAGCCAAACCTCGTCCTTAAAGTGGAAACATTTAGAGAAAAGTTTATAAAAAAAAGGCTGCATCGTGCATTTTATATCACTAATTTTACATCAATTGACTGAAATCCAAGAGGTTCTTAAGGAGCCCTAATAAAATTCTATAACTCGTTGTGATGTACTAAGCAAACATTACGGGGCAGATTTACAAGCCCCTTACGCCACCCTTACATCACTTTTCCAATGTTAAAAGTGACGGAAAAGTGGCGCAAGGGGCTTGTAAATCTGCCCCGAAGATTCTTAGGGTCGTTAGGACGCAACCTTGAAAGCATGGGGCAAACTGGAGTTTTTTCAACAGAAAGTATCCTAAATGTTCCTTTCAAGAGCTATGCGTATTACTTACCGTGCAGAGTTGCACACCTGTTTTTAGGGCATAAGGTACCCGATAAAGCAAACACTTTTGCATTTGCAAATGTAAAGGTGTATTTGCATTTTACTAAGCCCATTTTGTACCTGCAGAAACGCCTCGCCAAATGGGTTTTGTGATCCATTCCGAACTGCATTTAGGAGGACACATGAAAGGGGCAGCACCTCCTAATTATGATTCATAATGGTATTTATAATGATTTGGGGCTTTAATTGCGGTCCCTAGCTATTTATCAGTTACTGAGACCTCATAGGAGGTAACTGAATAACAATGGGGAATGTGTCTACAGCTCACGCACTAATTCAAAGATTTTCTGAGTTAAATGTATGCACTTAAGACAGTGCAATGTCTCAAAACTGGCGTTGTGCTGTGTTCTGCGCGGATACCTGTTCATAAGATGACAGCTAATTGTGCAAACTCCCGTGGTCTTTCAGTTTTCAAAATGTTTGCAGCATCTTTCTTGACTTTGATTTTCCATCCAGCCGCTTGTAAGTATATTCTCAGTAATAATTTAGGAACAAGACCCTACTCAGAGTGGGAGGGAGGACACATGAGAAGTTATATATCTCACAAACTTAGACCATTGACAGCACAGGTAAACAACACTTACAGCCTTATGGAGAAATGATTCGGCTCATTTACATAGAAATGATAGGATCGGACAGGAGAAAGGTTCAACCAGCCAACATTAATAATACAATCTTTTTATAAATATAGTCAGTAGTGTGGTTATCTATTGTGCAGCAGGTGAAGCGGCACAAGGTCCCAGGGATTTGAGAAACAAGCTGATTCCTAAATATGGGTATCTTAGACTACACAGATTCAGAGTAGGGGCCACTCATCAGTAATTCGTCTCTGGAGCTCAACATGATTGTTACTCAAACATCAGTTTTACATTTACTTCAATAATGTAGTAATTTACCCACATTATAAGCTGTGCAGATTCAGAAAATGCATGAGTTTCACCATAAAAAACATTATAGATAAAAATGGTAATTCACTCTAAACAGAAGCTTGTGACTTTTTCATGAAAAAAACAAATGTTTTGTTTCCAAATACTGCATGTTCACTTATATTAAGTGCATTTTGGTGTACAAATATCAGCTTGTCATTTTTATCAATAACTAGTGTACAATACATATTCAATATGATTTTGCCGATTTGCAATCCTCATTAAATCCCAGGAATGTCCATCATATGGTAAGATTTTTGCTAGCATGATGCCAGGGATAACCCGAATTATGACCCGAATTCTGACCCGAATTCTGACTATAAGGCAAGGATGGGCCACTGTTGTAAAACTAGCATTTTACCAAGAATTCCCTCAATAGATCAAGGATGGACAATTATTATTCAAGGATAGCCAACAGGTCAGCGAGGATCCCCCAGAAATATGTCACAGTGAGCCACTATTATGCAAGTGTAGCCAGCATGTCACCAAACATGACCGCTATATGTCATGGAATGGCCACTATTATTCAGAGATAGCTCATCAACAAAAGTGCCACAAAATATGTCATGGGTGGGCTACTACTATGAAGATAGCCAGCATGTTGCCAAGAAAGCAAATAGATATGTCATGGATCAGCACTATAATGCAGGGATAGGCAACATGTCGCCAAGATTGCCCAAAGTATGCCACTGATGAGTGACTATTGTGTAGAATAATCATCAGCAAATCGGTAAGAAAGGCCCAATATGTCCCTGATAAGCCAGTATGTTTAAGGAACATATGTGAGAAATTGGGATATTGGTAGAGGTGGGGTGATACTCTACTCGAGCAACAACCACAATGCTTGTCAGGGTGAAACACAAGCAAACCCCAAATTAACCTGTGCTCAACACTCTGGTAGCTTGGCCCACAAGCAGTCAGGCTTAGCTTAGAGGCAATCTGTAAAATATTTGTGCAGTACTTAAAACAGTAATAAAGGGAAAACATAACAAAAAGATAAATCACATAACAATCTAAAAAAAAGTAGATTTTAGTAAATTATTCGATACCAAAACAACAAAAATCCTATTAATAGAACTGGAGATAAGCAATTTTGAAGGTTTTAAAGAAATCAAGCGCCAAGAGGCAAAAATGTACAACAGCGGTTTTGTGGTCTCAGTGGATGGGGTCTAAGTCACAATTCAGGCTGACCGCAATGGAGCACAGGCCGGATACAGAACTGAGTTCAGTTGGCTGACAAAGTCCCTTATGGCCTATGTGTCAAGACAGGGAGACTTTGCATCAATCGGTGTAGTCTGGTGTCAAGGAGTCATCGAAGAGGAGCAGCAATGTGAGGTCCTGCATCGAGATGAGTCGTGCAGCGGCAGAGTCTGAGAAGCTGTGGATGGGAGCTTGCAGTGATATCCTTTGCGCCATTGTCGAGGAAGACGTTGATGGGAACATGTGAAAACTTGAGCTGTGTTGGCATCAAGGATGAGATGCGTTGCTCTTTGCCAGTATCGACGTTGAGCTGTGTTGTAGCGAAGAAGCCATTGAGGGCTAGTAGAAGCTTGCGGCACGATGCTTTGGAGTCTAGGACGAGATGCGATGCGCTGGACAGGTGTCAGTGGTGGCCTGCGTTGCATCAAGATGCTTGGAGTTGCGTCGACAGCAAAGAAAGCTGTTATGTCCCTGTGGCTTGAACAGAGGGCCAGCCTACTGACCTTTGGAGATTTCCTGGAGCCCTGGGTCCCTAAAGGCAGGCTGGATTCAACAGGGGAGCTCACAGCAGCAGAAGAGTCCTGGTGCAGAAAAAGCAGGCCTTGGTCAGCAAAGAAGATCTTG
This sequence comes from Lissotriton vulgaris, assembly GCF_964263255.1. Taxonomy (NCBI): domain Eukaryota; kingdom Metazoa; phylum Chordata; class Amphibia; order Caudata; family Salamandridae; genus Lissotriton; species Lissotriton vulgaris. Next base: position 1,316,142,679 of record NC_141695.1, read on the forward strand.
GGCAACAGGGCAGACTTCACAGCTGGGCAGTCTTTTCTGGCCACAGCTCCAGAAGTGATCTGAAGAGGTCCAATATTTATAGCAGGTGCCAGGTTTGAAGTGGAAGAATCTTCTACAATTTTCCCCTGCAGATCTTTCTGGAATTTCATTCCTCCCTGCCCTGGCCTCAGCTTGTGTGGGGGACAAAAAATAACAGTGGAGAGTGCTGAGGCAGAGTCTTTGTGATGTGCAAGTGTGGTAGGTGACAGCTCCACCTCCTCACCCTGACAGAGAAGGCCCATCTTGACAGTACCTATTCCCCCTGTGTCTCCCTGTCAGCGAGGAATATGCAAAGACCAACTGCCAGCTACACCTAGTCATTTCACCAAGGATGCAAGCTGCAAGCACCAAAGGGTTTGGACAAGAAAATGACATCTTTCTAAAAGTGTAATTTAAAGAATAGTGACTTAAAATCCATTTTTACCATTAATGAGGGTTTAAAAAAACAATTCTTTAGAGATCAAACTTGATCTGCCTGCCTGCTTCCAATTGAAAGTTACCTTTTAATCAATGTAATAAGGTAGCCCAATGGGAGAGGCAGGCCTTGCGGTAGTGGAAAATGAATTTAAGAGTTTTTCACTACTAGGACATGTGAAACCTAAAAGGGCATGCCCTACTTTTGAAATACACAGTGCACTTCCCTCCAGGCTGTTTAGGTCCTACCCTAGGGGTGACTTACATGTTTTAAAAAGGAAGGACTAGGCCTCTCAAGAGGTTTACTTTGACAATGTGAAATGGCAGTTTAAAACTGCACTTACAGGCTGCATTGGCTGACCTGGGATAGGTTTAGAAGGCTTCTTAACTGGGTGGCACAATCAGTGCGACAGGCCCACTAGTAGCATTTAATTTACAGACCCTGAATACACACAGTACTACTTTACTAGATACTTACAAGTAAATGAAATGTGCCAATTGGATATAAATCAATTTCATCATGTTTAAAAGAAGAAGCACAACGACTTTAGCACTGGTTAGCAGCGGTAAAGTGAGCAGAGCCCTAAGTACGAGATCAGCACAAAAAGGAGGAGTAAGACAAAATGTTTTGAGGAAGACCACCCTAAGGCAGACAGGCCAACAACGTACACATTTTTTTTGGCAAAAATATCTTCATTTTATTGATAACTTATATTATTTAAAATGTTTAATAATAATTTTAAAAAAACATTTAAAAAAAGTGTGGTTAGAAAATGCATAATATAATCTTGCATAGTAAAAGTAATTTACAAGAAGTCTCAAAAAAGTGCATGGTATTGTCTAGGGTGGTAAAAACAGCGTAGTGAACTACCATGTTGTAAATTATCACATGGTAACAGCTGATATTCACCAATGTTATAGATGAATAGACATATCTCCAAGAATGCACTGAACATGCCAAAAGGCAAGAGTCAGCCCATATTATCACCCCCTACCCAGTCTCCTTGAACACACCTATACACATAGGGAGAACATAACTGAGAGCCCTCCTACCTACGGACTTGGTGTTAGGTCTCACCTGGGCTCAAGAGAGGTAAAAGGTACCTTTTGAAGGTCTGTCTCCTTAGCGCTCAGGAGACATAGAACTAACAGTGAGTGCGCCAAGGGGCTTCCGAGATAGAAGGAGAGGGGCTAACAAGTTAAGATGCAGGCACAAGGCACAAGCGGGGGCAGCAAAGAGACATACAATCTTATAGTCATATTGCACTCTGTCCCTCTAGATTTATCTCATCCTTTTGATAACTGACAGCATCGGCCAATGAGAGGGGAGTTAGAAAAATAGAATGCTGTGCTTTGTGCACATCGAGTCTAGCCTATTTATCCTCATGAACATGGGAATATCTGTCACTTTGGCCTGTCCTCAGTACTGCTTCGCAAACACACAATGAGCATGTGAGAATTGAGGGTGTCAACTCTTGCATACCCCATTCAACAGTAGAATTACAGCAAACCACTCTGCCAAACTCCCGCTCCTCATTGGCCAGTGATGCTCTGACTCAAATTCCTTGTGGGGCAGCAATCCCTCCACATTACTAGGACTGTGAGTAAATAAGGATCACTGTTTCTGTTAGTAATTGATAGATTTCATACCCCCTGAGAAAAGATCTGGGTGGCTGTCTACCCACCCGACGATGTAATTTCAGGCACATCTTTTTCACAGGTACTGTCTGGGAATGGGGGCCTCAGCTATGCAAAAACAATGTATGTCAAAAGTCATTTAACATGTTCTCAGCAGCATTCCCAAGACAAATGTGAGTATCTCACGCTGTCTTGGTTTCTGGTTGTATTGTAGTATAAATAGGTTTGCATGTTTATTGGCACAAAAAAATAAACGTTTCAGAACGCAAACTAAAACAGATGTGAAAGACTTCCAGTTGATATGGGGTCTCATAGAGCCTCGAACTGAAGAGGGATGGCAGGAGACTGAGAAGATGGAGGCGTGATGACAACAGAGAATTTGTGGAGGATTGGGGCAGGAGAGAGAGAGAGGGAGGAGAGCGGAGAGGATGCAAGAAGCAGAGGACACATGAGGTTAGTAAGTGAGAAGAAGTTACTTAGGGAGAAATGGAGAAAGCTAGTAAAGAGATACATCAGAAATAAGCCAAACAAGGGGGCAGTGAGAGGAAACATTTGGAATACAGCAAAGGAAAAGTGCTGATGGGCAGAGTAAATAGAGTTGTGAAAGAGAGGAAAGAAGAGACAGGGAAGGGTAACAGTGGCAGGAGCCATGATCTGAAGTTGCACCAAGTAAAGTGTGAGGAGCTTTCTAGTCCAGTTTTTAGGTTTCGCCTGGCGTAGCACTGCACAGCAGTGTTCGCGCAGGCAAAATCTTATGTTTACTAGTACGGGGCTTTGTCCCGCCTCTCTCTTCCATTGGCTAGCTTCATAAATGGAGGCTAGCCATTGGAAGTGAGATCTGTCCGTAATTGTCGGAGCAGATTCGTGGGCATTCCCTAGATTTTTTCGCATCCCGCCTCTTTTAGAACGTCATGCGGCGGTGGGCGGATGTTTATTTTTTTTTTCTCTCCAAGGTTTGTTTTGTCATTCCTCCGAAGATGGCGGCCGGGCAGTAGCGATTCCTGGGACTGGTCCGGACTGCACTCCTGTGCCTGGCTCGCCCGGTGTTTCTGGGGGCTTCATTTGTGATTTTGCCCTTCACCAGGTTCAAGACTGGAGAAGTCCAGGTTCAATAGCAATTCACACATTGCGGTTCAATAACGGGCCACACAATGCAAGGAAAGGCTCCCATCAGAATGGCATCCTAATCATGCTGATTGCTCACAAATCAAAGGGTTTAAGAGGTCTCTTTATCTAGACGTACATGCACACCATCAATCTCATTACCATGTAATTGCCCTGGTTGACGTACACAGCGACGCCATATCCTGCATCCGGTTTTGTACTAGGTAGGACTGTCAGAGCCTCCATACTACGCGTCTGGTGTTTGAGCAACGCATCTGGTACTGGAGGAACTGCTTCAAGGGCGTGCACGACACTTCCCGCCCGGCTTAAAAATGAAAGGTCACATTTTCACCGGAGCTGTAGCAAGAGAAGCTGGGTAGGCATTGCCACTTCTGAGACAATGCACTAAGGCTTAATATAAACGGCCTGTGGGTGTTAATAGCAGAAATGAAGAGGGCTAAAGGATCAGGATTTAATGGGAAGCAAAGAGTGTACGCTCAGAAAGAGGCCCATCGAGTCCCTGCTAGCCTTGGTATTTGATACTGTGTCAGCATGTGTTGCACTAATGAGGCTCTGTGATCTATAGCTTTACAGGTGGATTCTCTTTTAGGCCCGGCCTACGGACAGCTTTTGCAGTACTGCTAGATTAATCGACTCTAGCAAAAACAAATAATGTTAATGGGTCTGTCCTAGCAGCAGTTTTACCTGTCTTGTTAAGCAAATGTGTTCACAAAAAAATATCTAATCATATCAACAGTACTATTACACACGGCAAGAGGCTCTGGGTTGGCCATCCTTAGTTATTGCTCTGTTGAAAGGACCAGCCTACATGAAAGCATTCTGAGAGCGTGGGACTTGGTCCGCTCTCCTTATCTACTGACTAGGTTGGGAGTGTCAGTCAGCCTAATCAGGGATCAGCACACAGAACAGGCAGGCACGCTGCCCTTTATGTTAAGTGACAGCATTCTGCCTGTTTGTAATTCATTCAGTGCTGTGGCAAAGGTGGGAATGAAGTTATTATGCACGTTTTTGTTTCTAGAAAATTCTCTCGTGTAATTATGTGCAGCTTCTTTGCAAATCGAGTTATAATGCTGCATTGCCAAGCAGTTTCATTTTTTGCTTTTTGTTATCAGCACCTATTAATGATTGTTTTAAAAAAAACATGCTTTTATTATAGACTTAACTCTTGGCTGACAAATTTTATAAGCAGCATGATAGCATGCATAGGGTTAATAATTCACAACCTCTGTGTGCTTCCCTAATAAGAATTGGGTGGATTAGGCTAATTGTTACCATTGCGTATGCTGTAATATACGCTTCATAAGCATGTAGCATAATATTAATACTTATATGGTTAATATAGAACTTGCCAATGCTTTTTTGTATATGGCTAAAGTTGCCTGATGTCATGGCAGGTCTGGAATGGGCACTACGCAGGCCAATGTAGAATGGGGCGATTAAACTATAGGTGGAGAGTTCTTTATTTAGATTTCAGTCCAAGGTCTTCTTCCCATCGTACTTCTTTTCAGCCCTTTCCAGAATTTTCGAAGTGTACTTTGAAACAGAGGGATGGAGGGCTATGGCCTCACTAGTATCTCACTAGGCAGATTGTCTTTTGGAAGACCGACCACAAGCTCACTGATGGATGGAGTGGCAACATGACTTTGGACAAGGCAGAGAGGGCTTCTTAGTTCCAGATGAAAATGCCCCACATCTGTCGGCAGGAAGCTACATCCAGGTGTGGTCTAGGCTGGCATGTACGACATATTCATTTTTGCCATATCACTACTTTCCATAGCACCTAACAGAAGCTGAAAAGCAAATCTACTGCACTCAGCTGTTTAATCCATTATATGTATTTATATGCTCTAACTGTACCGCAATCTTGTGTTACGTATGCATTACCGTATTGACTGACGTGTCCTCGCTGGCACCGAGGCTGAACCTGGTTCCCGTTCCAAAGTCGGCAGCTCTTGCAGGTAGATTTTACTGAAGCGACATTTTACATTCCTAGTTGCCCCCTCCCCCAGCTCCGGGAATGTAGACGAGACGGGAGAATTGTGAATCAAAGCTGCCGGGTGGTGCTGCAGCTGCGAGGGATGGCGGGGCTGGCTGCAGACCCCGCCACTTCTCTGACGTGAGCGAGGTGTATCTTGTTTGCATACATGACGGTTTGAGGGTCTGGTCTGGGCTCGGAAGGTTGCATGAGGCACATGGGCTTGCCACTTGAGAGCAGTACAGTGGGCACCCCCGGGCACCTGGAACCGCGCACAGGGCGATCGGTGCCTTTCCCATGCAGACCCCAGCCGGGGGGTCATTTCTTTTAACTTGGCAGCACGCAACCAACAGAGCTGACATCTCATGAGAAGCCTGTCCCACTGCATGTCTGATGTGCCCCTACCTACCCCCCCTGTGCCTGCCTGCATACACACTGTCTCTTGTAGGCGATCGCAGACACATGGCTGTACGGGTGACTTGACGCCTATTTTTTAGTAAACCTCCTTTAGTAGGGCCCCGCCTTCATTACATTTTGGTTTGGCATTCAGAGCATCATCGCCATCCTCACGGGCTAGTTCTGCCCCAGCGTAAGGCACTGTGAAATTTGCTGTTACTGCACCTATTATCTCCTCAAATGGTTACAGTAATATGTGCTTTGTGGGGCTCGCAGTGTGTGGGGGGGGTCGCAGTGTGTGGTGGGGGCTCTGTGTGGGTGTGTGGGGGGGGGCTCGCAGTGTGAGGGGGCTCACAGTGTGTGGGGGGCTCTGTGTGGGTGTGGGGGGCCTCTGTGTGGGTGTGGGGGGCTCTGTGTGGGTGTGTGGGGGGCTCTGTGTGGGTGTGTGGGGGGGCTCTGTGTGGGTGTGTGGGGGGGGCTCTGTGTGGTTGTGTGTGTGGGGGGCTCTGTGTGGGTGTGTGTGGGGGGGGCTCTGTGTGTGTGGGGGGCTTTGTGTGGGGGAGCTCTTGCGAGAGCCCGTTCCTAAGTCGGCAGCTCTTGCAGGTAGATTTTACTGAAGCGACATTTTACATTCCTAGTTGCCCCCTCCCCCAGCTCTGGGAATGTAGACGAGATGGGAGAATCGTGAATCAAAACTGCCGGGTGGTGCTGCAGCTGCGAGGGAGGGCGGGGCTGGCTGCAGACCCCGCCACTTCTCTGACGTGAGCAAGGTGTATCTTGCTTGCATACATGACTGTTTGAGGGTCTGGTCTGGGCTCGGAAGGTTGCAGGAGGCACATGGGGTTGCTGCTTGAGAGTAGTACGGTGGGCACCCCCGGGCGCCTGGAACCGTGCACCGGGCGATCGGTGCCTTGTAAGCATGGGCGGAAAATCCGTTCTGCGTGCGGATTTTGCGGATTTGCAGTAAATTTGCAATCCGCGAACTCTCGCGAATTTACCGAAAATCTGCAAAATCGCACGCAGCGGATTTTTTGTCTTGGTGATACAATATTGCGGCGTGCGGCGTTCACTTACCGCCATTCAGCGTTTGCCGAGTTGTTTTTCTCGATATTTTGCGAGTGCTGCGCCATTTTGGATCTTGCTGCGGGATCCCGCGGGAGTTTGGCGACGGATCGCGAGAGTTCGCAATTGCGAACATGTATTTGCAGAGGGCAGCAACAATCTTGCACTCGCGAAATTACAAAATTTGCAATTCTGCACAAGAAATCCACTAGCAAGCAGCATAGACCTTCTGAAAATGATGATTTTTATCAGAATACCTCCTCAGGTTGACATTTGCCTGCACTTTTTTGGATTTGAGGCCTTTTAACTTTCTTTGGATCACTTTTGGATTAGAAATCAACTTTCACAAGTAAGTTTATTTGGGGCATTACAGTTGCTGTTCTGCAGAAAAACGAGTTTTTCAAAACTGAAAGCACTCAGCAGGTGCAAAAGTTCAAACTCATCATTAGTAACCATTCCCTGTAGTACTTCCTGAGGGGCCCCTCCAGAGTTCAGTTGCCTATGTTTGTTTGGGGCATTACAGTTGCTGTTCTGCAGAAAAATGAGTTTTTCAAAACTGAAAGCACTCAGCAGGTGCAAAAGTTCAAACTCATCATTAGTAACCATTCCCTGTAGTACTTCCTGAGGGGCCCCTCCAGAGTTCAGTTGCCTATGTTTGTTTGGGGCATTACAGTTGCTGTTCTGCAGAAAAATGAGTTTTTCAAAACTGAACGCACTCAGCAGGTGCAAAAGTTCAAACTCATCATTAGTAACCATTCCCTGTAGTGCTTCCTGACTGGGGCCCCCCCAGAGTTCAGTTGCTAGTTGCAACAATTCTATGACCCTGCTCTGACTCTCACAGCAGGCTCATAGAATAGCTACAAGTAGGCCACAAAGGTCCTGGAAAAAAAATTGCACTGCAACAGAAAGCAAATTACAGATAAGGAAGCAGGTGCCAGACTGGAATTTTAAAACAGTGACACATTAATAAATCAACCCCAAATTAATTCATGTCAGTTGAAGCAGGGCAGGTGTGCTTGCTTTTCCCCCCCCCATAATCTACAGTGATGAACCAGAGGGTGGCATTGATGTACCAGAGGGTGGCATGGGTGAAACAGGGTGGCAGTGGTGAAACAGAGGGTGCTGTGAACCTGTGATGATGAACCAGACGTAAAAACAACATAGTTGTGACCGTTGCGAGCCGACAAGTAAGTTCGCAATTGCAAACTGGTACAAAACCCTCGCAAACTGGCAGAAACCCTTGCGAACACAAAAAAAACCTGCGAGAATTCACGGATTTTGCGGATTGCGAGTTCGCAAATACGCAAATTCGCGAACGCCAGATTCGCAAAAATTCGCCCATGCTTAGTGCCTTTCCCATGCAGACCCCAGCCGGGGGGTCATTTCTTTTAACTTGGCAGCACGCAACCAACAGAACTGACATCTCATGAGAAGCCTGTCCCACTGCATGTCTGATGTGCCCCTACCTACCCACCCTGTGCCTGCCTGCATACACACCGTCTGTTGTAGGCTATTGCAGACACATGGCTGTACGGGTGACTTTACGCCTATTTTGTTAGTAAACCCCCTTTAGTAGGGCCCCACCTTCATTACATTTTGGTTTGGCATTCAGAGCATCATCGCCATCCTCACGGGCTAGTTCTGCCCCAGCGTAAGGCGCTGTGAAATTTGCTGTTACTACACCTTTTATCTCCTCAAATGGTTACAGTAATATGTGCTTTGTGGGGCTCGCAGTGTGTGGGGGGGGCTCGCAGTGTGTGGGGGGGCTTTGTGTGGGTGTGTGGGGGGGCTCGCAGTGTGAGGGGGCTCGCAGTGTGTGGGTGTGTGGGGGGGCCTCTGTGTGGGTGTGGGGGTGCTCTATGTGGGTGTGTGGGGGGCTATGTGTGGGTGTGTGGGGGGGGGCTCTGTGGGTGTGTGGGGGGCTCTGTGTGTGTGTGGGGGGCTCTGTGTGGGGGGGCTCTCTGTGGGTGTGTGTGTGTGGCATTTGTGAGAGATTAAGCTATTGGCATTGTAAATGACAATGCCATTTATTTATCTGTTTTCAAAACCAACACATAAATAAAAATGTTGTCATTTACAATGCCAATAGCTCTAACTTTTGCAAAGGCGAAACCGTTGCATTGTAAATGCTTGTTTTCTTTGTAAGCAGACGCTGTTAGTTTTGCAGTTTACCTTGTAAATAAAGGACCACAAATTTCAGAATGCAAATGAAAATAGGTAATAGCAGCAAGCATAGATAGGAAAAGGAAGTTTAAAGGAAACAGAAAGATGTGGATAATGATTGCTGTAGAGTAGGGGGAAAGGAATGTAGAAAAAGAGAGAAGTAGTAAAGTGAGTGGTGATAGGAAAATGTGGATACAGGCATAGTACCCCTAAACCCTTCCCCATAACAGAATGAATCGGATAATTGTGGCTTCCATGTACACTCCATCATCAATAGTACTTTTCTCTTTGCACAGTCCAATGCGCCCAAACTTATGTATTACCTGGACCAATCTAAGATTACCAGCATCAATTCGCCTCCCAAATCCCCCGTACATGACCTCACTGAATCTTCTTCAAAGGATATACAAAATACTCCATTACCGGACTTTGTTCACGTTTATCATCACATTAGCACTTCCATACCCAAAGTACATGGTTTTCTTACCATCCAGTTCACATCACCATTACCATTCTCCAGGATTAGATACTTCCAATAATAGCCCTCTATTAGAAACCTTAGCATGCCCAACTTGTCCAGCTCCAAACCCCCGTGCCAGCTTCAGTGTATCCTTCCTCTTCCGTTTATAGGTTTCAGCACCTTTTACCATCTCCCGAATGCTGGCCTAAATATGATGCTGTGGCAGGTGGCATTTCGTCCTGTCACAGCACCATCCATCATTCACCAGTGTTACCTCCCTACCAACTATGCTAAGCCTTTGCCCACACTCTCACCTCTATCTGGACCAACTCCCCACCTTAGTGCCCAAAATTCCAATCCGACTCGCTAGTAGCTATAGTGTCTCATTCGTGCTCGGTACTACAGCGAAGCTACCAATGATTAGGCAGCCCAGAACATGCCGCTCCGTCCCACTCTTTCGCTCACTCACTAATACCTGTCCACAACATGAGTAATCAGAGACACTATATAGTTTAAAATGTTTATTTTAACTAACGTGCTCTATAATGCGGTACTCAAGCCAATACTAGCAGTAGAATGCATAAACACAAAATAGTGAGCATTGTTACAATTCCATAAAATATGAACAGGGATATAATTTTATAAAGATAGAGGAAACAGGCCTACTTTGCATTGCCACCCTCCCCATGCTAGGAAACTAATTTATTATAAAAATAGAAGACCTCTGGACTTTGCCAGGGAGACCCCATACCTCAAAGTCAAGATGCAAAGGTTTGCATCTCCGGACAAGCACAGCTCTTCTCTCTGGAAAGGTTTTCTCCAAGTGTTTCTAACACGCATGCATGCAATACTAAAAGCACTCGATTTTCAGCAGTGCAGCAGTGTTTCGTGTTATGTCTAGTTGCAGATCAACAAGGGACATTGTTTTTGACCTTGAACATCATGTGCAGATGAAAACCACAGAGAACAGTAAGAACCGCGAAAAGGCAGACGGTTCCCATGTGAACACGCACATGCAGAGTTTTGCAAAAACAAAGTCATGTAGTAATGGGTGCAAAAAGCGGCAGCATGGCAGCTAAGCTTGTGGTAACTTAGCAATGTCAGCAATGAATCCACCAACCTCACTACACCCCCATTTGTTATTATTGTTAGAAAATTGGCCACCTTCAGAGAGAATGTCAAACCAAGATGCTGATTAGGGAAGATTGGTCCCAGGGCCTCCGTAACAGACCCCCACCAGTACCCTCAACAGCGGCAAATGCAACCACAGCAAATTCTACTCCAAGTAATATACTCCTACCTCCCACCGGTACAGCAGCGGCCCATGCAGCAACAAATACACATCCAGGCACCCGCAGTAGCCCAATTACAGGCACCGACTCAACAGGTACATGCGCCGGTACAGCTACAACAGACACCCATTTATCAGATAATGCCCAAAGCACAAACATCTGTACCTCAGGGGGCAAAGTAATGTCCTCCAACAATCCCTTTGCGCATGACACCATCCAGCAGTACTAGACTGAAATATATAGTTGTTAGGACAGCCCACAGACAACTCTTGTGTGCCCAGTCTCCTGACAGGTTTCAGGTTCCTGATCAGCATTCTCCTCGTTCTTCACTGGAAGCATCAGGCTCACAGGCCGGTGGAGGGGAACGCCAAAATTGCGGAAGAGGTCTAGGTGCACCACAAAGACGTGATCAGCCTTGTCAGACTGAAAGCAAGGGTAAAGCAAACGAATTTGCTCGTCAACGTCCTCTGTTTCAGATAGAGAAATATGTAGCTTTAACAGCAAGATATGCCACAGACGGTGAGAACTTGGCACCTGCATTTAACATGGGCAGTGACTCTGCTCGACAGCGCAGTGGTAGTTACCATAGTGCGACAGGCACTGCGTCCATTTCTGGAGGCGACAGCAACTGAGACTTTCATTACAGTTGAAACAGCTGACACCCGAGTGGCTTCCCCTGACAGACCATATGAAATTGTTCTTCTAATTGAAGGTGACATACAGCGTGTTAATAAAGGGATTTTTTGGGAAAATCTTACCTCTTCTTACGACATTTTGTTGGCGGAGGCGGATTGGCCCGCACCTATTGTTCTGGCCGCTCAGAAAGGGTAGGAGATGATACTTCAGAGTTGTTCACATAACATCTCCAAGGAGCATGCAAAGGCTTTTTCAGAAGAGTGGGCTTTGATGCTTACTCCGGCTCTGTATCGTACTCATGTAGGCTGGGATAAAGATACCCCACCCCATGAGATACCATTGCGGTCTATACCAAAGCCTTAAACCCAATATCCGTTTTGGATGGAAGCCAAAGGTTCCCATTTCTGAAATTCTAACACAGTTAGAGTATCAAGGAGTGATTGAGAATGTGTGTCACCGATGAATAACCCTCTTTTTACTGTTACCAAACACGATGGGTCAAACTGCATTGGTTTTAGATTACCAACATTTGAACTCACATTGTTGAACTTTTGCGGTACAGAATACCCGTAGCTCTGCTCTTGTAGACAGTCTTGTTCAACACTTGACATTTCCAATGTCTTCTTCAGTCACAATCTGTTCCCTGCATGCAGTCAATGGACAGCATTCACAGCAGGGGGACAACAAAAACAATTCCGGAGATTAGCAATGGGCTACAAAAATAGCCCTGGGGTTTTCACCGCCCGTGTTGTCTCTTTTTTAGAAAGCGTAGCCGTAGATGTGTACTCATACGTTGATGATATTTATCTCATGGACGACGAATTATGGCTGCATCTTTTCAGAGTCGACAAAATCATTATTTGCTTTGCTGACTACGGTCACAAATTTAACGTTGCTAATTCACACATTGCAGAGTATACAGTGTTGTTTTTGGGCTATGAGCTCAATTATGAAGGTAGGGGTTTAGTGCCTCACTTCTTGGAGAAATGCGCATGTTTGCGACCTCCAACAACCCTGAAAAAACTACAGTCTCTGCTTGGATTTTTCAACTTCGGGCGTTCTTACATTCCCTAGTATGCCTAGCGTATCAAGCCTATTTATGCTTTGATACAACCTACATTTTCAAAAGCTTGCTGGCTTCCAGAACATTCAGTTATTCTGCAATCTTTGCAGTCTGATCTTCTTGAATCTAAATACTTGTTAACACGCGATAACCACAGAAACCTGGTGATACGAATCATGCCAGGCACGGAGGGTTTTACTTACTTGACTTTTAATGAAGGTGACAGAGTCCTGATTGCTTACAAATCACTTTTGTACACTTCTGCCGGGTTGCAGTTTTCCATTGTTGAAAAAGTCTTAACAGCTGCACAGATGGCGATCCTGAAGGAACGCAAACTGGCACAGGGAAAACGCATTTTGGTGGTAACCCCATGCCCTGCACTTGAGGCAGTGACAAAGGCAAGTGTACCAAACGCTAAGGCTTTGCATCCTCGTTGGATACAATGGGCTACTTGTTTGACGTTTCCAGATGTCACGTTTCACTTTGACTCCTCTCTTCAGACTCAGGAGTTCTTGCAGTATGAATGTGTTCATCCTCCTCCTCTGTCTATGCGCCCGCTTGAGGACTACAATTGTATCATTTACACCAATGGTTCGGCGCAACCGGACACCAGGTCTAATCATGCTTATTCGGCTATTCGGCGGCTTGTGCTATTGTGGCAGGTACCATAGTGAATGGTGAGTTCAAGTCCAGTGTTGTTCATACACAGGCACTAGATGACTGTACCGCCCAATTGGCAGAGCTGCGCGCTTTGGTGCTTGCTCTCGAGTTTGCTGATCCTAATGTGACTACTCTTATTGTGAGTGATTCTTACTACTGTGTTCAGGCTTTTAATGACAACTTGTTCTTTTGGTCTCAGCATGACTATAGTGATTCCAAAGGCAGCTCAATTAAGCATAAAATACTTTGGGTTCAAGTGGCAGATCTTAAACAACGTCTGCCCCTCACACATGTTATCCATACTCTTGGCCACTAGTGTGTGGGGGCACACGCTGTCGGTAAAGGTTTGGCTGATGAAGTAGCCAAATCAGCAGTAGCCATGTGTTCAGTCGCAGCCGTTACAAGATCCATGACAAAAATTTATAATTACATTTTGGCAGAAGGGTGATAATTACCCACAAGGGTTCCCTTCAAATTATTCTTACCATTAAAGTCCAGAAAATGTTCCTTATGTAAGGATAATTGACACTGGAAATCGGCTATTTCCCAACGCGGACCGCAGACCTTCTTTGTTCACAGCCACGCACGAAGGCTTGGCTTCGGCCCATGCTGGCATGTCTGCAACAGTTTCTATCTTGTAGCAACGTTACTGGTGGCGTGGTTTATATAAACAGACCCATAATTATGTACTTTCTTGTGACATTTGTCAGTCGATCAAAGCATCTATGGTTACATGTCCACCGCAGACACAGCTATGCATTTGTAATAAACCTTTTTGCTGTGTATATCTTGATCACTGCGGTCCATTTTCTTTAGATACTGCTTATAAATACATTTTAGTTGCAGTTGATTCGTACACATTTTTCATTTAGGTTTGGCCACAATGCAGTGCTGACGCTCAAAATATCATCAGGGATTTGCTTTTCTGTGTGGGAATTTTTGTATGTGGCACCTTCCATTCTGACCAAGTTTTAGCGTTCACCTCTAAGGCGTACAAAGTTGAAATGAAGTCTTTGTGGGAACTGGTGAACTTTCGTCTCCATACAGACCTGAGGGCAACTCAGTTGTGGAGCGAATGAACCGGGACCTAAAGCAATCCTTGACCGCTAGAGTCTTAGGTACTGGCAGGAACTGGCTGGCCCACTTGTATGAAACGTGAAATGTGGGTGGGTCTGCACACCTACTGTTAACCAAATTTATCAAAGTAAAAAAATGTGTGATTAAACTATTGTCAGTCTGTAAGCGTGCATGAACAATGGGGAAGAGTACCACCCCCCTATGTAAAATGAGTTCCAGGAGACCCCGGAAACCAGGGACTGTGTTCAGCACAGCTATTTGGCAATAAAGCCTATGAACTCTTGAAAATCATTAACCGCTCTTTTATTCTGATGTATTTAACAATTTCATTTCATGGTTAGAACATCATAATGCAAAGTACATTGAAATAAAATGTCTCATATTTCTTGATATAAAAAACGTGCGTATTTCATGACATTTGTACAAACTATATGCAAATATACTCAATAAACAAAAGTAAAAAGGGGAACCCAATGCATTTCGGGTTCACACTGAACCCTTCATCAGGGGTTGTAATGATTATGGATGTTTTTTGCGAGTCTTCAAGGGAGTGCGGTTCTGGCGTCTACAACAAAATTCACAATACATACAAATTAGAGATTTGGAAATTTTAAACTACGTCATGTACATATAATCACCTTTACAATATGTCTCAAGGTTTGCATTCTCCGTAATATCGAATCAATAGATGTCTAAAGATTATGAGTGCCTAATGTGTGATAAGAAAAAGCCTCTAGAAAGTGTATTCTCAATGACAAAAATGCATAAGACCTGAAGGCATGTGAAGATAAATGTCACCCAAAAGTGAAGTGAGAGGAACGAAAGTCAAATGAGCTAAATTGAGTGGTTTACCTCCCAGTTGCCGAAGGTTAATTTCGTCTTATGCAAGGGGGAGCGTTGGTGATTCTTGATACGGATTTCTATCATCAAAGTGGGATATCACACGTTCAGAATGTATATTCATACACGTATATTCATTTGGAAAGAGACCCGACTCTCGAATTTCAGCAAATTCTCACTTCCATTTTAGACAAGGGGATGGAATTGGGAGTCATAGACTCCAAAACGCGACAATTTTTGTTTAATGTACATCCAAAAATTCCCACCATATATATGTTGCCGAAAGTGCACCAGGACAGAAACAATCCACCTTTTCGCCCGATTGTAGCAGGGTGTTGGTCCATTCATGAAAACCTAGGTTATTACCTTGATTACCATCTTGGTCCAATCTTGGTCAACGTACGTAAGGGATACAACAGATTGTTTAGAAAAACTTGACAACATCAAAGATGCATTTCATGAAGATATTCTCCTATGCACTATTGACATTGTGGCGCTGTACACATCCATAGCTCACAGTGAGGGGCTAGAGGCTACAGAATGGAGATTACTACAATCCAACCTTGAGAAAGAAAAAAGTGTATTTTTACTAGAATTGTTACACTTTGCCCTTTACCACAGTTATTTTTGCTGGCAAGATGAATTTTACATTCAAAGAACTGGTACTTCAATGGGCTTTCCGGGGGCCCCGGCATACGCGAATACATATATGGCACATTTTGAAAATCAACATATACTGAATCATTCTGAGTGGAGCAAATATGCAACACTTTTTTGAGATACATTGATGACATTCTTGTCATTTGGAAAGGTCCCAGGAGCATATTGGAAAGATGTATTCTGGAACTGAATACATTCAACAGTAGGATACAATTCACGTCTGAAATTGATGAACAGAAAATACATTTTTGGGATATCGAAATTCTAAAAACAACTGAAGGATTGGAAACCAGAGTTTACCACAAACCAACAGATGTGAACAGTGCATTACATTTTTCCAGTGGCCATCCTTGGTCACTAAAACAACACCTACCTGTGTCACAAATGATGCGCATCAAGAGGATCACCTCTAATGAGAACACATGTGAGATACAGATCAAAGATCAGATGGACAAATACAGAAGAAGAGGATATCCTGATGGTACATTGCAAGAAGCAAAGAAAATTGTGGATAAAAAGAATAGGAAAGAACTTTTGAAGAAACAGATCAAATCTTCAGATAAAAGAGAGGTCTTTGTACTGAAGCATTCATCGCAAGCCTCCACCATTAAAACCATAATACGTAAGAAATGGGAACTTATCGAGAATGAACCAGATTTTCGAAATATTTTCACCCAGCCTCCACTATTTGCGCATACTAGAGCACAGAATTTACGAGAATTTTTGAAGAAACCCACAAGAAAATCAAGGGATTCGCAATGTAAGGGGATGCGCAAATGCCACAATTGGGGACAATGTGGCAATGTTATTGTAAGCAAAGAATTTCCACATCCAAAAACTGGACAACCCTTATCTTTAAAACATACTTCAGACTGTACCACCGATAATGTCATTTATGCTATAAAGTGCCCATGTGGTTTAGTGTATGTAGGACGGACCAGCAGGATAATTAAAACTAGAATACTAGAACACAAAAGCCGCATCAGAAATAAAAACATGAATTTATCATTGGCAGCACACTGGGTGAATAGTGCTCACACTATTCCCCTACTCAGATTTACTATTCTAGAACATATCACTTTCACAGCAGGCACAGACATTCACACTACACTGGCTCGCAAAGAAACAGAGTGGATCAAAAAACTGGGTACAGTAATCCCGGGGGTCTCAATGACCACTATGAACTGTTGTGCTTTTTATAATATCGCCTGAACACATAGAATGTAAGGGGTAATATTGCATTCTTCATAATATTTATATTTAGATGCTAGACATTTGGCAGTTTCTTTTGGTTATTTTTCACACTAGTTTTTCACATTTTCACATATTTCATTCATATACATTTCAGCCAGGAGTTTCGAACCCTGACTTTTGAAACGCGAGGCAGTCGCCATTTTGGAACGGGCGCCTCGACCTGTACAGTCCTCTCTCAATGACAATTACACGCGGGATACACGTTAGCTCTAATAGTTGTCAGTTTGCGGGTTGGGCGACTGGCGTTTGGATTCCTTGCGGAGACGGAGATGAAATAGTTTTCAGAAACGGCACCTTAAGGTACGTTTTTAGCAGAACAGCATGTTACGCTTAGCGGCTCAATCAGATTAGGGTGACCTTTGTTCGTATAACACTTAGGTTCATATGTTTGTCTCCAGGTGACTACTGAGGTTACTTTAGAACAGACATCTTGCTGCACTTAATCACTCTACTGAACGGAATTTCGCCCTTAGGTAAGAAGGAGACGCATGTCCGCATCTCAGAATTGAGTAAGCAATATGTTAATCAGAGCTAGCTCAGTACATTTACAATATGTTTCACTTAATTTTAGACAAAAAGTAGAAGCTATTAATTTTCATTGATGGAGCATCGTTTGGATTTGACTCCGAGTTTGTAGAGTGGTATGTTCATTCATTTATTTTTTCCTCATTGGAAGAACAAGTTTTCACACTCATTAGTTAAGAATGAGTAATGCTTAAGTTTGATTACATTTTTTTAGAAGACATTGATGAATCCTTCGTGCATTTGGCTTGCATAAGACGAAATTAACCTTCGGCAACTGGGAGGTAAACTACTCAATTTAGCTCATTTGACTTTCGTTCCTCTCACTTCACTTTTGGGTGACATTTATCTACACATGCCTTCAGGTCTTATGCATTTTTGTCATTGGGAATATACTTTCTAGAGGCTTTTTCTTATCACACATTAGGCACTCATAATCTTTAGACATCTATTGATTCGATATTACGGAGACTGCAAACCTTGAGTCATATTGTAAAGGTGATTATATGTGGATGACGTAGTTTAAAATTTCCAAATCTCTAATTTGTATGTATTGTGAATTTTGTTGTAGACGCCAGAACCGCACTCCCTTGAAGACTCGCAAAATACATTCATAATCATTACAACCCCTGATGAAGGGTTCAGTGTGAACCCGAAATGCATTGGGTTCCCCTTTTTACTTTTGTTTATTGAGTATATTTGCATATAGTTTGTACAAATGTCATGAAATACGCACGTTTTTTATATCAAGAAATATGAGACATTTTATTTCAATGTACTTTGCATTATGATGTTGTAACCATGAAATGAAATTGTTAAATACATCAGAATAAAAGAGCGGTTAATGATTTTCAAAGAGTTCATAGGCTTTATTGCAAAATAGCTGTGCTGAACACAGTCCCTGGTTTCCGGGGTCTCCTTGAACTCTGGCCCACTTGTATGGCATGTAACGTGCACTTAATAATCTCCCCAGAAGATCTCTGGGTGGGCAGACACTATACGAGATGCTCTTTGGCATAACATTTTTTGTGCCAGACTTTGGTGGTCTAGACATGGCGGCAGTTGCCACAACCTTTGACGTATATAATCATTCTACTATGTTACAGGACTTACAAGAGGCCCGTGGCAGCCTTGCAAA
Source organism: Lissotriton vulgaris (assembly GCF_964263255.1). Classification (NCBI taxonomy): domain Eukaryota; kingdom Metazoa; phylum Chordata; class Amphibia; order Caudata; family Salamandridae; genus Lissotriton; species Lissotriton vulgaris. The sequence goes on from NC_141695.1 coordinate 1,316,161,093, forward strand.
TGAACATTTACCCTCTGCCACTAAAGCTGCACTACAGATTTCAGTAGCTGGCTGGCTACCCAAAATTGGAGATCTGTTCTGAGAGATGGTGGAGAACAAAAAAGAATTTGGCCCCTCTTATGGCACACCAGTTCCAGTGCTTGGCGTGAAGGGTACTTGTACAATCATTTTACCACTGCTTCCTGGTCGCAAAGACAACAGATACATCTCAGTGGACAATGTCAATCTACAACATCTGGCCGATTCTGAATAGTGTAACACTTGCTGTATCATGTCTAGCAATTTCAAGGAATCCTAGGTTTGGCGCCACACAAAACAACACCGCCATCAAGATGACTTCTGTTGCTGATCACTTGCTACTCCCATCAGCTTCCCCCTGTAACGAGAAAACTGAATATGTTTATCCCACAAGCGAGTCATTGACTGGTTTGCAAACTAGTACTCTTAACCAGTCACGTTTTTCATTTGACTCAACTTCCACCTCATCATTTGGCCTTACGAAATTCAGTGTTTTGGTCTCCTGGATTAAACAAACTTATTTGGTCCCTCCTTGGACATAAATCTGGTTGGTGCTAATCCTGATTTTTTTGTTCATGTCCATTAGGTTTGTGACAGTTTTTATCCTTCTCATCAATTGTCACTACCTGCCAGAACGCTCTGCTGTAAAATTTGTTGATGGAACTTTGGCTCTGCACTCGTCTTCACACATCATGAAACGAGATCAAACTCTTGTCAACATTTCCGCCTTTCCAGTCGCTGATGGAATCGTCTGGGAGGCAGAGAATTTCCAAATTCAGGTCCAACTGAGATAGTTAATGCACCAAATGTACTTCATGTTTCTATGGGTGATGTAGTGAGACAGAATATACGTTCAGATGATTGGGATGTGCAAGCAATACAATCTTTTTTTTCAGATTTGAAATATTATGCTGCCTTTGGTGCTGAAGATTTGTATTTAAATACCACTAATTATGCCGATTTATATTATTATCAGCATTATGGACACCATTTCCTGCATAAAGCCAATTCATTTAGAAATGTTTCTAATTACACACAATGGGAACATTGCCCTACTCCATTAGAAGGCAGCTCAAACACTCTGCTAAAGAAATTTACATATTTTACATATTTTGATAGGTCCAGACTAGAGTCCTATACTTTAAAATAAATATTTGCCCTCTACTCCCAAGGTAATTTTGACCCACACAAAACTATTGTATTCAAATGAGTTTACTAATAAATTGTCAGTTGGTGGCTATGAACATTGGAAGGCCACCATTGATTTAAAGTCTGTTTGGGGCTCTTGATCCTGGCGGGTTACAGGCACTGAAGCTTTACATCGTGCGTGCCTCATCCCAACACAAATCCTATTTTTAAATAATACCATTTACCAAACTACTTGTTTCGGTTTGGCAACTGTGAAACAGCCGAATGCACCTGCCGTTCCAACTCTGGCTGCCTATTATATTTGGAGCTTGCATACAAATTATTCCATTGAAGACCTGCAAGCTTTATTTCAAAATATCGCATTTGATGTCTCTAGTTTGGATCCAGCTGGATGGTTAGTTTGGCAGACGACTTCTGATGCCTGCCAGTTACGTTTCCATAACACAGTCCCTGGCTACATACAGGATAGACCTGATCCACGTTTTTCTGACACACATTCGGTTACCACCTATTCAGTGGGAAAATTGTGCCAACAGTGGTTACAGCACTCCACACTATTGTCCGTTAAATAGCAACTATCGTTGTTATCCAAAAACATTGATTTGTCCAACTTTATTAAGGGACCGCCTGGTCCTCGAAATAAAAGATGGATTTACGCAATTTACAATGAAATATGGAAGGTTTCCCAAATTGAGGCAGCGTCCCGGTCCTGTTTAGGGGAAATATATCAAGCAAATCTAGAAAAAGTACTTGCTGTTGTTGACAAAAGTATTAACACACTGTCTTTCCACATTTACACATTAGATAATATTGTTTCATCTGTTGTTGATATTGTACAGGATGATGTGTCTGTGTTATATCATGGTCAAAATCTATTGCGTTCAGTAAAGCAGTTTGCATGGCCTTTACAGATTCTAACAAGCATTTACAATGCAACGGTTTCGCCTTTTAAAAAGTTAGAGCTATTGACATTGTTTATGACAAATTTTTATCTCAACTGGTAAGCTCATTCTGCACATTAAGTGACTGCTGCTGAAATCTCTTGTGCCCTTATGGCAGGGCCAACTCAGCCCTTCATATTGCCAAATTCATTAAATTGAGTGAAGACTTTGCTACATTTGTACAAAGGCAATTACAATGATTGACAGACTCCATTATGGACTGGATAAATACAGTCACTTTAAAATAATAAATAAAAACATATGACAGCAGTGACATAAGGAAAAAAAACTAACAGAGCAGCATCTAAACATCACATTTCATTTTTGTCAGCACCAATTAGAAAGCCTACAATTTTACATCCTAACCCCAAGCCTGTTGTCCCTCTTGGAGATATAATCTAGATGTGCCATACATGGCAATAAAGTGGCATTTAAGCTAGACCGGAAGACTAGATGTAATGCATTTCCCTTGGTGTTATCCGACTGGCAACTTGTCTCAATCAAGATAAACTTCAGTTTTCATCCCATATCATCTTATATTTTATTTGCTTTAGAATGCCTCTAAAACGTCGTTTTTAGTGCTGGGCTGAGTTATGATCAACTGGCCCACATTGACCCAAGCGAGTTTGATAATAGGATAAGTGACACAATCATCTCATTAATTTAAGGACCTATCAGCCAGTGGAAGATTGGCACTGTCCACTTTTGCACCCACCGACAAGTCCAAAAATGTTTGCCCATGGTAGATATATAGGTCTTTTTTTTTAACACCTGTTCATTAGTGCACATCGCTCTTGTACTAACCCTGTGCACTGCATCAACTATACAATATGTAGCCTGGCACCTGTTATTTACAGCACAGATGCACACACACCCAGGCACGCACCCCCACACAGATGTGCACACATACACAGGCGCGCACACACACACACAGATGCGCACATACACAGGCACACACACTCACAGATGCACACATCCAGGCACGCACCCCCACACAGATGCGCACACATACACAGGCGCACACACACACAGATGCGCACAGGCACACACACTCACAGATGCACACACATCCAGGCACGCGCACACACACACAGATGCGCACATACGCCCAGGAACGCACACACACACACAGATGTGCACCCATACACAGGCGCACACATACACAGATGCGCACACACCCAGGCAGGCCAGGCAGGCACACACACAGATGCACACACACACTATACACAGATTCGCACATACGGACAAGAATGGAAAGTTAAAGAAAACAATGGGAAATAGGAAAGAACAGGTAGAAATATGTTATTTAATGCAATTACTATGTATGCAAGAAAACTTCTGAACTGACCTTTCAAATTTGTGAAATAGGTATAACTCAAATTTTTTGAATTTATGAAAAATTAAATAAGAATAAACTAATGCGACGAATAAAATAAAATGTTAATGAATATCAATCGTTCGCTGAAAATTTGATATGTGTGTAGTATCTTTGAAAAACTAAATTTGAGTTATACCTATTTCACAAATTTGAAAGGTCAGTTCAGAGGTTTTCTTGCATACATAGTGTGTTCTTTCTCCCCCTCCTCTAGACCTAGGATCATATTGGGGGTACATCAGCTCAGTGATATTTAATGTACTTACTGCACACACGTATATGTAACATAGTTGGCACATTTCCAATCATAGAAAGAGAGATCAGAGTGTTGGTACCCCCTACAACGACGACCTGCATGCCGCAAACTGCACAAACTCCAGTCCTAGTGAGATACCTTCCCGCCTGCAGTCTACCGGCATCAGGCGGTGTTAGCTTTAGATCATGAGAGTCCCAGGGATGGAATGACATCTGACAAACACTGTGAAATCAGTTTCAAGGAAGCAGATCCATATTACCAGCTGTATATTACACAAACAGGTCATTAATAGCGCCTCCCCTCCACACACACCAAAAGTGCGCAACCGTTTGAGCCCATAGCACTCTCGTGTTTCCCAAATCCACGACTGGCTAGCTTGTTCAGTTTAAGTATTTTCTTTGATCTCTGAAGCTTGTCGTCTTGGCTGTATGGACTTCGAGTACCAACGTGCAAATAAAAGACAGCTGTACTGGCCTAGCTGCTCGCGGGACACTTTGAGAGCTCCATTAGAGGGCACTGCCCATGCCACATGTGCAGCCCTGCTGTCTCCCTGGTTCCGCACAGCTATCTGTACTCGTGAAGGATCGGAGCGCGTCTCATCCATGCCCCTCCAGCTGTGCGTGCTTTTCATAGTTTAGAAGGCATATCTAAAGAGAGAGGCGTGCGTGTGAGGGAGGCTGTGGGAGACGAGCCGGCCAGGAGAGTTGCTGCTGGGGGCGGGGAAGGGGCGGCACGAATGCCGGGGTGCTCCACTGGTTGCTCTGGAGAAGGCACTGCACGGCGGTGTGTTCACAGAAGTCGGCACCTGATCCTCGTGTAGAGTGAGGGGGAACTCCTGAAGCCGCGGCTGGATTGGCACTCTTCCGCCTCCCCGAGCTCTCAGATGCATGTGCCAGTGGACCGGTTTGAGGCTTGTGAGAAGTGCCCCCTTCGGACGCAGAGACGTAGCTAGAGCTTCTGGCGCCCGGGGCTATCCCTCAGATTGCCGCCCCTGGCCGGGTGGCTGGGGAAAAAGGACAGCGAGCAGCGGGGGAAGATTGGCAGGGTTCAAGTTACAACGTCACGCTCCACTCCACTGCAGGTTGGAACAGAGGTGCTGCGTGGGTCCACCCACTATTTTCACAGGGTGAACGCCGTCCACCCTGCCAAGGGTGGACGGCGTTCACCCTGCCAAGAAGTTGGGCCACACAGAAATATGCTGAACTTGTTCTGATGTCATTTTCAGACTCCTGGACACGTTCAGCAGCACCTGCACATTGTCTGCTTTTCATTCCCATCAGCAACGTGTTGGCAGCGAGGGGGGCTTTTTTATCTTCACCTCCAGCTGGGCCATAGATAAAGGCCAAGTTAAGGGGCCATTAGGCCTCCTTTTGATGGATTGGCCTGGAACCTCACACTTAAATGTAAATGCAACAGAGGAAAACAAAAGCACACAGCTGGTTATCTCTTCACAGGTACTTAAGAGAGGCATGCTTTTGTCTTTTTTAGGTCCCTTTATGTAAGTGCAATAACTGTAAGAATGTCATATGTGTTGGTCGGTCCCAGTATTTACACACAATTTAAATAGCACTATTTTCATGCAAGTGTGTAAATTAGTGTACAAGATGTGTTGCATGAGTCAGAGATGGTTAAAAGATGTAGCAGTCACATATGCTGCATAGCTCAGTGTGCTATATTGAAAGGCTTACTATTTATGAACTGCAAGTAACAAAAGGATCTGTGTTCAAAGCAGTAACCCACTTACCTTGCTACATTAAAAAAAAAACATTATATCATCTGCATATTACATGATGGCTTTGCCAGCACATTAACCTTCTATACTACTTCGAATCAGATCTGGGACTACACAAAACAGAAATTTCTCCAAGAAATCCTTTAACCACCTGGGTTATCTCACCAATTATTATTCCATGATATATATTGGGCACCACTGCAGCAGATGTCTTTCCCCATAAAAATATCAGAAAACGCAGACTTTGTAACCAATTAAGCATAAACGGTCTACCAACATGCTTCTCCTTGATGCCAATTTCTTTGAGGCAGGGTTTTAGAAAATGTGTAAAATTAGCTGAGACATCGGGATTGCGCCACTTTCTTTTAGCACAACTCCAAAGCAAAATCTAATTTGTTAAATCTCATAATGCGCCTAGATGCACTCATGGTATGTGATGTCACTTACTGTGATGCCACGTGTGAGGTCATGCATTGTGACGTCACAGGCTGTAATGGCACACACTATGATGTTACTTGCATACTGACTAACTAGGTTAGACCCCCCCCCCCACATGCTGGAGTTGCAAGAAAGTCCATAGCGTAAAAAAATACAATTTACATATTTTTCCCCACAGCGCAGGCAGTTTCATGCTTTCTCATCCACCACATGCATTCCAAAAGGCCCTGCCCCGGGCCCTTGCCTCCGGGTAACTTCATGTGGTGTCAGTCAGTCAGCACTGCAGTCCAGCAGTCATTCGAGACTCCTTTGAAAAGCACCACCACCGACGCACCTATGGCCCCCAGGTCAAAACTAAAGATCCTTCACAAACTGTCACTGTCACCCATATCCAACAAGTGATCCCTTAAACTGACAGCCACCCTTAAGTTAAGTTCCTACTGCTGCTGTATAGAACAGAGGAATGAAAATTCAAATATAATTAATTTTCATTTACCTTATTTAGGCTGTCAGGGTTATAGCTGCCAAGGTTTCAGATTGCTATGTGTGACATTTTAATAATTTCAGTGTAATTATGAGCGACATTTAAATGGCAATGAGTGACACTTTCTTGCGTGCTAAATCAAGCAATAAAGACAAAAGAAACATTTAAATATCAGAAAGTACACCCATTTGAGCAACGAGAAACTTGTTAAACTAGTCCTACCAATTTATATCTTTTACCCAGGCAGTATTAATTAGTCAAAATAGCAAAATTCTGTGAGGCCTCATACAGGAAGGTTTTTAGATTGCTATTACCTCTTTGATTGTGATTACTGCTTGATATACAATTTTACCAAGTTGATATTGTGCATATATTTTTGGTTTCTATGCAAAGTATTTAGCTTTGTGTTCATTGAAGTACTATTACTTTTCTGAAAAAAGCACCAACTGGACTTTACAATTTATTGTCCATCAGCGGCCAGTCCGACCTCTGTTTCTAAGAGGAAACGCTCAATAAAGAAGTGTTAAACTCCTTCAAATTATGTGTGCAACAGTAAGCACAGGTATTTCTCTGGAAAGGATTGGCTGATACTTGCTTGGGCGCCGAATCCATCCCAAAGAGACTTTAGCACAGCTCTCCTCATAATGGAACCATTTCTTATTAGGCACATAAAAACTGTAAAATTCAAGCTGCAGAGAGCATACAATAAGATTGTAACATTGCTGAAAGCCAAATTCTGCTGCTGTAGTTTACAGCAATCTAGCTCAGTACCTGTCCTGGAGCAGAGAATAATAACCTAGCAGTGCGGGCAAATGCGACATTTTGTGAAAACCTGCTCGTAGGCGCACGCACGCTTGTAAGTGAAGGTCATTTATGACCTCAGCTCAGCTGACGTACTACGTTGCACCTCGAAGGAGTGACTAACACAATTGGAATATTCCGAGTCATAATTAACCTATAAAGGTTCACTTCGTAGGACGTGGCCGCAATTGCAAATATTATCGATAACAGCAGTTTAATCAGCCTCTCATTTCATTGAAAATATATGAAATTGTTCACCCTTTTGTAGAGTTCAGAGTCTCTGAAGTTCCCAGGTCGTGAGTGCACTGCTGCTTCATGAATCGATGCACTCTGCAGCAGCTGAGGACAACCACTCCTGCGGCTGCCGCGGTCCGAGGCTCTTTCTCAGCCTCGCCTCAAGTGTGGGGTCAGGTCAATCCGGTTGTGGTGCCTGGATAAATGTAATCAACAAATACTGCCACTGTGCGAGGGCCTCTCAATTTCGCTAGCACTTTCACAAGCGAAGACTGCCGCCGGTAGTAATGATAATCCCGCTTGCGGGATAATAACTGCTTCAGCGTCATGATTGCCCACTAGTGTAAACTCCAAAACATGTCACCTGTTCGCGCCGCAGACATTCGAAGTCTGCGGCGTCATTGGGCAGCCGGGCACAAGGCACTGAATCGACGAGTTTCTGTACTGCCGGGTCTGGTAAAAGTCTTAGTCAGTGGCGTCTGAAACCACTATGCTAGGGGGCGCCGGATTTTTTTGCAAGCAGTTGCGCTTGCACTTTCACATTCATACACGTGCGTACTACTGGCTGCTCAGCACCAGCCGCCACACATGTGCCCGCCGCCCCCAAAAGAGTGCCTCACAGGATCCCCAGGCTGGCGGTGGTGATTTTCACGGCGGGAAAAAGACATGAGCGGCCAATAGAAGCGTGGCCCTGGGTTGAGGGGGCGGGACAGCGCGTCACAGGATCCCCAGGCTGGCGGCGGTGATCTTCAAGGCGGGAAAAAGACACGGCAGGGAACAAGCTGCGGGAGAGGGGCGGAGCCCAGAAAGGCATGACGAAAAAAGGGGCGGGACTTAAAAAAAGACTGAGAAACGCCCCGAATCGCGTTTTCAGGGGAAGCGTGATTGACAGCCACTCTCTTCCACTGGCTAGCCTCCATTTATGGAGCTAGCCAATGGAAGAAGGGGAGTGTTCAAGTCCCCCATAGTGTAAACAAAAGCTTTCGCCCTGGGCGTAGCACCTGCGGTGCTACGGCCAGGTCAAAACCTAAAAATGGGGATGTACCATGGGATTATTTAAACGCATCTGCTTTGTTTTCACCATTTAATTTGAGAGACAAACAGCAGTTTATGTCCATGAAAGATGCAACATACCCTCTTCTACAAATTGAAAAGATAGACCCTTTACCCTTCTCCGTGGCTGAGACTGACTCTGCTATCTGGCTCATACACAGAGTTATCACTTTACCATTCTCTTTGTTTAAATTTAGCTCCTTCCTGAAGCATTACCTGCAAGGCCGCTATGAACCAATAGGTAGCGCTTTTCTGCATGAAGTGTGGTCCTTGCTTTTCACATACAAATGCCAGCGGGATGATGAAGAACTATACCTTACAGGGTAGTCCTGTGATTATACAGTAGTTTGTTCCCTTGTTTGCAGTGTTACTGCCCCGAACCTTGCATATGTTTTAAAAGCTATTCCAGTTCCAGCGATAGAACCCACTTTCACCCTGCTTGCTAACGGTAGTTATCGTCTCTTAAATAATCAAGAAAGATGAGGTATGCTGGCCAACATACCATAGATTGTGTCAGTTTCACAGCACGAAGTTTGCTGTAAAAATGTGCTTTTTCCACCCCGCATGGGAAGCTCGATAACTCGATTTGGACTTCCATACCAGCATTGAAGGCTGACTTCAACAAGTTTAGCAGAATAGTAGTGCTATTATTCCAACAGGAAGTCCCCCTTACTTCTGCATGCAAGACCTTCGTGCTGCAGGTGGCTAACACCCATACTGAGATTCAGGCCCTTCTGAATATTAACCTCCCCCTGCATTTCGGTGAATTAATTCATCGTACTTTTAATGAATCTGATACACACGGCCTGGCACATATTTTTTAATTTGTTTTCTCTGGACGTAAGCTCCTTTCAGACTTTGGTGTGATTCCAGCCTATATTCATTCTATTGTTTCCAGTGTCTTTGGTGGATTGCCCTTAATACTTGCTCTAGCTGTTGGCATCCTGCTATTGATTTGCCTGTTGCGCTATGGCTGCTCCTCTTGCGGTCCTGCATGACCAGAGCCGACTACAAATGCTCCGCAACCGTATGCTTGAATGCTATGGTACACTGCCACTGGCAACACTCAGCTTGGCGTATGGATTGTCTTTCTGCTTTGCGTATTACACTTGCGTGCAAATCGTCTTTTCATGTTTGGAATGTTCCTTTCAATAGGAATTCGAGGATCTCTGCCTCTCCAATACGTCATCTCCCGACCCGGATTTCGACTTGTTGTTGAGTCCATTAGTGGCCCATGAGCAGGAATGTTCCGGGGTTGGTTTTATGGCATGTGCTGCTGCACTTGGAGTGTTGGCAGAATGTGATATCTGTGCGGCTGCGCAGGATTTCCTACAAAGTAGCTTCATTGAATATCACGCAAGTTGTCCAGCGAAGGTCCTGGAAGCACCCATTTGTGAGTTACATGAATGTTCATTCTGCTTGCTGAATTGGATGGCATCTCTTTTTTCTCCCTATGACAATTACTTCCTTTTGGAGGCTGTTGCAGCGTACACCGCATACACTCTATTGGATTAGCATGGCTGGCTCACTTTGATCATCTCTGCTGGATTTTCTTAATGGTAGTGTTTAGTAAAATCATTTTTCTTTTCAAAATGCCCCCATTTACAAAAAAAATTTCAAAATTTTAACACGCTAGAGACGCTCTTGAACTCTGCTCTCACTTCTTTAACTCTGTGTTTGTCCTCTGTCTATATCCAATGGACTTACCAGGGGGGGTGTAGTGAGGTTGGTGGATTCATTGCTGACATTGCTAAGTTAGCACAAGCTTGGCTGCCATGCTGCGACTTTTTGCACATGTTACTACATGAATTGTTTTGACAAAACTCTGCTTGTGCGTGTTCACATGAGAACCGTCTGCCTTTTGGCGTTTCTTGCTGTTCTCTGTGGTTTTCATCTGCACATGATGTTCAAGGTCGAAAAACAATATCCCTTGTTGATCTGCTTTGGTCAGTCCCATGCACCTAGACATAACACGACCTGAAATCACAGATGCACTGCTGAAAATTAGTGCTTTTAGTATTGGTTGCATGCATGTTAGAAGCACTCGGAGAACACCTTTCCAGAGAGAAGAGCTGTGCTTGTCCGGAGATGTAAACCTTTGCATATAGACTTTGAGGTATGTGGTCCCCCTGACAAAGCCCAAAGGTCTTCTATTTTTATAATAAATTAGTTTCCTAGCACATCATCTGGTTTACTGGTGTTGCCAGCACAACTGTGTCAAGTGCATCTTTTTTCTTATTCTTATTCTTATTAAGTTTCTACGGAACTAATTTGGTGGCTGCATTTTCTATTGCTAACTGTCTGTTCCTGTCCTGTTCTTGTTTCTTTTTACAGAAGTGAATGATGTGGTCTTGTATTTCAGGCCATGGTTGACAACCCATGGCTACTATTCCATCTAACTTCTCCTGTATGTCAGTGGGCAGTCCTTTCCTTACTGTGTGGTAGAGGTACCTACAGTTCCCCGCTGTTGCATTTCACTTTCCCTAACTCCTGATGCCATTTTTCTTTTAGTCTCACAATGTAATGTGCTGGGTTCTCATTTGGCTGCATTGTTTGGGACATTGGGGACCCATTGTCTGGGACATCCAGGATTTTGAGGCGCTATCGGGACCATGCACTTACTCGTATTTTGTTGAATGGTACACCATCATATTCTGTTGCAGTGAGCGTAATTTTGTTATTGACATTTTTCAAGATGTTTTGTACTTCTTCTCCGATGGGAGAGATGAGCAGACTCTTGATGTCACTTTTTCCGAGGTTTACACCAGCAGGGTGTTTTCCAGGGCTGCTATCTATTTGCCAGCCCCCTGTGTTAGTGGCAGGAGTTATTTTTTCAAATTGTCTTTGTCCATTTGTGACCATGGGACATAGAGGGGTTAGTCGGTTGCGTTTTTGAACAGCAGTGGCATCTGGTGTGACACCCTGCTATTTGCTACTGTCCGTCGCGTGTGGTCATATTTACGTGCATATTTCTGCCAGACGTTTAAGCTTGCCCGCATATACCAGTAGTCCCAGTCTTCATCTCCCACCCCGTGTAGGATGCAGTTTTCTGCTGTTGCCATATTCCATCTCGTGGCCACAGGATCATTTGTGGTGCTAGACCTTCTGTCCAGCCTGCCAAATTATCAGTGAAGGGATTGACATAGAAGTCAGAACCCTCCCGAGTGTAACTATTTCATTGGGTGTTAAATTGTTGCGGTGCAAGGCAGTATTTTTTGCTAAGCATTATGTTATACTTATTCTTCTGTCTAATGGAGTGCATTAGGGCTGTACCTTAGACCCCATTGGATACTTCTTCAGGTCGCCCATGTGTCCCCAACACCTCTAGTAGTTCTATCTCTGTTTTCCTCTTTCTTTTCTCTTTATGTCCATCAGTTTGTGGAGGCTCTCTTTGTGGCATGGTGTGCATGAAGGTAAGAGTGGACGGAGGTGGTGAGCCAAAGGTGTATGTTGTTGCTGATGGTAATGCCTGCAGAGGTGCCAGCTGCCTTTGAGCAGGGGAGTTAGCATGACTAGATGTTGCTGTTGTCTGGGGCATACCCAAGACTTTGGCCTCATTAAGCTGTGGTACTGCAATACTCTGTCTTTCCCCAGGGGTGTATGCCTGTAATGTTTCTTGTGGTGCGGGGTCTGTCCTTACATTATTTGATTGTGCCACAATGTCTACGATACCGAGCATTTTCACTTAATTTGCTGTGCATTTTCTCTACTTTCATTGACAGGGTTCGGACGGCTGCAATGCCGCTGTTGGTGCTGGGTGACTGCACTTTGTGTAGTGGATCTGTGTGAAAGTCTTCAGGTGTTAGGCTATCCATGCTTTTACTTAGTTCTTTTTTGCTTCTCCATTAAGTGTGAAGGAGTAAAGGACTCATGGAATTCCTGCTCACCAAATAGCTGATGGGTAATTGGGAGCGCGAGAATAAACGTACCATCCTTATGTTGGGATGTGGCGCTACTTGATGATATTTGCTCATGGAAGTAGCGATGTGGACTTGGGAGGTGGTGCTGTTCACCAGTGTATGAGGCGCTGGTGTTAGAGTGTGCATTGTGGAATGTTACATTTGATATGCGGGAGGCGTTATCGCTGTCTTCATCATCGTCTTGCTGTTGTGCCACAGTATTCTGTGCTGGTGTGAGCTTCAGTTTGAATTGTGCGTCAATGTGACCTGGTAGTCCTGGTATCACAGTTACTACCCCTGGGCTGTGGGCGCTAAGGGGTGGCAATGTTTGGACTTGTTCCATTAGGTCATCAGGTGGTAGATGAAAGGGATTATCCGATTGTAATTATGAGTGGCCCACATCAGTTTTGTCATTTGAGGTTGATTCTAATTCTAAGCCTGAAGTAATGGTGAGATTGGGATACATGCCGCTCACATGGTATGTAGGCGGTGGGACAATGGGTATTAGTATTGGCTCAGCATTTTCTTTAAAGATGCGTCACAAGGCTAGGGTGTCTTTGCGTTTCTGAAGCTTGCTGCTTGAGTCCTTAGCCTCTAGGAAGGTGGTGACATGGTCTATTGTAGCACAGTCAAAGGTGCCTTCAGGTGGCCATGGGTGTGTTACATTTTTTGTGTGCTTATGTAGTTCCCTGCAGTGTTTTATTATGCGCTGTTCCTGGCCTGTGAAGTTCTTGAGTACATGCTGTAGTGGAGTAGCCATACTGTTGTTATTTATAGAGCTGTACTTGTATGTGACTGGGAGACATAGGGGGGTACTATTATCAGCCTCACCTGTTGCTCTCTCTGTGATGTTGAAGCATAAAACCTGGGACACGGCCAAGAGGACAGCGCTAGTTAAAGGCGTTACTGGAATGAATGTGGAAGGGTGGCCTTCTGAGAGATCAATGATGTGGTTGTTAATGAGATACACGACAATCAGTGGCACTGAGGAGCCACTGCTGCTCATTCCCTAGTGTTTCCTGGAGGACGGTAGTCTGCCTCCAGAGCAGACACCAGCTCCCCTTCTTGTGGCTGACCCCTTATGAGTGCCTGCAAGAGCGGTGAGTGTGGTCCCTAAGAATTGGTTGTTCTATTGTACTATTGGAGTTAGATGTGGATGATGTTGGCATGGCCCGGAGGGTGAGGTCGGGGCTGTGGACTTCCTCTATGTATTCCACAGATCAGGTGGATCCGGAGAAGGAGTCCAAACAGCCGTTAATCACCAATGGAGGAACTGTTGAGTACAGCAACGGTATATAACGCGTGTTGTCTGCAGCAGAAGATCCTTGGGAGTGGTCCGGCCAGACCAGATCTGGGCATGTAGTATCTGGAAGTTATGGTTGGGCCTGGGATGGGTATGAGCAGTACCTGGGTGTGGTAGTTCTATGAGTGTTAGTGCAGACACCCATACTTCTGCTGTGGCTGTAAAATTTACTCCCGGGATGTCCCACGGTAATGTCAAAAGGTCACTTTGGTGTTCAGGTAGTGGAGTGATTGTGTCTGTGTGACTATTGAATACAGCAACCGTTCTATTGTGTAATAAGTGCAGAACTAGTTCAGTTATTTCCTGGTGGTTATTATTCATAACGTGTAGGATTTTTTTTTTTTGCAATGATGAACAGAAGCGTAAAATTGGCAATGTCTGTGTTTCTAGAAATGCCTGCAAAATCTCTCCTCCCCGCTGTCTACCCCTTGACTGACCAGTAGAGGGGGAGAGTCTGGTACTATGGGGCCAGGCACAGAAGAAACGTGAGGGGAAAAGGGTGAGGTGTGTGTGTCAATAAACTTCTGACAATGCATTCATGGTGCAGTACATCAATAGTGGAGCTGCATTTAAATCTCTGTCCAAAGGACTTAAGTAAGTGAAGGTTTGCCTGCTATTTGCAAAGGACATGTGAAGATGCACTTCTAAATTGTAATAGGAACAGGACATGGGCAGGGGACAGGAGGTGGCAGGATGTGTTCAAGGTAACAGGACTTGTAACACAGGAAACAGGTAAAATCAAAATGCACACAACATATACAGCTGTACACCTAGTTATTTGTCTCGCTACAAAAATGTAATGAAACACAATGGAAATTGATGCAGTAGCCACCGATGCGTGAAAAAGAACCACAACAGAATCAATGAAAGATGAGAAAACAGAAAAAAACCACGAGCTAGCAGGCATGCAATAATGGAGGAAGAACATGCATTGTGCATGGACAATTAATTAAAACTGAAATGATGGATGCAGAGAACTAATTTGTACAAAGGAATAGATGCCACGAAGAACAAGGTGTGGTGATGTGAGTCACCGGGGCAATGGAGTGCCTAAGCCTCTGATTCAGGCCTAACTCGTTTGAATAAACCCCACGGACACTCTAGCTAGATCTGGGCCAAAGACCCCGTGCGGTCCTGCGCCCCTTTTATTTATACCCTCGGGCGAGCCCGCCCTCGGGGTGTGTGTGCGTGTGTGGACGGGCCGGGTGGCTCCATCATTACATCCCTCCAATCTTTCGGACTCATAGTCCCAAATGTGGTAGGCCCTAGGCCTTGTTCACGTGCCAAGCATAGTCCTTCAGTCTCTGACTCGGAGTCGGGTTCGGCCGGAGGCTGTACCTTTAACTACGGGGATTTCCACTTGTTTCCGGCTCTTTAGGGCGCTCTACAGGAACACTTTGACTTTCCGTGGTGCTGCTCTGGTTGGCAGGTGCCTCGGGCGCGGTTCTTGGTGGTGTCCGCATTTCTTCACCTTGGCATTGAGAGGTTTCCACCGATACTGGTCCTTCTCCATGCTCGGCTTCCGCAAGTGGCTGCTCAGCTGTTCTCTGCTCTCTAGGGACTCTCTTGAACCACGATGTGTTCCGCATGACCACTCGGGTGCCTCGTGCCTCCGACACCATGGTTCCGTGGACATTCCCACACCTCGGGTTCATAAGCGGTGCGGTATTTCCAGTTCGGGTGCCGGTCCTTCAGTATCACTTTGTCCTCAACCACGAGAGACATAGGTCGGGCTCTTCGAGCTTGACTTGCTTTGTTGTTTGCCCATCTCCTCCTGTTCTGGGTGGCGTTTTGGTCAAGTTCGGGGGACACCAGGACGGGCCAGCCGGGATACAGCCTGAGGGCTTTTCGGAATAGCAAGTGTGCGGGGGCACACCGGGTGGTGCAATGGGTTGTCTGGCGGTATGGACTGAGGAACTGAGAGAGACATTCTTCTGCATCTTCCCCTTTCTCTACCCTGATTCGAAGAGCACGGTTCAATGTCTGCATGAAGCGCTCAATCTCCCCGTTTGCCTGTGGCCACTGTGGGGTGATTTTCCGATGTTTGATGCCCCGGGATGCTAGATAACCCTGAAAGTCTTTGCCCTGGAACGGTGGCCCATTGTCTGACCGAATCTCCTCCGGTAGACCCATCATTGCGAATGTCCGATCAAGTATTGTTTTGACGCGCGAGAATGCAGTGGAGGGTACCACCTCCACTATGGGGAAATGTTGAGTGCGAGTCTATCAGTATAAGCGTGTTCAGGCCGTCCGGGAATGAAACAAAGTCAATACTCAATTTGGACCACGGCTCCTGGCAGGGTTCTTCCGTGATTACAGGGTGTGGCACCGGATTATTGCCTGTGATGGTGCACGAGTGACAGTTACGCACTTCCTCCTCTACCATGGCATCCATCCCAGGGAACCATACTTTGTTCCTCAGCCTGGCATGGTCTTGGACGCTCCTTGATATCCCTGATGTGCCATTCAAATAACCTCTTTCTGCAGGCTCGTTGGGATCACCAGGGACGTGCCTCTTAGCACAACTCCATGGGGGCCTTAGCTGAGCTCACTTTGAGCCCTCCAGACTTGTTGTCTAAAGGCTTGCTCCGTTGCTGCTAACGAACTGACGCCATTGAGGAAGTGTTTCCAGCTCCGATTGGTCAGCGTGTTCTTCACCTTAATGAGACATTCGTTCACCTCTGTTGTTCTACCTATGTCTTCCAACGTGAGGGCAATGGGGCAGGCCTCCTGTGAGATCATCTGCACAAACTCTTCGACCTCCTTGGCCTCTTCTTGCACGGGAGCAAATGGGGCGGCACTCGGATGCGCGACAGGAGGTCAGTGGGATTGTCTGCCCTGGGCCTGAAATGTACCTCAAAATGATATGTCTGCAGCTGCCCGGCCCACCTTTCAATCCGGGGAGGGGCGAGCCTCGCAGTCCCAGCAAACAGCGGTACAAAGGGCTTGTGGTCTGTGATTACCCGGAACTCATGCCCATACAGGTATAAGTAAAAGTGTTGGCAGGCCTATTTTATCGCTAGTGCCTCGCGTTCGATCTGGGCATAGCGCATTTCTGTGGAAGTCAGCGCCCTGCTGGAATATCCAGTGGGTACCCACTCTCTTGACTCAGTCTCCTGCTTAAGAACAGCTCCGAGTCCGACAGGGCTTGCGTCGACGACGACCTCTGTGCGTTGGTTCGGTCGAAAGTACGCCATCATCCTGTCATCAATTGAGGTTCTGTGATTCTCGAACCAGACTCCATTTTGTTTGAGTTGTTCGTGACGCCATTTTGTGTTGCCCTCACGTAGGCCCGTGGAGGTAACCGAACGAATAAAGTTGCATGGTCTTCGTTGTCCATGTACGCATTACTAGGCCTTTTCTGACTTGTGAGTGAACTGCAGGACGCTGACCATCTGAAACTGACCCTTTGCGAAGCCAATTTCTCTGGCTGATCGTTGTCTGAGATTGCCAATCAATGTTCAGGATATCGTTAACTTTAGTTCCCTTGCACATATCTTATCCTATTCAGCATCTGAATTGTTCCTTTTCTTATGACTTTTCATTACATGGGTAGTGCTTTCAATTATGGGTTTGTCCGGCTTGTGGAAATTGAATTTGGGACATTCCTAATAATTAACTTGTGGGTTGATACAATGTAAATCGAGCTTTTATGATGTGATAATGCGTGGGAAAATGTATTTCATTCGTCAGTGTTTGTCGCAGTGGGTGTGCATTTATAATGGGGAAAATCTGGATAAAAAGTGGATGTCTTGCTCTACGAAAGTTGAGCAGTCTCCTGAGTTGTACACCGTGTTGTATTGCTGGGATTACTATTATTAGCTGCAGCTTATAAATTTGATCTCTGACGCCATCCAGAAGTATTCCGTGTCTCTGTATACCAAGACAGGTGAATCCGAAGACTTTGGGCGTGCCCCTGGTGCCGTTGGGTTCTAAAACCCAGTTCTTCACAATGAGGGCACTTTTGACCGATTGGAATGCCCGTCTTGTTTTGCTGACCACGCCCATACTTGCCCAGCTTTGGTCAGGGCCCGCAGGGGCTCCAAGAGGGATGCGAGGTTGGGGATGAACCAGCCACAGTATGTCCCCAGGAAACTCTTGACCTCCGTCGCTGTTGTCGGCCTTGGTGTGCAAGGAGTGTTGCGCCATCCCCCACTGCTGTGGCACACTTTCCCGAAGTGGTTGAGCTTCCCGCACTGTGAGCATGTTTTCCCCTTCGCAGAGCATCTTCCTCCTGCGGGATGGTCCATAACGCAGTTGCCACACATGGGGGTCTGTGATGTCCTTGTGCTTCCTCTGAATTGTTGAGTCCTTCTGCGGATCACGTCGACCCTCTCCTCCTTGATCACAGGTGTGCGTGTCACCGCCGCAGGATGATTTAAGGCCGCCTCCATTTTGTCAGCTCATGCTTTGGACAGTTCATGAGACCTTGCGAGCACTAGTATGTCGTCGAGGGAAATGTGAGGCTGTCTGAGGATGAGGCGCCGGAGTTGAACGGACCTGCAGCCTTGGATGAGCTGTGCACGAATTTCTAGTCTCTGATCTGGCAGTTCACATGAGGTGGCCAGCTTCCTTAAGCGGGCGTAGTAGGCGTCGACGGTCTCCGTGTCGCCTTGCCGCACCTGTCGCAGTTTAAACCACTCGTAATCCGGGTTGATTTGCAGATCGAAATGGCGATTCAGTGTGGCCACAGCCCTGACGGAGTCATCATCGTTACCCCTGTCTGGCACTGTTTCACACAAGTCAAATAAGTTCAGCTCCTGCCGTAGCACATGAGGAGCGATCTCTTCAGCTTTCCGTCCGTCTCTCTGACACTGACGAAATAATGATCCAGGTGACCGATCCAGGAGCGCCATCTTGTCGCTGCGGTGGATGGGTCCGAGAGTTTGCTAAACGGCGGCAGTGGGGCAGCGATACCGTGGCCTGGAGGGGCAGGAATATGCTGGGCCATCTGGACAGGGGGCTTGAGCCTGTGCAGCGGCTTGTTGCGGAACTGGCACGTTTTGATGAGCGGCCCACCAGTGGCGGCTTGAATGCTCATTGTCACGAGGTGGGGCTGGCGCGTGGCGCAGTGTCGCCCTTTGGGCGTGTGAATACACTGGCACGCTGTCTCCTCCTGCAGTGTGTGCGATATGGGGCAGCTTATTGAGGGGCTTCTGGTGTGGCCAGTCGAGCCTTGGTCCACTTCCACTGCCATACACGAGTGTTGCTCCTCCCTGGGCCTTTGGGTAGCTACCCCCGTGTTTTCCGTACGTTTAAAAAAAAAATGTATGCTCCCTTCTTTTGTCTGTATGACTCTGAGCAGTAAAGGCAGCACTCTGATCCCTGGGTCTCAGAGCAGGCCACGCCCTCTCACCCGCGCGGTGTTCTGCGGGGGCTGAAACAGGGCAGCACGAGGCCTGAAGCGGCTGGAGCACCGAGCACACTGGCCCCTCAGCTCGCGAGGGCCGACACAGTCCCTCCGTTCGAGCACAGCAATGCGCGGGCCTTGAAGCGGGTCCTCTGCGTCGTCCGCACCATGTGGGTGTGCGCGCGTCCGGGGATATCAAGCGGCCGGGCCTGCAAGCAAATGTGGTGAGGCGTGAGGGGGGTGGGGAGCAGCATACACTGCGGCTGCCCCGCGATAGGAACGCCTCACCTCGGCACCACGTCCTGCACGTTGCAGGAGATCCACCAGTCCTCAGGAAGCGCCGACACAGGCGCAGGCACCAGCTGCAGGTGGGCTCAGCGGGGTAGGCACCCGCGACGTGGTCTTGGCGGCGGCTTGAGCGCTAGACAGCGCGAGCACTGCGGACACAGGGCACAGGGCCGACGCAGGTCCGCGGGGGCGAGGCATGGGGTAGACCCACCTCGTCGCCAGTGTGGTGACCTTAGTCACCGGGGCAATGGAGTGCCTAAGCCTCTGATTCGGGCCTACCTCATTTGAATAAACCACACAGACACTCTATCTAGATCTGGGCCAAAGACCCCGTGCGGTCCTGCGCCCTCGGGGTGTGTGTGCATGCCTGCGTGTGTGGACGGGCCGGGTGGCTCCGTCATTACACAAGGAACAGTGAATGTGGTTTCACACGCTAAGAACAGAAAGCCACAGGAAGCCACAAAGTGATGCAGTTGAAAGGCAAGAACTTCCCTTTCAATCAAGTGCATCAGCCGGTAAGTATTCGTTGCAGAACAGTGCTTTAAATGGGCCGGTACTCACCGGTACTGAGTACCGGCACTTCTCAGATTTTTCACTCTGAGTACCGGCACTTCTCTACTGCCGTAGAGAGTACCGGTACTCATGAAAAGTAAGGCTCATTGCCTATGCTGGTGAGCCGGAGTGGAACGTGTGTCTGGCAGCCAAGGCGCCGCTTCTTCATTCCCCCATCTGAGCCCCTGCTGAGCTATTCAGCAGGGCTCATTTGAATAATGTCCGGGTGCTCACAATCATGCTGTGCTTGACAGAGCAGGGTCCGTTCAGGCCCAGTGTTGTCAAACACAGTCACATTATCCTGCGCATTTGTGCAAACAAGTGTCAGATGATAGAGGTTTCAGAGGGAGTGGTCAAAAAGAGCATTGTACAACGAGTCACAACTTTCATGGAGAACCTGATGAGGCAATGAACGTTGTATTGATAGTGTAAATGTTATGGATGGATGAGTGAATATGGGTGAATGTATGGATAGATGAATGAATAGATGGATGGATGAGTGAAAGCATGGATGGCTGGGTGAAAGGGGGTGGATGATTGGATAAAAGGGCGGATGATGGGTGGATAAGTGAAAGATTGGATGGATGAATGAAAGGGATGGAGGATGGATGAAAGGGTGGATGATGGATGAGTGAAAGGAGGGATTGAGTGAAAGGGTGAATGGAATGAAAGGGTGGATGGAATAAAGGAGTGAAAGGGTTGATGGATAGATGAGTGAAAGGATTAATAACTGAGCGAAAGGGTGGATATAGAGATGGATGAGTAAAAGGATGAATGGATAGGTTTGGAGATGGAGGGATGGATGGCTAGGTTTGAATAAGAAGGGTGGACAGACGGAATGGTGAAAGCTGAATGATGGATGAAAGACTGAACAGACGACACAATGTAAAGTTTAAATGGCAGACATCAGCAGGTAAATGGTAGGATGAAAGAATGAATGGATAGATCTATGGAAGACAAGAGCTATCTTCTGGGGATGGTCATGATGATTTGCTTTATTTACATTGTGCCATAAGAGCTTTGGGTCAAAGTGGTGGTATTTTCAGTGGGTGAGTGTGTGGATGGATGAGTGAGCAAGGGTGAATGTATAGATGGATGGATGAGTGAAAGCAGTGGATTGCTGGGTGAAAGAGGGTGGATGATTGGATAAAATGGCGGATGATGGGTGGATAAGTGAAAGATTGGATGGATGAATGAAAGGGAGGTAAGATGAATGAAAGGGATTTAGGATGGATGAGTGAAAGGAGGGATTGAGTGAAAGTGTGATGGAATTAAAGGGCGGATGAAATAAAGGAGTGAAAGGGTTGATGGACAGATGAGCGAAAGGATTGATGAATGAGCAAAAGGGTGGATAAAGAGATGGATGAGTGAAAGGATGAATGGATAGGTTTTGAGTTGGATGGATGGATAGGTTTGTATATGAAGGGTGGACAGACGGAATGGTGAAAAACTGAATGATGGATGAAAGACAGAATAGACGACAGAATGTAAAGATTAAATGGTGGATATCAGCAGGTAAATGGTAAGACAAAAGGATGAATGGATAGATCTATTAAAGAGACCAGAGATATCTTCTGAGGAAGGTCATGATGATTCGCTTCATTTGCTTGGTGCCATAAGAGCTTTGGTGCAAAGTGGGGGTATTTTCAGTTTCTTCCTACTCATGTGCTGAAAAATATATGGTTTTGTGCCAAACAACAGCAATTAACAGTATGGCATTAAGAATGTACATCTATTGCAAAAAAAGAAAATGTTAACATATTATAGCATATTATAGCGTTTCTCTTTCACTTTGTGTAATGCGTTAACTTGCTTTGTTTATATAAACACATTTCTCAGTTGTTTTGGTGTGTGTTGCAACTAATATAGAAGTCATGAAGTATCATCATGTCTTGCCTTTAGCCCTGCCCCTGCCCCAAGCCCCGCCCCAAGCCCCGCCCCCTCACTACACCTCTAGCTCATTTTAATGAGTACCTGCACTTATTTTTTCCCATTTAAAGCACTGCTGCAGAAGCGTGCTATTTAGAATTTACAAAACTCCCCAGAAAGCCAGCAGAAGTGGACTGTTGAAATATATGTGGGATTTCTGACCTCATCAGAACCCACAAGAGTTGGGAGATGCAAGACGCGCTCTCCAGTACCTTGCTAAATATAAAGACAGTGGACAATGCTGAAGCCTTGAAGGTCTGGCACCCTGAACAGCTCTGAACTGTGATGTTTATTCCAGGGTCTTTCACTGTGAACTATGCTGTAATTCCAGGGGCTTTCACCCTGAACTATGCTGTCTATTCCAGGGTCTTTCACCGTGAGCTGTGCTGCTTATGCCAGGAGGTGCAAGATGCACTTTCCTGTATCTGGCAAAAGGTAGAAAAAAACACAATAGAAAAGAAAACACAGCCTTACGAGTCAAAACGTTAACAAGAAATCCTGGCTCAGCACCTGCATAGGTGTGTCTCGTGAAAGAGGGTTGCCTGACGTGGCAAGACACCAGGAAGCAAGAACTGTGGCTTAGGGCAGTACTACCCCCATAAGTGCTCGAACCACCACAGCCAGACGCTTTCCCCAGGACAAGACAAACAGAAAAAAACAAAAGTTCTTTGACTTACCCGGGCCTGCGCTGCTGTTCAGTGAGGAAGAGTCTACAAAGGGGACTCACGGCTGCCGCCACAGGAAGAGTTTCTTCGTCTCTTGCAGCCTGGAAATTCTAAAGGGCACAGCCACAGTGGTCGCCAGCTGTTGGAGAGTGGTTTTACCACCCAACTTACCGCACAAATGTACTATCTAAAAATAATAAGATACTCATGTGAAATGCAGGAACTGAGTCAGAGTGGCACCATTTATTTAGATAACTATTGAAACAATCAATGTCAAAAGCATATTGTTAAAAATATACCATTGTGCAATCTAGAAGATAATAAGTGTCAGAGACACATCTTAGATGAAAGGCTAAACCATGCAATTTTGTAAGTATACAATCAAGGCACTGCAAGGAAAGGGAGAGGAAGAAAGAGAAAGTTTCAAAATGAAATGAACATCACAACCCCCATATCCAATTTATAATAGAACAGTTAACCGGGAACACCAACAACGTGCTAGACACTCCAGAAGGTGGTCAACAAATGTACTGAAGGGCAGATTTTTTATACTGTTATAATGAAGAACTACTGACCGCGAACCTTTGGCCATTTCTTCGAAATCGTAGGAACACAGAAGTGACACTACAGTACAAAAGTTTACCAAAAGGTCGATTGATGTTTGACCATAAATCATAATGAAATTGAACATTTAACGAAAATGATTTGCATCACTTCTCGGAAACATTTTAAGACAGCAGATCTTTACAAAAGGTTATAGGTCATCTTCTTAGGCTATGTTGCTGTCTTAATTTCAAAAGCTAGCAGAAAACACATCAAATATGTAGCAATTAAGTGTTCTAGCTAGCCCCCATCTGATTCCTACCCCATTGTGTTCCTCTAATTAACTGATGTTTCGTGTTTTGTGCTTTCTCATTGTGATGTGCAGAATAGGAGTGTACATCAGGGACAGTGGTGACGTGGTGGGGGCCGGGTGCCCACGTGTTCCAGAAAGACAATGTCCTGAGGTTCGTGACTGTCAGGAGGGGAGAGATATCTATAATCTTATGAGACAGTTGTGGGGCCTACCGAGTCTAGTGAATACATTTAGGACACTTTGGGCAATTTAGCAAACACCTACAGGTTGGTTGACAGGGCTCTTTAAGACCCTCATGTTTCAGATGTGGGACAGAAATTACTAAGGCATTATATGGTAAAACTAGACCCTGCTTCACCATCCCAAACACGTAGACACAGTATGGCTAAAGTAAGAAAATACCAAATTGCAAGGGATTATTCACAGATACACAGCTATTTGCCTACAAAAGGAGCAAAAACCGTAGTGAACTATTGACAGCCGGAAGAGCAAATATAGATATCAAGACACACAAAGGCACTGTTCCCTGCTTCAATTGCAGCAATTGCAATAAAGTCATTAAAGGTAGAATCATCAACCAACCAACCAAGGGATACAAAATCAGACATTTCACTACAGCTACATGTGTTTCGAAGAACGTAGTGTGCCTGCTCAAGTGTCAATGTGGATTAGCCTACATAGGCAAAACGGAAAGGTAAATAAAAACAAGATTAAATGAGCGCATAAGTAACATCAGAATCAAAAATTCCAAATTGGTTCTGGCAATACACTTTTTGGCTCAAACCCAGAACATCAGCCAACTACGTTTCTTGATCTTAGAAAAGGTGGATCAAAAGGAAGGAAGAGACAATCGCATATTCCTTATACAATGAGAGACTTTTTGGATAAAACCGTTGGGCACCTTAATGCCTCAAGGCCTTAATGACTGAATTGAATAGAGCAGTTTCTTAAGTTCTGTATCTCACTTTATTCCCCTCCTTTTCTTCCATTTCATCCCAGTTCACATGGTGGTTTTTGTTTTTATCTTACTTTCTTTCCTCAGTTTCCCTCACTCTGACTGTTGGAAATGTAAGGCATCTGTTTAGCCTCATAATCGAGAACCCATTGCAACCATACACCAGTTGATGGTGGTTAGACATTTTACTTTATTCACACTTCATTTTCCGTTCTGTTTTTGCTTTTGGCTATGTCAGACTTTATATTTCAATTTCCCTGTTTTATTCTAACGTTCACCTGATACAACTGTAAATGCCTATGCATGGTTATAATTGACAGTGCCTTGTGGCACTAAGAACGCATGGTGATTACCCATTATAATATGGTGGCTTTTACATCTGTTTAACGCACATATTCCCTCGTTTATCTATACTTTCTTTGTAGCACAGGGGCACACGAATGGCGATTTACAATCAAGTCACGTCTCACACTCCTATCCACCTGTGCCTTTCAATTTGGCCAGAACCATTAATGTTCACACATTGTTAGAGTGGATGATATCTTGTGGTGCCACATACGCAGCGTAAATACCTATTTTAAGATGAGGGCCATTGCGTCTGCCCAACATAATCAGCCTTCGTCTATTTCTACTTCCTTCGACACCCGGTCATAAGGATGGCGATTTCTAACGGAGAAGTACCACCAGGGCAGTTTAGAGAATCCATGTTATTTTGACAAGGTATTTTCATTTTACTAGGCATACGTGAAGTTGTTCCCTGGGTAGTGCCCGCCACCAGCAGTGAATGAATGACCTTATTATTACCAGTCACTTGCAAATTGGCATGTTTTGTATATCTTTCTCACTTGCATGTTGGTGATTAACAGCACAGGCGTTAATTAGATGCCCCTTTCACCAAAGGAATTTTAAACGTTGACGCCGATACAAAAGTACAACGTATTTTATTTGCACAATGAATTAAAATCATTGCAATTCATACAAAACAAGGTAAAACACTGTCCATATTTTATTTAAAAATGGTATTCGGGGGAGCATGGGGGGGCATAGCTGGTAGGGTGATCATCTTCTGGTAACAGGGAATTATTCTGACACATGAACTTTACAAAACGGGCGGCCATCTGCGCTGAGTCGCCCCTCATACACTCCTCTAGAGCTTCTTGGCATGTCCGGATGTTCAGGATATGCCAAATTGTGCACAGTAAAAAAGTTTGTAAGGGAGTAAAGTTCTGCAGATGCGCAGATTGTGGATTACATTTTCTTCCCCTCTCTTACAGAAACGGCACTGTGCAGGCACATCATTTTTTAACCTCCCGCCATACTTATACACCCTCGACGAGATTAGGCCAAAACGTAATCTCATTAGATGGCGTTTCACACGTGGTTTCATGGATGATGACAAATAGTGTGGAAGGGTTTTAGGGCCATAGAGTTTTGATGCCCAATTGCCATTGGAAAGATTCTTCAGGGTTTGAGCATCATGATTCAGTGACAAGATCTTTGCTTGTTTGGTCAGGATTTTGTAATCGACACTATGGGCAGCAAGTTTGCCCATATGCCTTGAGCCTCTAGTGCGTCCAGGCAGAATGTTAGAAATTGGTGCCAAGGAGTGCTAGGGTTATTTAACAAAGACCATATGCAGCTCTTTATTGTGAAGTCACAAGCCGTCTTCGTTTTTAAACAATAGGCAATGAATCTTGCTTTCATTACCCAATGTTGGGATGACAAAGAAAACTCCAAGCGGATTTGGGCATGAGAGGTCGATAAACAGAGCATGCACTTGTCACCAGCACCTAATAATTAGATCTGAATGCCCTATACAGCCGGCCTCTTTAGTTGACATCAAGAGTAGTATTGCTACTTATCACGTATGGTCGGTGGCCTTGCACATTTAAATTTAGCGGCTTGTGTTTACTCTCCACTATATGTATCTCTGCATATCTACATACAATGACTAGAGCATGCATTTCACGTATCACCCAGTATACGGCACAGCCGTATATTTTTGAGATCATACACAAGGCGGTCACCAGTATGTTCACAATTTGTTCTCAGTTTGACCACAAGGATAAGACGAGACGTTGTTTAAAAATATGATTGTTATCACTGTGATCAACACTCAAGATCGGACACCTAGGGGAGTGGGTCACCCTCACCCCTGTCAGTTGTTTCATTTTTGCCTTGGCTTATTATTTTTCAGGAACATACCACCCGATGAAGGGCAGCAACATGCCCAAAATGCATTGGGGATAACTGTAACCTTGTTTGATGTTCACCATTGACACATATGGTTTATGTTTTCACATGAGTGATGTGGACAACTATAACATGGAGTAATATCCAATGCCTATAACTTGTTGTGTGATTTCAATTGTCATAAATTTGGGACAAAGATAAGAGATTAAAATGTAGCCTCTCTAATTCAGTTTCATGACCACTACGATGAATTGTATGGGTTGTTAATTAATGCCAGTAAAGGTAAATTCCTCTTTGTTTGAACTTACAGTGGCCTAACCTTACTGACAAATAGGTCCAACCCCTTTCGTAATCATCTTTCTAAAAGTGGCATTTTAAGACTTACAACTCAGAATCTAACTTCACCATCAGTTATGATTTTAAATTGGGAGTCCAGAGACATGAAACTTGAAATACCTATCATAATTGGGGATTATACTTAAAAGATATAATAAGGTAATCCCAATGTTGTCTTGTGAGAGAGAGAGCGAGGCCCTGCAGTAGTGAAAAATGAAATCTGTATTTTGTATTTGTAAAGCGCATAAACCAAAAGGCATCAAAACGCTATAGCCGGCAGAGGTAAAAGATTCAGCAGTTAAGGTTGCAAAAAAACCCAAGTTTTGACATGCCTACAAAAGATGGAATAATAATTTAGGTCCACAATATGTGCGGGGAGAGTGTGCCATAGCTTGGCCACTGCCATAGAAAAGGCATGCTAACCCCATATTGCCTTCCTGAACCTGGGGACAATCGCTTTCCTCTGACCTGCCGAAATCAACTATCTATTCGGAAGAAATAATTTGAAGGCTATTGTCAGATAGCAGGGGCCAAGCCGGTTCATTACCTTATAAACCAGACACAGGGCTTTAAATATCAACCGCTTCCTCACTGCTAGGGATTGGAGTGTCCGCATTCCCTCTCTCACTGAGAGATGTTTAGTAATTACCAATACCAACCGAGCCACCACATTTTGGATGACCTGAAGTTTATTCAGCGAATACAGGTTGGCATTCAGATACAGGTCATAACAGTAGTCAAAGCTGGATGTTAGAGCAATCACCACTGAGACTCTGAGCTCTACAGGGAGAAAGGAAGAAATCATCTTCAAGCTCTTAATAATCCAGAAGCAGTATGTATAAATAGGGAAGGTTTAGGCCTGGCAAGATGTTTATCTTGCCAGGTCAAAGAGGCAGTGTAAAACAGCAGATACAAGCTCTGCAGTGGCACGCCTGAGCCATGGTTTGAGGGCTATTTAAGTGGGTGGCATAATGAGTGCCGCATGTCCACTAGTAGCATTTAATTTAGAGGCCCTGGGCACATTTAGTGTAAATGAAATATGCCAATTGGGGTTAATTCAATGTTACTATAATTAGAGGAGAGTGCACAAGCACTTTAGCACTGGCCCGCAGTGTAAAGTGTGCAGAGTCCTCAAACCAGTATAAATGAGGTCAGAAAATGGAGGGAGGTAGGTAAAAATTTTGGGGAAGACCACAATAAGGCTGTCAGGCCTAACATGGGTTTTCTGTTTGTTCCGGGTATGATAGGCAATACACTGGGTGCAGTATATGTGGAAAATTTGGAATGTGACTATAAGTGAAACATCGATTAAGAATTCATGTATTTTGGTCAAAAGTATCACCCCATGTGTGTATGGGTATATAATTCCCATCTGTTTTCAGCATCTATATATTCTAGGGTTTCTATATCTGCCAGGCTCATCCCTTTTCTGTATTTCTCTGGGTCTCCTTAGCGGGGTATTATGAGAAGTCCTTGTTTTCTAGTAGTTTGGATGCCTCCAGGTGAAAAACTGTTCACTCCAGTATTGGAACTCTCTTAGATTCACATGCTTGAATCATTCCCTGTCGTCAAGATGGGTGTCCCCGGTATATCAAAATAGCAAAGGAAAGCTAGTACAAACTGGAAAACCTAGGCCTAGGCCCATTTCACTTTTGTAACATATCCCTCTCTTTTTGGAAAAGAGACCAAAAGAAGTCCTTAGCCAATCAGAACAACCCCGCCTTCTAAAACCCTCCTGAGAGACATCAGACCATCAGATTTTCTACCGCATGTTGTGCTAGGGAGTCTCCACTGAGCTCTGCTCAGTTTTTTTCCTTAATTGCTCTCTTGCAAGGTTTTTTCCTAAACCTTTTTAGCACTTACTGTGCTTAGTTTATATTCTTCCTGATGTCGGACAAGGAGAAGAAAGGTCTTTTTAGAGCTTGTGCCACCTGCTCTAAGAAAAGACTCCACATGGATGATCCTGATAAGGACTGTATTTACTGCCTGTATCCTGACCACTAAGCCAAGGATTGTAAGGTTTGTCATACCTTCTCCACCAAGACTGAGGGATCGTGAGGGGTGACTTCTTAGATGGCTCCAGAAGCTGAAATCCAGAAAAGAGCCTATTTTTAGTGAGGAGAGTGATGAGCTGCACCGTCTTCATCTTCCAGTAGGTCTCACAAGAGGGGAAGATCCGAACATCACTTATATGGGGAGTGCCCTCATTAAGCCTAATAAAAGACCACCCATGGGTCTTACAGGCTTAGTCCTACAAAATCACCTCACTGAGGTGAAAAGGAGAGGAGAGGGCTTCTGTCAGGAGACAGCAGAATGAAAAAGACAAGTTCTGTACCGCCTTCGGACCCTCCTGAGAGCAGAAAAACCTTTGAGAAGCCCTCTTCTGTCCCTCCTGAGGAAAAAACCACTGATGAAGAAATCCTCTTCACTGTTGACGAGGAGCAAGGTTTTCCAGGTCTCCACAACTAAGGGTCAGTCATTATCAATACTAGTATTCAGTTCAGTGTGAGAACAAACCAAAATATTGTGCATGCACAGCATTGCTTTACACATGCACACCGGTATACAATTTACTTTCACCTATTTTGCAAATAAACACTGAAGTGTGCAGTTGATATAAATGACCACAATGGGAACATAAATTAATAGTCAGTGTTGAAGAGCTGCGGAGCAATAACGTTTGCTCTCTCACACAAATGAATGTGTTTGATATGAGTACCACTGGCCAATGTTATTGTCATTGGGGCAGGAATGTCCCCTGCAAAATGTAGAGGTGTGTACCCCTTCCTTTAGTGCTCAAATGCTGTTGAAACTGGCATCCTGACTTCTTTGTTGGCCTTTCAACCATGCTAATGTGGAATGCACACAAAGCCCTATATCTGGCAATGGTAACAAAAGGTCCATATCATATTTGTGACCTGGACGGGTGCACTAAGAGTGTTCTCGTAACCTACATGGGATTACTGATTATGTTCTTTTTTTTTTTTTTTTTGAAAACCTTTATTATATCATTCACAAAAATTACAGGAGTAGATCTACAACCACAGGGGCCGGGCACTGAAGTTAGGAGATACGTATAAGAAGTTCAATAACACAGCTCTTCAGCCGGCAACCCTGAGGTCCGGCAGCGGTACAGGATATATGTTGCATTGAACATAGTGCAGATCGTATGTTATTCATAAGGTTTTCATTTTGCATTCAACACCACCCTCCCCCCCACCAGAGACAAGATAAAGAAGAAGATACAGGATATACGGACCCACACATTCGGAGATATAATAAAGGTGGGTAGGTGTAGGAAGGTAGTCGCGGACCAACTTAAAGGGAGAGTAAAGACACAAGCGCTAGCTAGCTCAAGGAGGGTAAAGAACCGAACAACCGGTCTCTCATCGTAGCCGCCCACCCTCAGACCCTGCCCACTTGTATACTCCAGGATGAAACAGAAAGTACTGCTACCGGACACTACAAGAAGAAGAAAGGGGCCATAGAACAAAACAAAGGCAAAATAACAAACCCCCCCCACACCCTCCACCCTGCACCCCTGCAATGGCTACGGCCTACCCCACTAGCAGCGTGCCTGTCGCCCACAGGAATACCCTAAAAAGAGGGAAAAAGAAAGAAAAAAGGGGCCATAGAACAAAAAAAAGGCAAAATAACAAACCCCCCCCGCCCTGCACCCCTGCAATGGCTACGGCCTAACCCACTAGCAGCGTGCCTGTCGCCCAGAAAGATCCCTAAAAGAGAAGAAAAGCGGAGGAGGAGAGATAAAAACACACTCCCGGACTCCTTTACCCTCCACCAGATGAAACCACGCCGAAACACGGTCAAAATAGAATACAGCGAAATATAAAATCAGTCCGGGGAAGCAAAATACACACCACCCAACTCTCGTATATTACAGGTCACAATCCCAGCAGCGATGAAAATATTATGCCAAACCCAAAAAAGATGCAAGTTAACCCTGGCCGGTGCGGTTATTAACCAGAGCACTTATAATCCAGACCACAACAACAGTGAAAGCAGCAGAGCGTTCATAGAAGTTCAAGTCAGTATGAGCGAGTCGAAAAAAGGATAAAAGTGCATGGTATCCACAAAGCAAGTGAGGAAAAGCGTGGAAGGATAATAAAGCTCTCCGATAACCACTGGTGATCTTGTTGAGGCACTCAAGGTTGTCCATGTCGATGTTCAGTGGGTAATGGCTCAGGCAGGGGAAGCTGACAATGTTCACGGGCGCGCAAACCATCCTGTAGGGATCAGCAGCGCACACGGAATCCGGCTTCCGCACAGGGTCCTCGAAGTTGAGCCCACAATGGTCCATAGGTAGTACAGCTGGCTGAAGTAATGCCGAAAAGTCGCCGTCCGGTCTTCGGCAGATATTGTCCATTGTTGCAGACAGTGTTTGGTATTGGACGATGATCTGTGAGTGGAGCGCCCCAATGGCCGCCATTCGGCATGCAGCGATGGTGTGCCTTCTGTCCCCTCCATCTCCTCTCACGAAGTGACATAGCAGGATATGAACCCTGGAGGTCGACTACTCCGGGTTAGCAGGCACAACCGGAGCAGACAACAACAATGGGTGCCCTCACCTCATGATTACTACACCTTCGCCGCTAGTCAGGGCTCCGGTCCGTCACCTCCGGGAGGCTTACGGTGTCTCCAGGTGCCGGATACAGGACCGCAGCAACCGAAGAGCCACGCTGCAGCGTCTGCGGTGTAGACAGGATATTAAATCGTCATTGGAAATGAGTAAAGTGTGTCTCCGTTTGAGAGACCGGACGAATCCCAAAGTCCTCAGCCGATGTTGTTCAACTCCATCCC
Organism: Lissotriton vulgaris; assembly: GCF_964263255.1. Classification (NCBI taxonomy): domain Eukaryota; kingdom Metazoa; phylum Chordata; class Amphibia; order Caudata; family Salamandridae; genus Lissotriton; species Lissotriton vulgaris. Next base: position 1,316,192,718 of record NC_141695.1, read on the forward strand.
GGGTGGGTTGGAAATCGAGGCCCCGGCTTCCACGCTGAGGTAGGCCGAGAATGAAACACGGCGTATCTTCGTCACCCGATATGTTAAAAGGTTCGGGATTGCACCTTCAGAGTCAGTAACTCCTCGCGTACACGGGAGTCAGGTGTAAAAGCAGGATAAATTGCAGGATATACGAGCTGCTGGCGGAGGTCGGCGGAGCCAGGAGCTTATGCGGCCATCTTGTTTTCCTGCGTAGCTCCTCCCTCCTATGTTCTGGGTTTACCACATAAAACAGTGGTGGCACTGTACTGTGTTTGGTGGCTTATTCATCTTAAAGAGACATTTTTTCTCTGTCAAAGGAGATTTTGGTCTACTGACCCCACTCATGTAAGGTTCTGCTTTAGTGTGACAACTTCCCCAGATCCTTGCACTGCATTCTGTGTGCATCTTGAGAGCGTGCATATTGGACCTGACAGCGTTAGGGTGGTCTTCCCCTAGCCTTTTACCTGCCTCCCTCCATTTTTCTGAACTCGTTTTTGCTGGTTTTAAAACTCTGTGCACTTTACCACTGCTAACCAGTACTAGAATGCTTGTGCTCTCTCCTCTAAACATGGTAATATTGGCATATTTAAATGTACTTGTAAGTTTCTAGTAAAGTGGAATCCCTTGTACCAGAGCCTTTAATCTAAATGCTACTAGTGGGACTGCAGCACTAGTTGTGCCACCCTCTTTAGTAGCCCTTTAGCCATATCTTAGGCCTCCCTCTGCAGTGTACACTGTCATGGTGCCCTGCATAACAACCCTTTTGCCAGGCCCAGACCGTACCTTTTATACATATAACTCACCACTAAGGTAGGCAGGGTGCAATGTATTTAAAAGGCAGGGCATGAACACTTAAGTTTTACATGCTTTTTCCTTTTTATTAGCCAACAAAATCAACATACATTTACAATGAGATAATTTTAACAAGAAGAAAACAAAGTAAGAGGGATCAGAGCATGCTTTTCATCACCCTAGGCTTTTAGACATTTCACATAGATATACATCATGTCAGGGCCAAACAAACAACACAATCAGAAAAAAAGAGAAAGAAAAAGGGGATAAAAATAAAAATAACGAGCATAGGAAGAGATTACCCCAACATATAAACTTGTAGGAGGAATCGTGGTTTGTAATTTGACACTTAAATGAAATTAAATTATATGTCGGGGCATGCTAACATGTAGGTTAGACAGAATAATATTTATTTCAAATACTCTACTAACACCCTCATATCTTAATACCTAACGTAGGTTTCTGTGATCCCTTTAGAGCGTAGAGACTATATTCCAGGTTACATATGGCATAAAGTTTGCCCCTCCACATTTCAAAGGATGAAGGCTCTTTTTCCCTCCATAATGACGCTATACATAGTCTAGCCACCGCCACAGCTATGAAAATCTGATGGAGCGAATCTAACACAAAACCCTTTACCTGTGTCACCAAACCAGGAGAAAGAAAACTCTCTCACTATTTATTCATTGGTGGGGCCCATAACACCGAAAAACCACACACTCTCACACAGTTCCTGAATCAGTGATAGCTTAGACGAGCTGCAAGGCATGCGGGGTACCTTATTAAAACTGTACAATAAATATATACATTTTATATATTTTACTTTAATAGCTATCAGTTCAAACAATACATCAAAGTACTCCGCTATTTGGTCGATGGACCAACTAGTAGGAATCAGTTGATGGAGATTAAGACCAGTTCAATCGGTTTAAACCTTTAGCATCTATTTATCATAACTTTTATTCTAATGACAACAGACTCGAGTTTTATTTTCATAAGACTTTATCTAAAGTCTTTAAATGATCATTTTAAAATTCGATTAAGTTTATTAGGCACGTACATCTAAGCATTTATTATAACGCAATCAAGCATTAGGAAAATTAGAAATGGAAAATACTCATTACCCCTTAGCCATAGGGCGATGAAGAGAATGGTCCACCTGAAAATTCAACCACAGATCACAGGATAGGTTCCCAAGCTGGCTGGCTGTCCCTCTAACTTCCTCAAATGTCTCCCTTCTGAGATAGAATTCCCGCGACGTTCTCGTTCCTTTTCCCCATCAAAGTTTAGAGTCCAAAATCTTTTAAAGTCTTTGCATCATAAAGAAAAATTCGTCTCAACTGACAGCATGTCGTGCTGAGCAAAGGTGCGAAAAATGAAAGTCATTAGAGCATAAGCTCACGCAACACACCCATATCAGCATATTGTGCCCATTAAGCAAGCTTGTCATAGGCACAGGCTCTTTTATACCCTTTCACTAACTTTCTATACCCAAATGTGAAACTTTTAGGGGCTACATCCATTTCTGATTTGTTCTTTGGAGGGGTGGGGATGATCACCTCATTGTCCTCCTAGCTCAAACCAGTTCCCAAATCCCAAAGTAATTCTGAATTTTCACATTACTTCATATATATTTTCATCTATTATTCTGTTAAAGTTCCATGTATCTGTTTTCATGGTCATATATCTGCTCATCCTCTGGAGAATAGTTCTCACATCCGTTACCATGCCTTTGAATGGTTCTTTTGGCACAACTACTGTTTCAGGACAGGCTGTCCTTGACATCTCTCACTCCGGACATAGGCCATGCACTCTTGACTGAACATCCATTCTGAACATGCATGGGGGCCTTCTTTATTTCTTTTGCGCTGTCGCATTTCACATCAGCCATTTTCCAAATAAAACTTAGCAGAACCAGATCGGAACTAATTTGAAAGGAAGCATAACATAAATTAGATATAGAATATAAGCCCTTCTGTTTACCACCCACCATTCTAATTACCCATGTTAGGTATTACCTAGCAAAAGAGACATTTAAAGCTATTATACTTACCATCTGCATTCTTTGCCACATTACAATTCTTTTTACAGCAAAAATAGATGCACTTTACTCTTCTTTTCTACGTAATCTCAAACCCATATTAGTTTGATTCACGTTTTATTAGTACATTAGAATTTTGCTAAATAGCAGTTAGTTTCCCACATGTAGTGTCTAAATAAAAGGTGCAATTGTTGATTAATTCACATGCTTCACATGATTAATATCATTAAGGTTATGAGGTCATTAACTTTGAAGGGGGTACAAATATTTGTGTATTTCCCCTGCTCCATCAACTCCCCCCTTTGGTGATTTTTAACATCACCACAAAACCACGTCCTAAATTTATAAGAATCATGTTTCTTGTCCTTTTTCTTGTTGGTTTAGCTTAAGCAACGGTATCTTTCATATTCTGTCTCCTAGATTTGTTGTACAATTTATCTTTCATCTCTTCTAGTTCAATTTCTCCCATTTCTTGCTTTCTTTGCTTGTTTTTCTCAATTTGCCTTTTTGTTTTATATTCATTTTTTTTTTCTTAACACACATACAGACTAATCTTAACATCAATGTCATTAATATTACTACTGTCACTGGTATTAGTATCTTACCCACTAATGAACTACCTATTTCTGCAAACCATGTCTTTATTGTTGAAAAACTCTTACCAAGTTTCTCAAAAACACCATCAACCTCCAGTGGAGCAATGTTTTATGCAATTCCATAATATTTTTAATGTACCTTTTTATATTTTGACTTTTGTCAGGAATGTACGTACAACAATGTTGCACTTCCAACATTCCAACACTCCACAGACCCCTCCTTCTTTTGCTAGAACAATGTCAAGAGCAAGTCGATTTTGCATCACCATAGCTCTCATAGTACCATTTCAGTATTTACCATTAAGAATCCTCCCGCAGTATTTGCTGATAAACGATCTACTATTGTTGACAGTTTCTGAATCTTATTTGCATTCAAAGATATACCCACTGCTGGTATCAGTGGTCCAAAAATATCACCGACTATTTCTGAAAAACTTTCCCTCCTTCTACGTGTTAGTGGTTTACATATCTCGTGTGTTCCTTTCCTCCCTCTAACTACATGAAATATTTTTAGAAAGACCAGGCCTAGGTAACATGCTCCGTACCAATGGTCCGGTAAACTGTAATAAGCTTAGTTTCCACATATAAAATAGATCCCTGTAAATACTGGATCTTTTCTTCCTTTGAACCCCTATCCCCCTGTAATTCTGTATGTGCCTTTGCATTCACTGGCACCCACGGAATAGTTGTCATACATGGTGTTATCTCTACATAATGTTCCTTGCTGTGGCAAGGCTAATCCTATTGCTATATTAAAATCACTCCTATCATAATTCCCTTCCTCAAAACCCCAAGGTGGAGTTTTCATCTTTTCTCCAGTTGCTTTTCTTTGAAATTTCATCCTTCTATCTTCTCCCATATCTAGAAACACTTTTTCTTCTTTTCTCAATTTACAAGTAGGATTATATCTAAATGCATATTCTAAAGTTAATTCTTTTGTCTCTAAGAAAACTTCTCCCAAGACTTTACCAGGCTTCACTTTGTTTAGTTCAGAACCTATAGAAACTTTAGCAAAAACATAATTTATATCAGAATGATAATATTCTAATTTGCTTGTTCTATAAAAAAACTAGCTAATACATAGCAAGTTATTCCATACGTCAAAGGAAGATGACGATAGGTTACACCTTATGACACATACGCAGGTAGCTGCATATATGCGTACGTCTCTAACATCCATTGTCTCAACATACTCGTACAGAAGTTTTGTAAAAAGATTCTTTGAAAAGTCATTAATTGATCTATCTCTATGAATCTCAGTATTATCTACCGGTGTTACAACATTCTATATTTTTTACACATTATAACTGGTTGTGTTATTATTCATTCCAGACAAATTTTCTGCATTCAGTCTAAGTGTAATAATTACTACTAAAAATAACCAAATAAGCATCAGTAAACCTGTACAATAAAAACACAATCTACACCATCTGCGTAAAAACCTACACCTAGATTTTCTATTTTCATTCTCTGCCAAATTAAATTATTTATTCCAGAAATATATATCTAAAAGAAAATATGTATCTTTCCACACTTGGAATTATGTTCTTTGAGTCTACCACTCGTCGTCTATGATGGGAAGGCATTAGCCGCTGCAGTCTATGGGTCGGAATTATGGCGTTTCGACAAGACTGCAGATCTAGTTAAAGCTGAGAATAAATTTCTAAGAGATCTAGTCGGCCTCCCACTCTCTACCCCCTTAAAACCACTTCCTCATGATCGACGATCAATCAAAGACATAGTTTACCTCCGTCCATTACTATATTGGGTGCGTCTAAGAAGGACCCCAGAGTTGGCAAGCTATGCAGCAGTCTTTGATGAGCTAATGGAACTTAATAGTTCAAAGAAAATCGTATGGCTGAATAAATTGAGGGAGTTGGTTAACAATCTAGGGTTGAGTGAAGCGTGGCTATACCAGTCCCCCCCCCCCCCCCGAAAGAAACGGTTAAGAAAATCTACTGGAACTGGGTGCAAGACAAGGATCTAAAAGACACTAGGTGGTGCACCCTAACTGACCAGTTCCTAGATCACAAACCGGAGAAGAAGCTGGAACCCTTTTTAGATTTTATCAAAATACCTAGAGACAGAACTCTTTATCTAAAATTGAGGTACGGGACACTTCCCTTGAATGAATTTACTAAATGTTGGAAATCTCCCTTGTCCCACCAAGCTACTTGTCCGGGTTGTGCTAACCCCCCCCGAGTCCCTAGCACACTTTTTGTTTGCTTGCAGCGCCTATAGGGGGGTCAGGAAAAGATGGCTGAAACCTGTATGCAGGGAACTAGGAGTGAGACACTGTATGATGGCCCTCCGAATTTTGAGAACGGACACAACATCTATGATGGTCATCTGTGGAATAGCAAAGTACTTGGGAAGAGCCTGGCAGATACGTTCAAAGCTTATCTAGTCGAAAACGAGCTAGTAAACTAAGATTCATTAATCTGGCTGATTATGGAAAGATTATCACTGCACTTTATGTCCTTTGGCCTTTCAAATGTATATATTGATTTGTATTTTAACATTTTTATTCCTCTTGTATTTCGAAACACGATCAATATGTATTTTATTCTTTAATAATGAAATTGTATCTACTTTTATGATAAATCTTTATCGAATAAGGTATTACAACAACAATATTTCAGATTAGGTCTTTTTACTCTTTTCGGTCTTTTAAAATGTTCTTTATTCTCTGTTGTTTGACCCTCTTGACTTATTTCATTCACTTCTTCCTCCTTTTCTTTATTCACATTTATTATTTTAAATTTTAGTCCTTTATTTTCTTTGGGTCAATTATCTCCTTTCTTGGTCTTTTTACTTCAGTCTCTGTTATCTTTCGTTCCACTTTACAAGCTCTCTTTCTTGGACTTCTTCTTTGTTCTATTTATCCTTCAATCTCCTCTGAATCTGTTTCAGACCTTATTTCACTTCTTTTTACTTCGAACCTTATGATTTCAGATTCTTCGTCTGAGTTTTGCTCCTCTTTTGTTATCTCAGTTCTTTCAGGATGAATTTCACCAAAACTTGTACTTGGTTGTTCATCATCACTGTGAGTTATTTCTGTTTCACCAGTTTCAATATCAATAGTCTGTTTTTCAGAATTTTCTGTTTGTTTAGCAGAGTCCTCAATCTGTTTTTCACCAGTTTGATATTGTCGTTTTTCAGTTGCTGTACTGGTGTTCAATCTTTACAGATGTCGACTTACAGGTCGATCTTCAAGATCTGGAACTCTGATTATTTCCATCTCTGCTTCAGATGCTGAACTTGGGTCTAAAATTTCCAGATGTCAACTTACAGGATTGTGGTTGAAGGGGCCTGCTCGAATGTGAATTAGCGATTTCTAGATAAATCTTCTCAATTTTGTGCGTAAAAAATTGGGTGAGATCCTCGCACTGGCTTTTTTTAAGGGCAGAGGTTTTGCTAGGGTCTCTGAGTTGCTTCCATTATGGCTGCCACTGTACATACAGCATACACAGCACTCAAAACTCCTTCATCTGCCCTCAAACATGATCCATCCACAAACATCACATAATCTGATCCTTCTAGAGGTTCATCTCTGATGTCAGGTCTTGGTTTTGTACAGATTCAAGTACATCCAAACATTTGTGATCCACATCATCTTTGACTTCTGCATTCACTGCATCAGGCAATAGGGTGAAAGGATTCACATTTATGCATCTCACAATCATCACATTGTCTGCACCCAAAATCACTTTCTCATATCGAGTCAATCGACTGTGGGTCATGAACTGGGTCTTGGTTCTGGTTCGAAGAATTTCAACTGAATGTAGAACATATACTTTCACAGGATATCCCATCACAATGCCTTCACTCTGTTCCAGACTTACACAAGTAGCTGATACAGCTTTCAAACATCCAGGTAATGCTTTCGCCACCGGATCCAAAACAGCTGAAGAATAAGCTATTGGTCGTCTCATTCTTCCATGCATTTGTACTAACACTGAAAGTGCACATCCGTCTCTTTCACTGCAGTACAGTTCAAATTCTTTCTCATAATCAGGCATTCCTAATGCTGGAGATTCACACAAACTGTTCCTCAATAAGCTTCCATCTTTTTCTCATTCATTACAATTGGGTCTTTTACATCCCCTTTTGTCAATCGCTGCAAAGGTTTTGCAATCAATGAAAATCCACTTATCCACTGTCTTCAATAACCAACTATTCCAAGGAACATTCTCACCTCTTTCTGTATTGCTGGGGGTCTCATTCCTTTGATAATCCTGATTCTTTCTGTTGTCACTTTTCTCATCCTTTTTTCAATCTTATGACCTAAATACTGTACTTCTTGTTGACAGAATTGTAGTTTAGAAGGGCACACCTTATGTCCTCTTTCTGCCAAATTGTTCAATAATGCAATTGAGTCAGAAATGCAAGCTTCTGCTTTTTGATGCCAACAATAGGTCATCAATGTATTGAACCAATACAGATTTCTCCGGCAATGTTAAGCTCTCTAAGGATGTCTTTAGTATCTGATTAAAAATGGAAGGACTTTCAGTATACCCTTGAGGAATTCGGAGCCATGGCAAAATACGCTCACCAAACCTGAAGGCAAAAATAGGTTGACTATCAGGGTGTAATGGAATTGAGAAGAATGCATTACACAAATCAATGACTGAATACCATTCTGCATTGTGCGGAATATGGTATAAAATTACAACAGGATTTGGCACAATTGGACAACATGGAACACCAATTTTATATACCTTTCTCAAATCTTGCACTATTCTAAAGGTTCCGTTAGGCTTTTTCAGTCCCATTATAGGTGAATTACATGGACTACTCATTATTTCTTTTAAAATGTCTTGTTCAATCATTTTATCAATTACTGGTGTTATTTCTTCAATTATTTCAGGTGTCAATTTGTATTGAGGGGTATTCGGGTAAATTGCTTCTTCTTTTATAGTAATTTTTACAGGATTTACTCCTTTCATCAAACCTATCTCTTCGCCTGTAAAGTCCCACACCTCATTCTTAACTGTCCTTTTCAATTCAATGGGAATCTTTTCTTTATAAAAAACGGGAAACGTGTCACTTTTTCCTGAATCGATCACTGACATGGTAATTTTATACAAAACATTGTCATCTGACATTTGGAAAGCAATGCCATCTGGGGTACAGTAAATGGCACAGTTAATTTTACACAATAAATCGCGTCCCAGCAGATTTACAGGACTGCTGTCGCACACCACAAAACAATGCATCTCTTTAAAGGGACCGATTTCCACCTCTACTGGTTGGGTAAGATGGGCTTTAATTTGTCTGTTTACCACACCTACAACTTGGATATTATCTCCTGAGAGAGGAAGGTTTGGACTTTCTACTGATCTAATAGTAGAACGGGTAGCACCAGTGTCCACAGGGAAAGTAACATTTACACCATTCACCTTTCCATCCACAAAGGGACCTGACTGATCTCCCTCTAGAGTTGTGCCAAGCACGCACTCCTCTTCCTCTCCTAGGCACCGTCATAAACTTTCATACGATTCATTTCCATCCGGTTGTAACCAATACTGCGTCATAGCAGATGCACGCGGCAATTTCTTTACTTGCTCTCCACCGTAGAATCCTGTCTCTGCACTGTATCTTTGAGGATTTATACTCTGTGGGAGAGGTGGCTGTGGCACCTGACTCTGTTGAGTAACTACCTGTTGCTGTGGAGATGATTGGTAACTCACCCCATTCTGCACCTGTGGATTCAATGATTTATTTTAGGTATTAATTTTTTGAGGTAATGTACACTCGTTCTTCCAATGCCCTAATTTTCCGCAATTATGACATAGCCATTTCTTTTTAACTTCTTCTACATCTATTTGACCTTTTCCTTTACCAATGTTAGGTTTCAATTTTGTCTGCCCTTTCTCATGAAATTGATTAATTATCTGAGCTTCTTGCTGTTCTGCAACTTTCACCTGTGCCCACATTGCCTTTTCTTTGAGCTTACCTTGTCTAGCATCAATGTCATCACTACAATATTTTGCATATCTCAGTACCTCATCCACTGTACTCGATTGCCAACACAGCATGTGCTGCTTGATCATTTCACTTATCTCAGGTCTCAATCCAAACACAAATCAATACACAAAGTGACTCATATCCTTTTCACTCAGGGTCTCATATCCACTATACTGTATGAAAACTAAAAGTAGCCTTTCATAATAAGCATATACAGATTATTTAGCTTCTTGAGTTGTTCTATCAATATTTACCCAATCTGTTTCTTTTGGTGGAATCTTATTTTTAAAAAATTTTATAACCAGTTCATATTTTCTCATTACTTCTGGATCTGGAGCTCCTGTTTTTGCATCTCTAGGGTATTCTTCCTTTGGCCAGTCAATTGTAATTTTACATTCTGTCCACAAATGAGGAGGTACAACAATGTCAAACAATCCATCCAAATCTTCCCACAAAACTTTTGAAACCTTTACAAACCTCTCTACTTGTCTTTACCGTTCTACAGGGATTTCTCGTAATCTTGGGAAATGATTTGTAAATGATAATATATCTTGTCTGGACCATGGGACATGTACATAACCTCCTCCCCATATTTCTCTCATTGGACATTCTACTACCACTAGTTCTTTTTCTTTTACTGGGAAAGCTAACGTTGCTTTCTGTCGTCTTGTCTTTTTTCTTTATCCACTTACTTCTCCATCGGTCTACATCTCCCCATCTTCTCAGTAATACAATCAATTCTTTTATCTGAGTTAACCGTCCTGAAGTATTCAGATTCTTTATATCTTTCTCAGTGATATCTACTCTGTAAGGTTTCTGTAATCCTTTATTTTTTGCAAAATCTACTCCTAATTCAATTGCTGTATCTTCCAATCTGTCATGCAAATTCTTGGCTCTCCAAGTAATACTTTTGCACATAAACATTAACTTGTCATCTTGATATGTTTTTAGTCTATCTGTACCAATTGTTCCGATAATCAGTTCTTCCTTATCTATTTTTAGTCTAACCATGTCCAAAGATTGTGGCTCTTTACCTTTCTTTTGTAAAGTTTTAACCCACTCATTTAATTCTTCCACAGTTGGACCTACAGGTGTTTTTGTTAAATCTATTCTATCCACATTTTCTCTGGTGTTTCTGTTGCTGATTCGGTTCCCATAGAAATCCTATTTATTGGACTCTGATTTATTGTTAAATCCATAGGTGGAGTTGACCTATTTGAATCTTTCATCTCCCTAAGGTCAGTGTAAATCTTTTCTCGTACTTTCTGAATACTGGAATTTAAAGGAATCATTAATGAATGTTCATCTATTCTTTGATTTTCAAATACCGGTATCACAGGACCTATAGTTACTGGCACAGTTACAGCTTGTACATTCTTTGTCAATTCTATTATTTTTTCAGCTAATTCTCTGGTTGATCTTGATAATTCAGATGTATTAGGTTCTATAGTCTGTGGTATATTCTGTTTATTAGATTAACTATTTATCTCAGAAAATACTTTTGGGGTTTCTGTCATTTCAGTCTCCATTGGCGGTGCATGCGGTGTCACCACTGAAGAAGCCTGTTGATATGGAGGGGGTCTTTTATTTAATATGTCTTCCAGCACTTCATCCTCATTATTACTCACTCCATACCTACTCTATTCTGGTAGTATATTTTTCTTTTTCTCAGTACACTTTCTTCCCACCATTTCATCAACCGTTCTAACAGGAAACATGCCATCTGTCATATCAGCATACCTCCATCATCTCATTCTATCTTCATGATTTTCCCTCCATAATCTTCCTCTATTATAACCAATCTCTTGTATATCTTTGCGTCTCTCTCTCTCTTGCTCCTATCTCATCTTCCCATTCATTTAGAGCTTCAAATTGTGTCGGTCTAGGTCTTGGTTCAAGTTCCATCATCCTTTCTCTCAAATTTCGTATTATAGCTACACTAAATGAACTTATTTCTGGAAATGCCAATACTCCATTGTTTTTGGTATAATTCACCCAATTTTCTAACCATATACAAGTATGATATCCATATTTCGTTATCATGTAAGACGCTGGAGTTTTCAGCGGAGGAAGCACTTTTCCCTCTCTTGTTACGATATCCTTGTCATCCTTAAAAAAGTTCTTGACTTTTGTAAACCATGAAGGTTTCTCTTTTTCTCGTTCATAGTAATAAGCCATTATTCTCATTTATCTGCCAAAGCAAAATCACACGACTTCTCTCTAATCTGCTTGTGTATTTCGTCCTATCCCAGCACGAATCACACTAGCGCACCAATCAGAACACTTCTACGTCACACTCACACTGCCCAATCGCAGCGCGGATTACACTAACGTACCAATCAGAACGCTTGACGTTCTTCAACAACTGTCCAATTCCAGCGCGGATCCTGTTGGCGTCCGCTCTACTCCTACTTCTGCTGACCCCTCCTTTACAAAAATTATCGGCACTAATTTTATAACTTTCTCTTTGACAAACTTGGTTAATTACAACATAAAACACATTTCCATTGTCTGTTCCGCTAAACCAAAGGACATAATTTGTTCAGCTTACAAGAATTCTGTCTTTCCAGTAGGCAGCGCTTACCTCTGCCCTACCACAGAATGTTTATTTTCGCTGATAAAGTAGCACTTCCCTCTACCTTACCCTACATTCAAGCAAGAGGCAAACCCGTTTCTCTGGGGATAATACACATGTGGAGACTATACTGCTCCTGAGAATTAAGGGCAGAGTTTCACAAGAATACCTTTCGCTATTTCACTCAGCTCAACTCATACAATGGAATCCGTATCATAACACGAACTGTGTTATCACCAATTTGAAATCATACAATGCACAATTCCCTGGGACTTCTCTTGCCACATATATCCACTTCCTACTTCCCGGAAGCTTCAAAATTCCGACTACATATAACGTAATACCAACTCAACCTATAGTGTTAAACATAGAACATAATCAATACTCTCCAAACTGACCTATAGAAACCATAACTCTGCTACCAAGAAATCTGATGCAGCGGGTCTAACACAAAACCCTTTACCTGTGTCACAAATACAGGAAAAAGAAAACTCTCTCACTATTTATTCATCGGTGGGGCCAATAACACCGAAAAACCACACACTCTCACACAGTTCCTGAATCAGTAATACCTTAGACGAGCTGCAAGGCATGCGGGGTACCTTATTAAAACTGTACCATAAATATTTACATTTTAATTTAATAGATATCAGTTCAAGCAATACATCAAGGTACTCCGCTATTTGGTCGATGGACCAACTAGTAGGAATCAGTTGATGGAGATTAAGACCAGCTCAATCACAGTTTAAACCTTTAGCATCTATTTATCATAACTTTTATTCTAATGACCACAGACTTGAGTTTTATTTTCATAAGACTTTATCTAAATTCTTTAAATGATAATTTCAAAATTCAATTAAGTTTATTAGGCACGTACATCTAAGCATTTATTATAACACAATAAAGCATTAGGAAAATTAGAAATGGAAAATACTCCTTACCCCTTGGCCATAGGGCGATGAGGAGAATGGTCCACCAGAAAAATTAACTGCAGATCAGAGGATAGGTTCACAAGCTGACTGTCTGTCCCTCTAACCTCCTCGGAAGTCTCCCTCCCGAGATAGAATTCCCACAACGTGCTCGTTCCTTTTCCCCTTCAAAGTTTCGAGTCAAAAATCTATCAAAGTCTTTGCATCATAAAGAAAAAAATCATCTCAACTGACAGCATGTCGTGCTGAGCAAAGGTGCGAAAAATAAGTCACAAAAGCATAAGCTCATGCAACATACCCATATCAGCATATTGTGCCCATTAAGCAAGCTTTTCATAAGCACAGGCTTTTTTATACCCTTTCACTAACTTTCTATACCCGAAATTTAAACTTTTAGGGGCTACATCCATTTCTGATTAGTTCTTTGGAGGGGTGGTGATGATCACCTCATTGTCCTCCTAGCTCAAACCAGTTCCGAAATCCCAAAGTCATTCTGAATGTTCAAATTACTTCATACAGTTCAGTTCAAATAACTTTATTCGATTCTATGAGAATCATAAAAGTATACTAATAAAATTGTCGAATATCAAACATCACACATACAATTCACAAATTGTATTTCACAGATCATATTTAAAATTCCAAAATTCACGGGCAATGAACAACATACAAAAAGTTACAACACTATACATTGATGAGCTAGATCGTTAAATAAGCCTGGTTGTAGTCTCTCACACTAACCCCCATGGTCACTGAAAAAAGTCTAGAAAGTGCAGTGCATTAAAATAAATTTCTCATCTCCAGATCACTGATAATATTTCATATTCATGCAAAAGGATCATAGAGAAGTACACAATTTACAAAATGTCATATTAAAAAACATAAAATCAGTGAAAAAAATCATAATTCATAGCGATTCCTAATCAAGAGTGCCGATTTAATAAAACTGAGCATAGAGCTACATATAGCAGCAGTTGACAATTATCTCAAATACCCAAAGCCTTCCATATATGTGCAAGGTCTAATATCCCTTAAGAGGGGTTTAATAAAACGGTCTCTTGGAAATGTATAAAGTGAACAGAAGAGAACAAAGTGCACTGTGCATTGTTGGGCTACATTATTACATGGGCAAGGGAGCAGCCTCTCACACCAACCCCCTTGCTTAGGAAAAGCAGCCAAAAAGTGCAATATTTTCAACCGAAATCTGGTCAAATAGAAACGCCATTGTGTGTTTGTGGTAAAGGACAAGTAAAACTGTTGTTGTGATATAACCACTTGATTAGATGGTGATGTTTCTTGCCTATGCGATCCTACAACAGTAAAGTAGACATTCTTGATGACCTTCTTCATTTTCAAATTAATAGAGTCAGGATTATCATAAAAACTTTCTAGCCCTATTTTATAGAAAGTTTCCTTCACATATCGTAACCAAGGTATCATCATGGCCTTGTCAAGATTCATGCCATCCTTTAAAATTTCTTTTGAGAACAACAAATCCTCAGAGGTCCATATTTTTCCCCAGAGGAGCAAAGGGGGCACTTAAATTCTGTCCTTCACAGGTTGCAAGCCCACCTCTGTGCGGCAGAAAATATTTTGAGAACTATTGGGTATTGATAGTAGTCGCTTTAAAAATGTATTCTCCATAATTTGAATCTGTTCACTTTTGTGGCATCCCCATACCCCTGCCCCGTAAATCGCCACTGACAGACACTTTGATTTATACAAGGTCAGCAAATGCCCTCTTGGTTTTTGCCCCAGTTTACTAGCGAAACGGAAAAGAGCCTCTACAGATCTAGTTGTTTTTTTAATCCGGGTCGTTATCTGATGGTCCCAATTTAATGTTCTATTAAAGAGGTTTCCTAAGTCATTAAAATGTGTGACTTTTTCAATGACCATGTTGTCCACAGTATATTTACAGGTCTTAATTCTACCAGGACATCAGGCCATGGCATAAGATTTATTGAAGTTAACCCTAAGATCCAGTCCCAACATAAATTCATTAAAAGCATTCAGACATTTTTGCATGCTATTTGCCGTTAGAGTGATCAAAATGGTTTTGTCCACGTATGACAATAGCGGCACATAGTTGCTGTTTATCTTAGGAAAGTCTAAGCATTTTTGCAATAAAAACTGTTCCAGACCATTTGTGTATACTAAAAACAGAAAAGGTGCCATGATGCAGCCTTGGCGGACGCCTTCAGATGAGGCAATTTTCCCAGTTTTTTCACCGCTTGGGCCATATCGTACAGCAACAGAAGTCGCAGCATGCAGTCTACGCAACAGGGTAACCAATGGCTCCTCAAATCCCATAGACTCCATTGACGACCAGAGCTTTCCCCTGCATGCAGTGTCAAATGCACTGGATAAGTCCATGAAGGCCAAGTGGATTTAAACACCCTTGGCCTTCATGTACTTACCCATAATCATGGCCAAATTGAGGCACTGTTCTGTAGTCCCCCTACCTCTCCTAAAACCATATTGGGAGTCCACAATGATGCCAGAGGCATCCGCCCATGTCGCCAAACGCGCCAATATTACTCTCCCTAATAGTTTACAAGAGGCATCTATTAGGGAGATCGGTCTATAGCAACAGGGATCATTTTTATTTCCCTTTTTAAAAATGGGGACGATTACCGCCTCTTTCCAAGATGATGGGATGCCTCCCACAATAATCGCTTTAAAAACATTTAGCAGGAGGGGTGCCCAACCTTGGGGGTTATTTTTAAACAAATCCAGGGGTACGGCATCCGGCCCTGGGGCCATCAGAGCGATGCCTTTTCTCAAAGCCTCCTCCACTATCTCCAGGGAAAGCGATAGGCTAAGCTGCCGCGAGGACTCAGCATTCAAAGGAACATAATCCTCACATTCATTTGATAATAAAATACTCTTCGGATTGAATATCTTTGAATAGTGGGCCTCCTAAACCCCCCTGGTTATATGCATATCATAGACCTCCTTTCCCTAATAAAAAGTGGATGATTTATGACCTCCCAGAAAAACCTACTGTCTCTCAGGTCACTGGCTTTTTCAAGGTCATCCCAGGCCTTCTTCTTCAGTTCTATTTTTCTTTTCTCAACTGCCTTTCTGTAGGTTTGTCTTGCATTCCTGACCATTATTTTATCCTGGGGTACCACATGGAGTGCCGTCCTCAACGCTGTTTGCGCTTTGGAACATTCACCATTAAACCATTTCTTATCCTTGGTAATACCTTTCCTGGCCAGTTTGAGCAGATTTGTGGCTACACTCTTGCAGAGGACTTCAAAATGTTGCACTTTCATCTCTGGGTCAGAGGTGGCCGATAGACAGGTAGTTATTTCTGATAAGTTAGCTATAAGGATCCTTTCCTCCATCTTTTTGGGGTCAATCTTGTCCCATTTTATTCTAACCCTTTGGTTGTGATTATATATTATTGGTTGTTCTAGGGGCCTTGTCCTTGGTATCGCCGTACTCAATGATAAAATAAGGGGGTTATGGTCACTGGCAGGATTCGGTTCTACCCTGAAATCATCAACTAGATGGGCGTATCTACTAGAAATTAACATGAAGTCTATTATACTCATGGACCCTCTGGCCCCCTGAAAGGTTGGAATGGGTTCCATTGATATATTAGTCGGGGTATCAAGTATGCAAAGATCGCTTACCACAATGATGTTATTTAGTGCGTCTCCTTGTATAGTGTGCTTAAAATGTGCCAGGGGTTGTTCATCAGAATCCAATAACCCACAGACATGGCTTCCACTAAATGGACATAGAGTGCAATTAAAATCCCCAAGCCACATAATACATAAAGGAGACATTTTCCCAGTCACTTTGGTGATTTCCGCCTGCAAAGAGTCAATAATAACAGACGTATGAGTATCAAAAATGTTGTAATACCAATTAATCAGAAGCAGGGGTACAACAATCAAATTAGTACACACAGTCAGTTGGTACCAAGGAGAAGAAAATATTATTCATATCTTTAACGACATGTTCCGTATTGAGATTGAAGTCAATAAACCACCTTTTGCTCTTCCAGAAAGGGACGGTTCAGCATGAACAGTCAAGGTATTATAGCCATCTAAGAAAAGATCCTCTCTGCTCCACGTTTCTTGGAGAGGAGACAGATAATGTCAAAGGATTTGATGTACTCCATCCATACCTCGTCCGATAGCCTATGTGAGATGCCTGCTACATTCCACGAAATCAGATGGATGGTACAACCATCAGGCTGGCTATTTGCTAAACTAAGAGGTTTACTAGACTGATTCTCTTATACTATATGTTCGACTTGCGTCATATTCCGATCCTCCTCGCTGTCTTTTATTGAGCCCTGGATTTTATTATTAATATTAAGAGACATCTGCAAATCGCTATTTTTGCTCAAAGATCAGGAAGGTGGAGTGTTATTTCTGTGTAAGCATTTTCCTCAACACTCTCTAATTGAAGTCAATCGACCTCAGCCAAGGTACTCAGGGGTACAAAACGATTTGGATGGTACCATGGGGGCAACGGTGGATATGACTTTGACCCTATTTGGGATACAAATTCTATTTCGCTAGATTGCCCTACAAAGTGTTGATAAAAGAACCCCCGGGGCAGTATCTAAACCCTAGACTTGTCCATGTTCTGCTCATTCACCCTGTTGATTATGGCTCTTACCAAACCAGGGAGCCTGAAGGTCAAAACAATACAGTCTCCCTCCATTGTTTTCTTGGCAGGGCCAACCCATCTAACCCTGCGGGCCATCTTAAGTTCTGAGAACAGGGAACTTTGGTTTATACCAGTTTTGGCATTTATAAAATGTAAAGATTTATTCCTCAGAGAAGCCCAATCTTCACTCTCTCCAGGGGCTAAAGGGGGGACTTTTGCAAAGACAATGGTATAAGGAGTAGTCTGTGGGGGCAAATTGAGAATAAAATCCGGGCTACTCTGAGGCGAGTAGCGTGGATGGTGTTCCGCAACTAAAGCTGTGTTTAATATGTCTTTATTTTAAATATTTCGATCCCTTATGGGTTTGTTGGTACTTGGGGCCTGGGGGCCCTCCTTGGTGTGGCCGTCTGGTGTTATCACAGTGGTATTTAAATGGGGACTCGCCTTCCCAGAATTTCCCCTCCAGTTGCCATCATATATTATATTTTTCCCCAGGGGGTCTGGTTTATCTGTGCCAACGCTACCAGGGTTTCCTTTGGGCCTATTCGTGTGAGATCCTGTTTCAGGGTGTGATACTCAAGCCCTAGAATATTGGTTCTCTAGGGGCGATAATCTGTTATCAATGGTCATCAATTTATGAAGCACCGGTTTTAAGTGAGAGACGATTACCGCTTCCAATTTAGTCCAAAAAAAAACCTCCAAGCCCTGTTCTAAAGTTGGTGATGTGGGTATAGGTTGTGTGTCTTCAAGAACTATATATTGGCTTGCCTCAGATGCAGGATCGGTTAAAGGTTCTGGAGTTTCCTTTGAGGCCTTCCTTGCTAAAGGCCTTGGTTTGTGCTGTATCTGTTTCTGGGGTTTTTTAAGTGCTTGGCCCTTGCGTTTTTTAACAGTCGGGACAGGGCGATTTCCATTTATTTGCTTGGTTTTTTGTGCCCTTGTCACTACACTGGGTTTATTGTTGGGGGCAGGGGAAGAATCTAAAGAATCTAGAATCTCCTGAATACTTGGTGATTTAGGCGATGATAAAACACACCAATTAATTTGTAAACCTCCATTAGCAGAGCCATCATTGGTATTAGGGCTGGCAATAGTATTGCGATTTTGGAGCATTTGAGAAACCAGGGACAATCTACCCTCTGTTTGCTTTATTTTATGAATTATGGCGGTTTCAGCTCTTAATAAAAAGACATCTAAAGTGCCAGATACCCCCTTCCCTTTATCATCCTTTTGTCTTGCCAATCCAAATATGCCCCCACAGGTCAGCAATTTTTCGCCAATGTAAGATAACACCAAATAATTTTGAACCCTACAAAAATAACATAGGCATATATACCACTCAGTAGTCTAGTACCGGAATCAGATAATATACCAAGTTTTTCCAGTTCCAGTTATGCAGAGTATGGACACTGACTTACGTGTGCCAGGAAATAGATGTTAATGCCATGGCCCAGCCCGGCCTCCTTCGGCCCCTGACGGCCAGAGACGGCCTGCCCTTTGCCCGGGCTTAGCCCGGCGCCCGCCCACACGCGTCCCGCGAAGCGGGGGAGGCTTGTTGGTGAAGTACCTCCCAGTATCAGGGGGGAGGGGCTAGATGTCCGCTGGTCACCCTGAAGCCTCCTGGGGCGGTGAGCCCTTTCTGCGTTTGCCCCCGCTTGCTCCTTTCAGCAACTATACACGAAGCGTCACCCGTGTAGCGGGAGGCGTGAGAAGTTTTTGAAATCCCCCGGTGTCAGGTGGTGGGGCTAGATGTTCGCTGGTCGCCCTGCAGCCTCCTGGGACTGTGAGTCCTTCCTGCGTTTGCCCCCGCTGGCTCCTCTCAGCAACTCCACACGAAGCGTCTCCTGCGTAGCGGGAGGCGCAAGAAGTTTTTTAAATCCCCCGGTGTCAGGGGATGGGCTAGATGTCCGCTGGTCGCCCTGCAGCCTCCTGGGGCGGTGAGTCCTTCCTGCGTTTGCCCCCGCTGGCTCCTCTCAGCAACTCCACACTTCATACATATTTTCATCTATTATTCTTTTAAAGCTCCATGTATCTCTTTTCATGGTCATATATCTGTTCATCCTCTGGAGCACAGTTCTCTCATCCGTTCCCATGCTTTTAAATAGTCCTTTTGGCACAACTCCTGTTTCAGGTCAGGCTGTCCTTGACATCTCTCACTCCAGACATAGGCCATGCACTCGTGAACATTCATTCTGAACATGCGCGGGCCATCTTTATTTCTTTTGCATCGTCGCATTTCACATCCGCCATTTTCCAAATAGGACTTAGCAGAACCAGATCGGAACTAATACGAAAGCAACATAACAGAAATTAGATATAGAATATAAACCCTTCTGTTTACCACCCACCATTCTAATTACCCATTTTAGGTATTACCTAGCAAAAGAGACATTTAAAGCTATTATACTTACCATCTGCATTCTTTGCCACAATACAATTCTACGTACAACAAAAATACATGCACTTTACACTTCTTTTCTACGTACGGCCCGGGACCAGGGTTCGATTCCCGGCGCGGCAGGTTTCTGGACCAGGGTCAGCGGACTCGATAATTCTCTCGCCTCGGTGCCCACTCTGATCAGCGATCACACTCGGCAACTCTGGGCATTAGCTTGCCTCATCTTCACTAACGGCCCCACCAGACCGCCGGGGATGCCTGGTCTCACCCTGGAGATACCCATTAAGGGACCATCTCTCAGGGAAGCCAGGAAGGGTTTCGCAGCGGTCGAAGCGCCTTGGGACCCTACGGGTAAGTAGTGCGCTATATAAATGCCTATACATTTACATACATTACATACAATCACAAACCTATATTAGTTTGATTCACATTTTATTAGTACATTAGAATTTAGCAAAATAGCAGTTAGTTTCCCACGTGTAGTGTCTAAATAAAAGGTACAATTATTGATGAATTCACATGCTTCACACAATTAATATTATTAAGGTTGAAGGGGGTACAAAGATTTTTGTATTTGCCCTGCTCCATCAATATAAAATACCTAAATTCATGTAAGCCCTGTGTGGCTAATGATTCTTCCAGTACTCCTAGCATCATCCCCGTAGATGTAATCACAATCCGTACTGCTGTCACCTCTATCAAGAAAACCTCGATTTTATTTATCAACTGTCTCAGGTCTGAATATTCGAAAAACATGTGAAGGCTATCAGCTTGGTCTGTCCCACAATGCGTACATTTACCCTCATTCTGCCCCTTCCCCACCGTCCAATTTTGGCAGGAGTGTAATACAAATAAATATAATTTTATAATGTTGCGATTTGAGACCAGAGGAAACCAAAAGCATTTCTGACATTACAATTGACTATTGTAGAACATTCCCACCCTGATTTAATCTATTATTCCACTTGAGGTTCTGTATTTCAAGATCGTCCCCTTGCAGTTCCATAAGACTCTGATATAAAATACAAATCCGCCCATGCTTTCTGATTGCCTCCAACAGATTACTTTTTTTAGCCAAATTCGATACATCTACTCTTTTTTGTAGGTAATCGTGAATTTGTAGATATTTAAAAAAATCAGTTTTGGGGTGATCATATTCGGATACCAGTGAGGATTAAGTCTTGATACCACTGCAGTCAATGAAATCCCCCAGAGCCATAGGTCCCTTCCGTCTCCATCTAGCCATAACTCTATCAGAAAAAATAAGGGGAGGTAGTGCTAAGGAGGAGGTGGGTGTATAAAAATTAAGCTTACCAAGCTTAAAATATTTTCGAACCTGTAGCCATACTTTATAGGTAGCTTGAAGCACCTTGAATCGAGTTTTTTTACAATAGCTGAGCTCTAAGTTTAGGAAGAGATTTCTCTCTCTTTTTGAGCCCATCAACATATGAAAGATATTCAGGAACTCTTCTACCTTTCCCTCTCTTTCCTCAACCAACAGAATTCCCATTTGTTGTAACATACGCACCCAGTAGTAAAACAAGAAATTAGGAACAGCCCACAACCCTTGAGATCGTGACAAGGTCATATACCTCATTGCTCGCAGGGGCTTACCTTGCGCCCACAGAAAGCTACTACAGATCGATTGTAATTTCCTGAAGTTGCTTCACCTTAAGTTCCAAGGAGACACACCTAAAATAATACAGCACTTTGGGCAGAACGTCCATTTTTAAAACATTACATCTCCCAACTTTTGATAGATGTAGGCCTTCTATTCTGTCCAAATCCTTTTTTATTTTCCGCACAAGTGGTTCCCAGTTAGATAATACCATCTTGTCCAGACGTGCATTAATGCGAATCCCCAGATATGTGGCCTCCTCTGTAACCCTGGAATCAATAATACATACTTGCTAAGTGAATATTATTTGCATTTTTGCTATATTTAACTTAAATCCAGATCTTTCCCCAAATACAGCTGCTAATTGATCAATCTCTTTCAAGGTTTTAATTGGATCTGGTGAGACAACCGCAATATCACCTGCGTATGCTAGTATAGTAACCTCCAGCCCGGGTCTCGCCAACAGAGTATTTAGCCTATGTTCCAATAAATTCAATAAAGGATTAATATAAAGGGGAGCACGGACACCCTTGTAGGGTGCCTCTTGATATTGTGACAGAGTTAGACTCCAGTCCCAACGCGCATTTTCTTGCCTTAGGTGACCTGTACATAGTCTGAAGAGCTTGAATAAACCTGGATACAAAACCTTGCCATCGCATCGTTGCCCATAAAACTCCCTGAAGACACGGTCAAATGCTTTCTCCGCATCGAGTAGCACCACACCGCACTGTACTTTCCATACATTAGCAGAGTCCAAAATGGTGACTACCCTGCTGACATGATTGACCGTGCCTCTTCCTGGAATAAAGCTGTGCTGTCAGACGGAGACTATGGGAGTTAATACTCGGGAGAGACGTGTTGCCAGAATTTTCGTATATATCTTCCCATCACAGTTTAAAAGCGAAATGGGTCGATACAATACCGGCAATATAGATGATTTATCTTTTTAGAAAAAAATACCTATACTTGCTTTGTCTCATGACGCTGGAGCGTCCCCTTTCTGTCCCTTGCGAAGGACCATAAGCATGTCTATTTGTATCTCGGTTAGAAATGTCTTATAAAATTCGAGCGGAAGTTTATCAGGCCCGGCGGCTTTCCCTGTTGCTAATTATCTAACTGCCTCTTCGAATTTTTCCAGGGTTATAGGTTCCTCTAAATGTGCACTATCTACCACACTAAGTATCTTCCTATGTGGGTCCGTATAGAATTCTTTAGATATATCCTGATTTGCATACTCCTCTATATATAATCCCTCATAGAAAGCTCTAAAAACTTCTAGGATCTCTACCGGTGTTTCTACAATTTTTCTGTTAACATCATTGATTGCAGTAATTGCATCTTTTATCTCTCTACTCCTGATTTTCTTAGCCAGGCACTTTCCTGTCATCTCCCCATACTCATAGCATTCCCTTCTAAATGTTTGATATTTACAGGCAATGTCTTTAGCCCATTCCTCATTAATCTTAGTCCTACATCGTGCTACCTAGGTTTGTGCCTGAGAACTATCCACCTTCTCCCTCACAACATGCATTAACGCATATTCCGCTTGTTTAAGGTTGTCATACAATCCCTGAATAAGCCGTCTCTGCTGATTTTGAGCTTACAGTCCAAAGCTCCAAATTTCCCCTCTGAGTGCGGCCTTTAAAGCGTCCCACACAATACAACTGTTAGTGAAGTTAAGATGTATGACAAGAAATTGTTTAACCATTGTCGTATATGACTAACAAACTGATCATTTAGCAATAGTTTTCGATCAAAAGAGAAGGCCCCTCGGGTTCGAACGACTCCTTGCATTTTAATCTTTAACAGTAGTGGATTATGATCCAAAGTAATTCTTGGAAAAACCTGTATTTGTGCGTCAGATAAAAGTGTTTTGGTGACCAAGAAGTAATCAAGCCTTGCTAGCTTCTGATGCGGACAAGAAAAGTGTGTGTATCCAGGATCTGGTTGATTTAATCTAGGCCAGGCATCATCCAGTCCTCGCTCATATATAAGTTTCTGTAGAGCTTTATAAACCTTGCGTTTTCGAGCATAGTATTTTTCTCCAAAGGGACCCTGGGTAATTTCTTCCAGCTGAATATTAAGATCCCCACTTAGTATCAGGGGAGATAACCACAAAGCTAATTCTATGTTCAGGTAGTCCAGTATCTGAGCTTCATCATGATTTGATCCATATACCGAGCATATTGTAAACTTTTTATTAGCAACAACACATTCGACAATTACCCAGCGCTTATATTTGTCCGACAGGCATTTCCCTACCATTAAATTGATTGTTTTAGCCAAAATAGCCACCCCTCTAGTTGTAGTCTATTGTGAGGTACAAGCCAATAACTCATACCCTAGCTCTGTAAGTACCTTATGCTTGACCCAGGGGAGAGGAGTCTCTTGAAGACATATCACATCAGGGGACATATTTTAAATTTCTTGCGCTACCCTTTGCTGTTTAGCTGTTTCATTAAGGCCCCGGACATTAAATGAACATATTGAAAACATACACAACATCAACCTTCTTCAAAATTAAAAAGACAACTCCCTCTCTCCCAACATAACAAATCACTTCTTCTCGTTTGCATGAACTAATTTATTGTTTTCTTTACCCCATTTTGTAGTCCCTGTGCACCCCAGCAGCCACCCAGCCCCCTAGTGCCCCACTCCCTCGTCTCTTCTGCCTGCAGAGACCCCCCACCCACCCAACCATACAGGCTGCAAGACCCATGAGACTTGGATGATGGAGAGCACTGCCCCAATGCTGACCACCCCCCTACAGTTCCCCCCAATGTACTAATGAATCAATACTCAGGCTCATCCCAACAAGTATTTAAAAAAACAAAAAGTAAGATAAACATAGTCAAAACCTGTACTTATACTTATAGATTTTCTTTTCACATACTGTGAATATATAAATATAAAATCCTTCTATTGTAAATACAAATTTAGGACTTAATATCCTGGAGATATTCTTCAGCCTTCACTGCAAATGTGAAACACCTGGTATTATCCTTATGTATGACCTTGAGTTTGGCTGGATTCAGAAGGAATGCTTGAGTACCTTTGACCTGACATGGGGAAATTAAGTGCCGGAGCTGCCACCTCTTTTCTACTGTTTGGTGCTAGTAATCAGGGCGCACAATGAATTCAAACCCATTCCCCCTTCTCTTCCTATCAGGCCTAGGCAGATCATACAAAGCCTGCCTAGATACAAAGTTAGATAGAACAATGAGGATTGCACTAGGTTAAACAGATTTACTGACCCCCTGATTATAATTCTGCCGAAAGGGGAACGGATGAGCCCGTTGCACCGCATTGTCCCATGCCCAATGTGTCAGCTCCGGGAAGGCTTCTGTGAGCAGCCCTACCACAAATTTCCATGGATCAGACCCTTCAGTGCCTTCAGGGATACCCAAAACTCTTAAGTTATTTTGGCTGAGTCTATTTTCCATGTCTTTGAGTTTCCAAGCCATATTGCTACGCTGCATTGTTAAGTCATCTGTCACCACCTTCTGAGCGGTCATTTGATCCTCAAGAGTGGAGATCCTGTTCTCAGCTTTTGTTATCCGCTCAGCAAATTCAGAGCAGGACTTGGCCACTCGTCAAAGCAAATTTTGCAACTTTCGGCAAGCTCCCTGTGTTTTTTGGCTCACAGCCCGGGTTTCCTCTCTATATGACATTATTGTCTCGTAAATGACGGCCAAAGAGATTTCTTCCGCACTATGTCAAGTCAAGTCAAGTCAGAGAATTTATACAGCGCACTACATACCCAGAGGGTCTCAAGGCGCTTAAGGAGGGGTGGGGAATTACTTGTCAAATATCCACGTTTTAAGTTGCTTTCTGAATGCTAGGTGGTTCTGGGTAAGGCGAAGGTAAGTGGGAAGTGAGTTCCAGGTTTTAGCTGCCAGGTAGGAGAAGGATCTACCTCCCATGGTGGTCTTGTTGATGCGAGGTACAGTGGCAAGGGCTTGGTTGGAAGATCGAAGCTGGCGGGAGGGGGTGTAGAAGGACAGTCGTGTGTTGAGGCATTCTGGTCCGATTTCGTAGAGTGCTTTGTGTGCGTGGGTTAGGAGCCGGAAAGTGATCCTCTTATTGACGGGAAGCCAGTGGAGGTTTTTCAGGTGACCAGAGATATGTTCTTTACGCGGGATGTCTAATATGAGCCTGGCTGAGGCGTTTTGGATTCGTTGGAGTTTTTTCTGAAGTTTAGCGGTAGTCCCGGCGTAGAGGGTGTTTCCATAGTCCAGTCGGCTCGTGACCAGAGCGTGGGTGACCGTTTTCCTAGTTTCGGTGGGGATCCAACGAAATGTTTTTTTGAGCATGCGAAGAATGTTGAAGCAGGATGAGGAGACGACGTTGACTTGTCTGTTCATTGAAAGTGAGGAATCCAGGATGACGCCCAGGTTCCGTGCGTGGTCTGTCGGGATGGGTGCTTTTCCAAGGGCTTCTGGCCACCAAGAGTCGTCCCATGCGGAGGGGGAGGTACCTAAGATGAGGAC
This sequence comes from Lissotriton vulgaris, assembly GCF_964263255.1. NCBI lineage: Eukaryota > Metazoa > Chordata > Amphibia > Caudata > Salamandridae > Lissotriton > Lissotriton vulgaris. Next base: position 1,316,218,780 of record NC_141695.1, read on the forward strand.
TTCTGTTTTATCTGAGTTCAGCTTCAGACGGCTGTTTTTCATCCATTTGGCTACTTCTTTCATTCCTTCGTGTAGGTTCGTTTTGGCGGTGCTAGGGTCATTGGTGAGTGATAGGATCAGTTGAGTGTCATCCGCGTGGGAGATGATGTTGAGGTTGTGTTGGCGGGCGATGGCCGCGAGGGGGCTCATGTATACGTTGAAAAGGGTGGGGCTGAGTGAAGATCCTTGTGGTACGCCGCAGATGACTTCAGTGGCCTCTGACTTGAATGGTGGAAGGCGGACTCTCTGGGTTCTTCCGGTGAGGAACGAGGTGATCCATTCCAGTGCTTTTCCTTGGATTCCGATGTTTCTGAGGCGCTGTAGAAGGGTGCTATGGCAGACTGTGTCGAAGGCTGCGGAGAGGTCGAGGAGGATGAGGGCGACTGTGTCTCCATTGTCCAGTAGAGTTCGAATGTCGTCTGTTGCTGCGATGAGGGCGGTCTCAGTGCTGTGTTTTGCTCGGAAGCCGGACTGTGAGGAGTCGAGGGATTTGTTGGCTTCGAGGAAGGCGGCGAGCTGGTTGTTGACAGCTTTCTCGATGACTTTGGCCGGGAATGGAAGGAGCGAGATGGGGCGGTAATTTTTGAGTTCGGTGGGGTCCGCTGTGGGTTTTTTCAGAAGGGCGCTGAGTTCAGCGTGTTTCCAGCTTTCCGGGAAGGTGGCGGATTTGAAGGAGCAGTTGATGATGTCTCGGAGGTGCGGTGCTATAATGGAGTCTGCTTTGTTGAAGATGTGGTGAGGGCATGGGTCTGTGGGGGATCCTGAGTGGATGGAGTTCATCAGGCGGATGGTGTCCTCAGTGGAGATTGGGTTCCAGTCATTAAGGATGTTCGAGGGGGGTGAAGGTCCAGCAGATGGTTGGGTGGGTTGGTCTCCGGGTTGGTTGTCGAAGCTGTTGTGGATGTCTGCAATTTTGTTGTGGAAGAATGAGGCTAGGGAGTCGCAGAGTGCTTGAGAGGGGGTGATGTCGTTAGAGTTGGCCGAGGGATTGGTAAATTCCTTGACGATGTTGAAAAGTTCCTTGCTGTTGTGGGCGTTGTTATCTAGTTGTTCCTTGAAGGCGGTTTTCTTGGCCTTTCGGATCAGTTGGTGGTGTATGCGGGTGGCGTTTTTGAAGGCGTCCTTGGTGCTGGTGGTTGGGTCTTTTTTCCAGGCCTTCTCAAGGGAGCGGCAGAGTTTCTTGGATTTCTTAAGATCATCGTTGAACCATGAGGCCTTCTTGCTGCCAAGTTTGCTTTGTCGTTTTTTCAGTGGTGCTAGGATGTCGGCGCTGTTGGATAGCCATAGGGTGAGGTTGGTGGCGGCTTGGTCGGGGTTTGAGGAGTGGGCTGGGGGGGTTTAGAAGAAGCGATGAGGAGATCTGGTCGATGGTGATTTTGTTCCAGTTTCTTTGCAGAGTTGGTTGGGGGTGGTTGTTGGGTTTGGGCTTGTTGTAGGTAAAGTGAACGCAGCTGTGGTCAGTCCAGAGGAGAGCCGTAGTGTGGCTGAAGGAGACATGATTGCTGGAGGTGAAGATAGGGTCGAGAGTGTGACCTGCGATGTGGGTGGGGGAAGTGACCAGTTGTTTAAGTCCGAGGTTGGCGAGGTTGTCCAGAAGGGTGGTGGAGTTGCGGTCGTTGTTCTTTTCAAGGTGAAAGTTGAGGTCTCCCAGAAGGATGTAATCTTTGGAGGGGAGCGCGTGTGGAGTGATGAAGTCCGTGATGTCCTCACTAAATTGTGCGCGGGGTCCTGGAGGCCTGTAAAGGAGGGTGCCTCTGAGTGTGGTCTTGGGGTCGATGTGGATCTGGAAGTGAAGGTGTTCAGAGTTGGCGAGATTGACGTCAGAGCTGGTTGAGATGTGGATGGATTTCTTATGGACGATAGCGATTCCTCCTCCTGTGTGGCCGGTACGGTCCTTGCGTATGATCTTATAATCTTCTGGGATGGCAATGGTGATGTCTGGGGCGGAGGAGGCGTTCATCCATGTTTCTGTAAGGAAGGCGACGTCCGGAGAGATGGTGTCTAGTAGATTCCATAGGTCAATGGCGTGCCTGTGGACCGATCGGGTGTTGAGCAAGATGCATTGTAGGTGGTTGGGGTCGGGAATCTGAGGTGTGATCGTAGCGGAGTTGTTGACGGTGCCGATGAATTTGCAGGAGTAGCATGAGAAAGGTCCATGGGTGTGTCCAGGAGCGGCTTGGACGCAGTTGGGGGGACGGCCGGGGTTAAGGGCTAGGAGGGTGGTGGCATCGTAGGTAATGCGGGAGGGCAGGGCAATGCGAGGGCCAGGGGGTCTGGCGCTGGGCGCGGTCCAGGCGCGGACGGGCGTAGACGGGCTTACCTTTGGCGCACCTTCGGCGCGGATTGGGCGCGGTCGCTGCACGTGGACGCTGCGCGTTAATGCAGTGGACATATATGGATGGTGGAGGGGGAGGGGCGAGGGCGGCTCAGCTGGGAGGCGGGGCGGGCTCCAGAGGACGACAACAACAAACAAAATGGCAGCGTGGGGGTCAGCACAGCAGAGCGCTTGGGGCACAACGTGCAAACAGCGTGAAAGTTACAATTATCAGGCAAAAAGTGCATATAACGCAAAGCGCAAACCAGGCAGACAGCAGGCAATGATTAATAGGCAGAATCAGCAACGCAGCACAACGATACCGAATGTGTCGCCAGGGACACTGGGAGCGACCACTCAGCCCGAGGGAGAGGAGCGAGTCACGGCGCTTTCAGGTAGGGAGCGCTGTTTCTAGTTAGTGAGTTATGTTGATCTTGTTGCAATCCCTCTGGTGACGCAGTTGTACCTAGCTTAAGCATAGAAGGCTGTATCTAATTAGTCACGGTCATTGCCCCATACACTTCTCTAGATATCGCTGTTGATGTTTTTTTCTGTATTGTATCTAAACCACACGTCCTAGTCCAATTCACCGAGGTCTCATCTTGATATATACTACTAGTCTCACTCCATTGTCCGCCTGGTGAGCCTGGAAGGGCAATCAGATAACTGTACAGATTCATCACCAGATGAGTTAGAATGATCAGATAGTGAAAAAAAATGTTCACCCAAACCCGTTTCAGGCAGATCTTGGGATTTGCTCTGATCTGCCTGATTGCCCATGGGCTGCGAACCACAGGCTCTTTTAACCATCTCTGGATTGCCATCTTCTATTCCTGCCACGTTTGTACCGTGATCTGCCCCCTCCATAATATGGTTAACAGTACTTTCACACAGTGACCCGCCATAGACCTCTGGGTTGTGCATTGCAGGATCGGCATCCCCCTGCCCTCTTTGATCCAATTCGTTTATTGCTGTCTGCACATTACAACCAGAGGCCCCTGCCTTCCCCCCCGCTCACCTCATCCTGATGTATAATTACATGTGCCTCTTTCATCATCGCGGGTCCATCCAAGTCAGAGATCTTTCCTTTCATGGCAGTAAGAAAAATAGCAGGTGTAACTTTCTTTCCTGGCCCTGTAGATCGACTGTTCCTGTGAGTTACTTCCTGGGTCAGCTGTAACCGCTCACTCTCGTTGTTTTCCTTGTGTCTGCTTCGAAGAAGTCGCTGTGGGGTCTCCACCGCCCTGCTTGCCTCCTCGAGCACCTTTAGGAGGCATCTTTACTCCCACAGCTCCACGCCAGCTCCCAGAGGCAGTGCGCCAAACTCCTCGAGACGAGGACCACACCATCTGCAAGAATGGAATCCGGGGACCAAACAATGCCGTACAACGGTACATAATGTAATCCAAAGCATCATGAATCCTCACGCGATTTCCCAAGTCAGCATTGCTCTCCATTAACCTTAGTTTTTATGATTCTTGAACCGCAGCAGGACAGCAATAATTTGGGGGATATGGGAGGCTGTTAGCCTCCAGTGCTCACTCGGCCACTGAAGCGACCGCCATCTTACCCCTGTGAGAATCCCATATCACACTTTAAGTTTTACATGCCTTGGTAGTGAGATATTCCCAAAGTCGTTTTTCACTATCGCAAGGCTGCCTTTCATAAGTGTAATTTCGATAAGACCCCCAAAGCTGATATCTCTGGAATCACAATTTAAAACCACAACTTATGGTGAAGTCAAATTTTAAATTGCAATTCTGAAAATGCCCTTTTAGAAAGTTGGCATTTTCCTAATTTAGCCATTTGGTGCCTGCTGCCTGTCTCTGTTCAGTCTAGGTAGGGGGGCAGTTGGGCTTTGTATATTCCCTTTCAGCAGCCAAACACAAAAGGGAACTTAGATGTGTCTTGATGGGCCATCCTGGGAGGGAGAAGCTGGACACCGTCTCATACTTACACATGAATAGGCTGTGCCCTGTCCACACACATAGGGCTTCATACCTCCCTGTAGTGAGACTGAAGCCAGGGCAGGAAGGGTGGGTCTTTGTGCTCTTCAAAGACCCTTGTTTGAAGTCTCCCCCACTTCAAAGGCACAACTGAGTATAAGTACCGTACCTCTTACACCATAACTTCCATACACTTCTGGACCTGTGACCACTCTGTCAGGAAGAAGAATTGGTGTGCTGAGAGGACTGCCAATCTGCTGGACTTCTGTTTTGCTGGGCTGCGGCTTTGCTTGATTCCTGCCTTGCTACCCTGCTGCCTGCTGTGCCCCTGCCTCTGTGAGAAGGACTTGACCTGCATCGCTTGAACCTGGAGTGACTCCAAGGGCTTGCTGTCTTGACACCTTATTGAAGTCCTAGTTGTGCTACCCCACCATGAGCACTTGGAAGTGAGGCTAAGGTGCTTCTGCAACCAACCCACACATCCTCATCGGAACCGGCGCATCTTCACCTCAGCATGAATCCTAACCGGCACATCCCCTTCTTTGCCCCATTCCAGCATGAGAGATATCCCAAATAGGGGCTTATTGCTTCTAAGCACTATTTTACAGTTTATTCTTTAAAAAGTCATATCTCAAGTTCTACCCATTGGATGTTTGTCGTTTTGGTCTTTTCTTATTTATAAAAGTGAGCTCTGTTTTCTAACCTGGTGTGGAGTCTTTTTGTGGTGTGTTTACTGTGTTAGTGTTTCAAGTGTTGCACAAATTCTTTTCATATTGCCTCTTAAGTTAAGTCTGACTGCTCTGTGCCAAGCTACCAGAGGGTGAGCACAGGATAATTTAGGGTATTTTGTGACTTACCCTGACTAGGATTGTGGTTTCTGCTTGGACAGGGTGCAGACCACTGACAACCAGAAACTCAATTTCTATCAGTGTGAGTATAGTGGATCTGTAGAACATATGTGGCTGAAAGAGTCTCTATATGGTCAGACTCTGAGTACTAAGACCATTGGGATCCATTTTTCATGGCACCTGGTTAACAATTGCATAGAATGGATGAAAAAGGTTCTCCAGACAGTGGATGCATATTGGCTGAATTACTAGTGCCGGAGAAGACCCAGATACTGAAGTGAGGGAAGATGGAGACGATACTATCCATAGAAATGTAATAAGGTATTATTATGAAAGGACTGCTGATTAGTTCCTCCTGAGCCCTTCCATTTGGTAGATAGTAGGCATTAGGTGCCGGTCAGCAGTTTCAGTTGTTAAAGGTAAGGAAGTTTGTAGGCAGAGCCTTCTCTATTGTCTGCCCTTGATTACTGCTTCAGGAAGGCTGATGACTGCCAGGTGCAGAGATCTCACACTTCATCATGCTCTTGTGTTGGATACTACTGCTTGGAGTGAGCATCATTGCTACCTGCCCAGAGAGCCTTCAGCTTGCACAACAACTGTGTCTGAGCTACAGCCAGAAAATTATGTTTTAAAGAGAGCCACCCCAAACTAATTCCAGAACTTCAGCCAGTGGATCCTGATCTCCTTTTTGAAAAATAAGTATAAATGTGGGACCCAAAGCACCCTACATGGTTCCATTTCCAGGTTCTTCCTCATAAAGGAAAGGAGTGCACCATAGAGTACTCGAAAGACTGCTGTGTAACTTTGGCTGCTCTCTGTATCTCAACCAATCCCGCAACATGAGGGGACCTCACCTGAAGTCTGCAACTTGCTGGAGAAATTGATGATCTCTCCAGTACCTATCAGCTTGTCTATATGCTCAGACAAGGAAGGAGACTTCCTGGCCCTGCAGATGGAGAGACAGTCCAGAGGAGAAGTGCAGTGTCTTCCCATAATGTGGAACACCGAGATGTAGACAACTGACTTCTGGGAGTAAAGCAGTTACCCACCCAAGTTATGAGGAGCCCCCTGTCTCCCAGTGTAGTTCCCACTTTGCTGTCTGGTATTCGGTTTGCAGAGCTGAAAACTCTGGTGATGCTGCCGCCTGCCTGTGGTGTTCACCTGTGGGGAGCTGCCTGCAATTGTTGAAAAGCACTCACCTGCACCAGTCTCTGCAGGCCGTAACCGCAAAAGATGAGCAAACGCCTGCATTGACCTAGAGGCCACAAATGCGTCGCATCTGCCGAGCAGGCCAGTCATGCAATTCAGCACCAGTAGTAGAGGGAGGAGTGATTAGGCCCCCACTATTCCTTATCTTGAAGCTGATTGCAAAGGTGTGAGCTCATTGACTACATTATATTGCATCACCAACACACAATGCCTATAAGAAGACAACACGGGACTAAGCTCACATGAACAAAGAGACTGCTTCTTAATAGTGGAAAGTAGAAACTCGATTGCTAGATTACTAACTTTTGCCCGTATGAGCTCTGTAGACACAAGAACTGACCTACGAACCATCCATTGACGTAATCAATAGTAATCTGCACCTATGACTAATCAATGCCTATACCTGTATATTTGCATAAGTTGAAATAAGCATTGGAGACTTTCCAGAGGGGGAGAGAATACAAAGAGGTTGTAGAGCTTCACTGGAACTTGTAGTTGATGTATCAACCCTGTAACTGAACCACCCTTGGAGTGTGCATTATTTATTTTTGCTTTGAGAATAAAATACTTTGGGCTTCATGTACAACTGTAAGTGAGTTATCACAGAAAAATAAAATAAAAATTCAGATAGCCCTTATTTCCCAGTGTGTATATTTCATGGATTCTTCTTTCTCTCCAAAAAGATATTTTGTTATGTATGGGTATGCTCTTATTAATTAGTCCTCCAGGATTCTTAGGTTTGATGAATCTGAACAAATAGGGAGAGTATATCTAACCCATTATGTGGGCTACAAAAGTGAGGATTCGCAACCTCAGAGAATTAAGTGTTTCAGTCTCTAATATTTCTAAGACTAGGCGACGTGTGTCACATGAAAGTACCCTGCTCTTGACACCCAAACTGTGTATTCTCTAATACCTTCCTGCCAATACATTCCTTGTGTACTGAGTATCTTCATAAACTGTGCACATTGACGGCACATACTGCTCAACCCACCTGCTTAACCCATCTATTGTATCCGTAGGGGGAGCCTGGGGCCCCGCTGGTCTGTAATGAGAATGGAACCTGGTTTCTGGCGGGACTCAGCAGCACATTCATAGAAGACTGTGACATTCCCAATGCCCCCCCGCTGTTCACTGCAGCATCCGCCTACGCCAGCTGGATCCAAGAGAAGATTTCACAAGCTTCTTTTGCTAACCAAACCATCCCAGTTATCAGCAGCAGTGATGATGGGGACTGTACTAACATTACTGTATCCGAACCGGCAGGTAAGTCTAGAGGAACACAATTTGCTGATACCTGCAGATGCAGTGTGTTATTATAGACTCAACCTGTATTTAATGTGTAACTCAAGAATCAAGAGTTACAGAAAGGACAAACTGGACACAATCTATTAGCATTGTATAATTCAGAACATGATGACATCTAACTGTCCTTTACAATTAGATGGCATGACAGAGGTATTCTTCGATCCACCTACCCAGTCACTCATCATAAATGCACAAAATCAGTCATCTTTGCACTCATGCATCTATTCATCCACACTTTGATTCATTCTTGCATACACAAACTCTCCCACAATACCACAGATATAAACTCACCACTCAATTTATTTATTGAGTTTTTATAGTGCTGGCTAGCCCCGAAGCTATCAGAGTCTTTTACATGAGGATTAAACAATGTTACTGCATTAAATCAGTTACAGTTATATTAGTTACTAGTGCATTCATGACATAAAAAAATTAAAACTGATGGAGTAAGGAGGGAAAAAGGGAGAAGAGTAGAGGGGATTGGGATAATATCAGGAGGCAGAAGAAAGGGCATGGGGTGAAGAACAGTAGGGGACAGTAGAGGCAGATGGGGGAAAAGGAGCCTCATGGTGATCATGGCCCTAGATGCGGAGGAGGGAAGAGAACATAACGGGGAGACGAGGAAAAACAGTGTCCGATGTTCGGCTGGGTAGGTGCCGGCCGAGTGGGGTGAATCCCAGGGCCCAACTCCTCCATAGCTACTTATGATAGCTCCATCGTGTATCAGCCAAAGGTTAGACAGGCTCTGTGGTAAGTCCAAACAGTTGAAGATTTAGCCCACGGGGCAACGTCATAGTTACATTGCAAGTAGTATCAGTGAGAGCTGGAAGTCCATAGGGAGGAGAACAGCAGCAGAGAAAAACGATGAGACCTATGTCCGAAGTCCAGCTGGGTAGGTGACGACTATAGCGGTGAGCCGGAGCCAATCTCCCCTACAGCTGTCGATTCAGCTCCACCGGGAATCGGCCATGATGCTCGGGCTCCGCCGGGGTAGAATGAAGATCATTAAGTGTCCAGAGGTCTCGAGTCCGGAAACGGGAGAATGGAGAGAACAAGGATGGTAGTGGGGTCGCAAGTTCAGTTGCCTGGAAGTCTGCTGCCCCAATACATCAAATGTTGGTGCTTGCATGTAAAGAACAGTAAATTAGGTATTGTTATTGTTCTGAGACGAGTGAGGCATAGCGTTAGCTCCCTGGACGAGTGCCTGATTGAATATCTACTGTTATTGTGCGAGCGCTACTAGCTCGGTCGCCATTTTAGGGCCAGGCAGCTTTGCGAAATCGATCGCCCCTTAGATTTGGCTTTGAAGGTCTGAAATGAATGGAACCATGTCTTCCCTGGACCGTAAACAAGCATCCTGGGACCGGTTTCGGATTGATAATCCTCATCAGCCGGGCTATCTTGAATCCAGTGGCCAAGTGAGCAAGGGACTCACGTCTGAGCATACCCTGCCAACTTAGGGTGAACAAAGCGATACAAAAGGGGATGATGGACGGAGCGTTTGATCAAATCAAACACTCACCCCCAGTCAACTGATCTGGGTTTAATCCATCACCATTCTTTAGCTCACTCAGCCACCCCAGTTCAGACATGGCCATATGCAAATCAGTCTGACCCTGTGCCTCATGGGAACAGACCAGCCTGAACTGCCAAGCCATGTCTTCCCTGGACCCGAAACAAGCATCCTGGGACCGGTTTCAGATTCATAATCCCCATCAGCCAGGCTATCTTGAATCCATTGGCCAAGTGAGCAAGGGACAAATGGTGATGGATTAAACCCAGATCAGATGACTGGGGGTGAGTGTTTGATTTGCTCATACGCTCCGTCCATCATCCCCTTTTGTTTCGCTTTGTTCGCCCTAAGTTGGCAGGGTATGCTCAGACGTGAGTCCCTTGCTCACTTGGGCACTGGATTCAAGATAGCCTGGCTGATGAGGATTATCAATCCGAAACCGGTCCCAGGATGCTTGTTTCCGGTCCAGGGAAGACATGGCTTGGCAGTTCGGGCTGGACTGTTCCCATGAGGCACAGGGTCAGACTGATTTGCATATGGCCATGTCTGAACTGGGGTGGCTGAGTGAGCTAAAGAATGGTGATGGATGAAACCCAGATCAGTTGACTGGGGGTGAGTGTTTGATTTGCTCAAACGCTCCGTCCATCATCCCCTTTTGTTTCGCTTTGTTCGCCCTAAGTTGGCAGGGTATGCTCAGACGTGAGTCCCTTGCTCACTTGGCCACTGGATTCAAGATAGCCTGGCTGATGAGGATTATGAATCCGAAACCGGTCCCAGGATGCTTGTTTCCGGTCCAGGGAAGATATGGCTTGGCAGTTCGGGCTGGACTGTTCCCATGAGGCACAGGGTCAGACTGATTGGCATAAGGCCATGTCTGAACTGTGGTGGCTGAGTGAGATAAAGAATGGTGATGGATGAAACTCAGATCAGTTGACTGGGGATGAGTGTTTGATTTGCTCAAACGCTCCGTCCATCATCCCCTTTTGTTTCGCTTCTATGCTATGCTCCCACAAGTTTACCCATAAAAATGGTAACTCACTTGTATGGATGGGCCTAGTGCCCACGACTGGAAACAGCTCAAAACGCAACATGGATGCGTCACATATTTCCACTCAAAACTGATCATTTATTTTGCAAAGTTGGGAGCTGTTGAGTTTGGGCTCTAGCTCAGCCGGCACTTTGCGAAACCTAGCAAACCTGTGCATTTTGACGTAGGGGTATCTGGGGGATGTCTTGCATGGCTCTCGACAGGATTTTTTACCCAGAATCTCTTGCCAACCTCAAACTTTGAATTAAAAAAACGAATTTTCCTCACATTTCTGTGATGAAATGTTCTGGAATGTGTGGGGAGCCACAGACTTCCTTCCACCCGGCATTCCCCCAAGTTTGCCAATAAAAATGATACTTCACTTGTGTGGGTGTGCCTAGGGCTTGCGACAGGAAATGGCCCAAAATGTAACATGGATACATCGCATTTTCCCACTAAAAACTGTCCTTTTTTCTTGCAAAGTGGATAGCTCTACATTTTTAACCTTAGCTGGGCTGGCACACAGGGAAACCTAGCAAATTTACTCATTTTCGAAAACTTGACACCTGGGGTAATCCAGGGTGGGGTGACTTCCATGACTGTCACCAGGATTTTTTACTCAGAATCCATTGCAAACCTCAAGCATTTTCTTACATTTCTGTGAGGGAAAGCTCTGGAATCTTTGTGGAGCCACAAACTTCCCTCCACTAGGAATTCGCCTGAGTCCCTTGATAGAGATGGCATATAACATGTGCGGGTAGATCTAGTGCCCACACCAAGAAATGGCCTGAAATGCAAAAGGGATGAATAATATTTTTCAACTCAAAACTGACAATTTTTTCTATTTTGGGTAGCTGTAGATTGTAGACCCTAGCATAGCGGGCACCTAGAGAAACCTAGCACACCTGTAATTTTTTTTAAACTAGACACCTCAGGGTATCCAGGGTGGGGTGACTTAGGTGGCTTTTACCAGGTTGTGTTACCCAGAATCCCTTGCACTCCTCAAACTTTGACTAAGAAACACATTTTCCTCACATTTTTGTGATGGAAAAGCCAGGAATCTACAGAGAGACACAAACTACCTTCCACCCAGCATTCCCCCAAATCTCCCGATAATAACAGTACCACACTTGTGTGGGTAAGTCTATTTCCCGTGACTGGAAACACCCAAAACACAACATTAATGCATCACGTTTTTCCACTGAAAACTGACCTTTTTTCCCAATGTAGGTAGCTGTTGATTTTGGACACTAGTTCAGCCGGCACATAGGGAAACATAGCAGTCCTGTACATTTTTTAAAACTATACACCAAGAGGTAGCCAGGGGGTGGGGGACTTGCGTGGCTCTCACATTTTTTTTATTCAGAATCCCTTGCAAACCTCAAACTTTGGCTAAAAAAACATATTTTCCTCACATTTATGTGATGGAAGGTTCTGGAATCTGCATGGAGCCACAATATTCCTTTCACACCGCCTACCCCCAAGTCTCCTGATTAAAATGGTACCTCACATGTGCGGGTAGGCCTACTGCCCGCGACAGAAAATGGGCCAAAACACATCATAGAGGCATCACATGATTCCACTGAAAAGTACACTCTTTTAATGGGGGTAGCTGTAGATTTTTAACCGCAGCTCAGCTTGCACCTAGGCCAACCTGAACATTTTTTAAAAGTAGACAAGCCGGGGAGTTCAGGGGTGCATGACTTGCGCAGCTCTCATAAGATAATTTTACCCAGAAGTCCTTGCAAACATCAAACTTTGGTAAGAGGCACACATTTTCCTCACATTTCTGTGACTGGTAGTTCTGGAATCTCCTGGGAATCACACATTTCCTACCACCCTGAGTTCCCACGTTTCTCCCGATAACAATGGTACACCACTTGTGTGCGTGCGCCATAAGGCAACTATCACAAAAGGCCCTTAAGCACGAATTGAGAGATCAGTAAAAGGAGTAGCTGCTGTATTTGGGGCCGTGCTGTGGCATCACTCGTGCAAATCTATGAACCACAGACACTTTTTAAAAATAGACAACCGTGGGAATCTAGGGCACGGTGCCTTGCATAGATTCCACAAGCTTTTCTTACCCACAATGCTCTGCAAACCTCAAACTTTGCCTGAAGCAACATGTTTTCCTTGCATTTCTGTGATGGAAACTGTCGAAATCCGAAGGAATCCACAACATTTTTACCACCCATATTTACCCCACATGTACATATAAAAAGCTCTACCCCACCTCTATGGCAAGGCCTAGTGCCTGCAAAAGAAACAGATCAAATCAAGGTCAATGGGAGTCTCCTGGTTAGGGCTCCCATTGACCTTGTTTAGAGCCGTTGATGTGGGGTTAAACATATCATTCTGAAGAAGCACACATTTTTATTGGATGAAGAAATTAGTCACAGCAACACATACAGGAGTACTTCTAGACAAAGCCAACAATGTGAAACTGTGTCTATGGGTACTCCTGTATGTGTAGGTGTGACCACACTCTCCTGAAATACAAAGGCGTACTTCTCCTGAATAATTTGTTTACCCTGCCGGAACTGTCCGAAAAACCGAGCGGCCTGATATAAGTTATAGACTCTGACTTAAAGTATTCTTGCACATATTGCTTACAGGATGCCTTATTGAAGGTACAAAAATTACTCTGAGCCCTATTCACAAAGGTAAACTTAGACATTTAGTCTAAACATCTAAGTTTACAACTTTGGGAATTCACAAAGGGCATTTGCGAGGACCATCTTTATGTACGCACTCTGGCCGAATCTCCGCCTCGAGTGTGGACATAAAGATAGTACTCGTAAATGCCCTTTATGAATTCCCAAGGGAACTTTAGTCAGATGACTTTTGTCTTGATGAGACCTGAAGACTAACTGCAAGTTAAATCGTCAACGTCTCCTACTGAAGTAGCTTTCAAAACATGCTATGGCTCACCAGGTGATACAATATAGGAACAGACCGGACCTCCTTTTATGTTTGTTTGATATCAAATATTCTGCAACCTTGGAATCTGTCCACTGTCTCCCTCTATGTTTTTGTGTATATATAGTAGTTCACTGTCTGAGCACTGTGTGTCTGCACTAATTTTGATACATACAGAAATGTTTATTGTCCTGATACTAAAAATGTGAAAATCATTGTCATGCAAGAAATTGTATTCTTTATCCTTTTTCAATCACATTGATTTTGATACAAGTTGCTAGTTGTGTGTGCACACTTTTAAAGGCAGTAGATGTGTTGGTGAATGAGTCCCAGGGGATATTTGTTTGACTTACACTTACTCTGGTTCTCGTGGGCAATTAGGGTGGCCCTTGTGTTGTATACATAGGTTCCCTAAAAAGCACTTCAAAATAGATTTAAGACTTTACAATTTTGCTGCACAGGGCACTCCTTGACAACGTGGCCTATGTTCCTTCCACCATTATGTGCACTTTGGGGACGATAATGCACTTGTCAATCAACGAACAGAACACCTACCACATTATGACAGTGGATAAAGGTGTTGAGCAGGCCATAAGCAAGCCCATGATTTCCTCAAGTAGAAGAAAAAAATACTACAGCTGCTTGCCTAGTGAAGTAGTGGCCCGTGGGGGGTAGATATCCATGTACAGCCATTGAAAAGCTTACCTTACGGCAGCTCCACCTCAGTCAGTTTCCCAATACTTCACTATTTTATCGTACAATATAAAGCAAGAAGGAAAACACAGTGATGGCTGAGATGGGCACCGGGGACATTAAACACAACTCTTTTGCCTCTTTTTGCTAAATGTAGGCTCTACAACTATGGCTATGGCATGGCCAAGTCTTTTTAACTGTTTCAGGAATGTGATTGGCAAAGTGTTTATTTTGTAGCTTTGCCACATCCTCTAGAGCATATGAGGTGGAGGTTGCTGCTTGTGTAGCAGTAAGACATTCAATGACGGTCACCTGAAAGTCAAGGAAAGATATGAGTGTTCCTATTGTGGTCTGACGATAAACAACATATGCATTGTATATTGCCATCTGGATCAGATGGGTCTAACAGCTTTTTACACCAAGTGCAAGTTTTACGACTCTCATTGTATAACTGAACAACTGATAATTCTTATCAACTCCACCCATGTACTTGTTGTCATCAAGTATACAAGTGGCCTTGTGAACTTCGGCCATCTGACCCCAAACGTTGATTGGGAAAGTGCTCCCTTCGTACATTGCAGTGAGCACGTACACATCATGCCTATCAGAAATCTTGACTGCGAGCAGTTTCTTGTAACTCAAAGTAGTGAGCTGGAATTTCTGTAGCTTTTTACAAACAAGTTCCTGCTGGAATCCCTTGCAGTGACAACGAACTGTACTGCATGCCACAGTGTCAACTTTGTACAGCTCACTGAACAGCACTAGTCCCATATAGAAATTGTCCACACAAGGGTTAAAACCTTTGTGAAGGAGTAGTTTAACAAGCTCCCATACAACCTTTCCTGCGACTTCTATCGTGGGAGGGCAACATACAGGATTTACACTGGAGTCCTTCTCTGTATACACTCTCAAGCTGTACAAATAGCCAGTAGAGCTCTCACATAACAAGTGTACTGCCTAAGCAGCAGCCTCCCTTTGTACAGGATGAAGGACTCATTGATGGCTATATTCTTTCTAGGAGTATACATCTCTGGAAACTTTACAGGCAAATGTTCCACGACTTGCCACATTTTGAACAACCTGTCATGGTCTGGTAAAACTTTTAAAACACTCAATTTCAGTCACAGATCTGGGTTGAATCCATCATTATTCTTTAGCTCAATGCACCACCCCAGTTCAGATCCAGCCATATGCAAGTCAGTCTTGACCCTGTTCCTAATGGGAACAGTCCAGCCCTTACTGCCAAGCCAGGTCTTCCCTGGACCGGACACAAGCATCCAAGAGGTGCTGTTTGTAGGTAGGTACCCATGGTTTCAAAGCAAGCACAGGGAGGGCCACAACGCAGCACCAAGCCGACCCACCAATGGCACAGGGGCAGCCGGATGCAGGCTGTAAATCAGCGTTGGGCGCCCGATGCAAGTAATGGGGAATCTTGGTCACATAAAAAGGCTGCAGGCTTGACCCAGGAGGCTGGACAAAGGTGACCAACATCTAGGTAGGTAAGTTGGGATGGTGATGGAGGCCTGGACACCATCAGCGGGACTGAGGATGCAGGGGTGCCTTTAGGCGTCGGATTTTCTTTACCAGAGCTGGTCATGTTCAGGGTGACTCTTCCAAATGAGGCTGCAGTCATCTTTGTGGAGTCCAGGAGAGATCAGCCACTGATGGAGTCAAGATCAGGATCGCTGGGGAGACTTCACTGGACAGGTAAGCACTCAGACTCTGGCCATAGGCGTCAGGTGCAGAGTGGGCAGGACTCGCGGTTCCATCTGGAGTCTTTAGAGTGGTTTTCTTGTGGACAGGGACTCTGTCCTCAGATATCTGATCTTTGTGGAAGAGCAGGCAGTCGATTTCTTTGCAGGGTCTTTGGGAGATAGGCCGGTAGGGCTAGCGCCAAATCAGTTATCGTCTTCCGGCTTGGCTGCACAGCATCTTCTTTTGTCCTCCTTCTTCGTAGGTCACGGAATCTGAGGATCAAGGTTCAGGGGTGCCCCTAAATACTGAATTTAGGGGTGTTACTAGCACTGGCAGGTAGTAGCCAATGGGCTACTTACCTTTAGGATGACTACAGCATTTTTATGTCCATTTCCTTTGGTGAGGGGGCATCCCCTAACCTGATTGGCTATAATCCTTCCATTCAAGATGGAGGATTTTGTAAGGAGGGGGGTCACCTTGGTCCAGGACATCTTAGGGGTGGTCCTGGCCGAGAGGGGACACACTCTCCTGCTTACTAATTTTGCCGCTGACCTTGCTGCCAAAAGTGGGGCTTGGTCGGGGGCGGCATCTCCACTAGCTGGAGAGGCCCTGGCTAGCCTACCAAAGAGCAGGAAGCCTTTGAACGTCAATGCCCTGATTGCTGTTCCTGCTTGGGGGTAGGTAAGAAGCCCCTCCACCCCAAGCAGACTTTGCTCGTGACCCACAAGAGCACAAGGGATCCCACCTCAGGGGGTCAGAAACATGTCAGAGTGTGCCAGGCTCGTCAAGACCAGTTAGCTGCACACTAGAGAGTTGGTTGTTTTTCAGGGGGCATCTCTAAGATGCCCTCTGATTGCATTTTGTAATAAATGGCATCAGTGTGGGTTTACTATGCTGAGACATTTGATACCAAACTTCTTAGCATTCAGTAAAGTCATTGCGAAGCTGTGGAGTTTGTACTGGCAAACTCCCAGCCCATGTCATCAATATGGCTACACTGCCCTTACAATGTTTGAAAATGGACTTGGACACTGTAGGGGTATATTGTTCATGCACCTAGGCCCTCACCTGTGGTATAGTGCACCCAGCCTTAGGGCTTTAAGGCCTACTAGAGGGTGACTTACCTATGCCACAGTGAGTGTTTGGAATGCATGACACTCATGAATGTGTGCCATGTCGACTCTTAAGTTGTTGTCTGCACCAAAACACACAGGGGGATATTCTCAAGAACGTGTGTTAAACATCGCAAAATTAGCCTAACACAACTTCTCACATCGCAGTCTATAGCGGGAAAATATAACATGTTAACGTAGCATTCTCAACACAGTGGCACCATGCGATAGTCTCATGACAACACGACAAATGACTGCGTTAAAATTAACGCAATGCCCCAAAAATGCGAAACACCAACGCAAAAAAAGTTGTCATGTGGGAAAATGCACTATAAAAGCAGAGAAAAAACCCCAAAAATAAATAAACTGCGTAGCACCATGGATGCACCCGGATCGAGTACAGAGGCCAACACGAACCCCACAAGCCCCACAGAGGCCCAGTCCGGGACCTTGGTGTCAGGGAAAGGCAAGGACATGAATAAGAGGAAGTAATAGTTCATTCCGCAGGAAAACAGGATCCTAATAACAGAGGTGATAGAACACCATCAACTACTGTTCGTCACCTCCACTGTATCATTGGCAACACAACATGGGATATGGCAGTCTATTGTGGACAAGGTGAATGCAGTCGGACTGCTGAAGAGGTCAATGGAAGATGTCAAGAGGCGCTGGAATGATGTGAAGTGCAAAACCAAGCAGAAACTCGCAAACAACCAGAAGGCAGCAATGCATACCGGAGGTGAGAGTCCAGTGCCACAGGAGGAGCTGGATGAGATGGAGGAAATGGTGTCCACAGTCATCAGTGGGGAGAGGTGGCTGGAGTTGGGGGACCCCACACTGCTCAACAAAACCTGACACAACAGCAACAGGGTGAGTAATGACCAGGTACTGAGGGGACGGGGGAGATGACACAATGGCACACATGCACAATTAGTAGAGCACACTGCACACCCACAATGACTCTGGAGCATGTCCCTGATCCTCTTGCCACACCGGAGCACATCTAGGAACAGCAAGTAGGCCCCCGCTGACTATGTGCACAGAGGGGGCCCGTCCCACACACCACCAATCTCACAACCAACCCATTACACATGTGTCAAACCTGGCAATGCTGCGTGTCTGTGAGCAACACTGACAAAGCATGTGACACTGCATGACGAATAGCATTGCCGCAGTCAATATACCATGAAATTTCACACGCAACGACACTGAGGTGGCTGAGTCTGGACCACACCCTTAAAGGAGCAGGTCACACTCTGACACATCCATGTGAACAAACAATCACTGATGTCAATAACACATCTGCAGACAAACCATGCCCCAGAGCCCCAACTCCCACCAAGAGACAATGTACCCAAGTATGCAACATATCAGCACTGTAGACGCACAGAGGTCAAAGGCACACTGCATGAAAGGGATAAGGGGCACCAGATTCAGAGCTGCAGGGTTGACTCTCCCATAATGCAGCACACACACATGACATGCAGAGCACATCAACATTGACAACAATGTGGTACAAACCGCAACACGTCCAAAACAGAACAAAGGACACAACTGGTGCTGCTTGTCTGTAGAAACTGGCAAATCCCCCCTGGCATGGCAGGGACATGTGAGTTGAAAATGGCTAAGTACAAACACACATCCGTCATGTCATAGAAATGTCCACTGTCCCGCATCAAATAGGCAGCTCCTACCAAACAGTCACAATGTCCATTGTCATGTAGTCTGTATGTAAATATGTACAATGCGTCAACATACATGTGAACACAATGTTAAACTGCATCTCCCCTTCACATTGCAGGGGAACACCAACACCTCCTGCTGAGCAGACGGATCCCCTATTCTTTGATGACGAAGAGGAACTCCACACCTTTGACACTATGTCGACTCACCTCCAGGAGCAGGGCAGCCCAGCTGCATCGATGAGACCCCACCACACAGCAGGCAGCACCCACCACCACAGCAGCCTCCCAGGACCCCCAAGAACAACACATGGCCTTCCAACTGTGTGTTGGAGTGCAAGGAGAAGTTGGCTAAACAGGTGCGGGTGGGGTTCAAGCGCATGGTAGCCAAACTAGACGCCATATGTGGGTGTCTAAGTCCCATCAGGGATCACTCTCGGTCCCTAATGGACACCCACAGTCCGCTCCATGCCCTCCAACAATCCATGGACAACATCGCTGGAGTCCTGACTTGGAGACAAGAACAACTGTCTAGTTCGAGCATGCTCCAGCGATGTCACCCGTGAGCTGGGACGCATGCGGAGGATCATGGAGAACATGGAGCAGACGCTGGCGGAAAGAGCGGCTGCCACGGCTGCATACCAATGAAAGGTAGCTGGGTTCCTCAATGCCCTGAAGCCCATCCTAATGGCATTGCTGCCGCAAGGCCTGGCACCAATGACTGCTGCTGCTACCACTCCATCCACATCTCCGCCCCCTGAGGTGTCAATGCCACACAGTGCTGGGGACAGAACACCGCCACCCACATGTGAGGCACATGAAACAGCATAAGATGAAGATGCAGATGAATCTGCCTTGGTGGTAAGAAGGAAGCAGCAGCATTCATCTCTGCCATACGGCCTGCTTCTGCTTGGTTCTGCCCTCTGCATCATCACCTGCCACAGTCCCCCGATACACTCAGCAACACTCACCTTGGATCTCGACATGAACTGCCATATTCTGTTTTGTCACCAATGACACAGCAATCAGACTGCGGACTGGACCCTTCCACTTCCGATAAACTTGTCATTCCCAAAGGACTATGGCTGGCTTTCCATGCGCCCACAATGTGAAGTGGGGTATGCATGGCCCTGTATTGCTCCAGCTACAACACTACACTGAATGTGCATTAAACATTCATTTTCACACAGATGTGTCATGTCTATGATCATTCAAGTGTGGAAGTATGGATGGCTGTTGGGTCAGTGAGTCCCCCTTACGTCCATGTTGCTCATGTTCTGGAACTTGAGTCACAGAGTGCTAGATTGCCGATTGCGGCACGGGTGGCGTCGACACTACAATGGAGACACATGCATTAGTCACTTACTTGTTCAGGCCCGGACGGAAACCCGCCCAGTGCCCGGGTCATTGTTTACACCCCTAAGCTGGACTGGCATACGCCAGGCCAGCCCACTCCGCTCACGCTCACAGGGGCGGACGACAACACTACACGTCCCAGGTCTTCCCCGTCGTGATCTGCTGATCACAGGTCTAGTTGTCAGCATGCCACAACCACTCCCTTATGGCTAATTCACACCCACACCAGCACACGCGTCACAACACATGTGACCCTGCCAATAAAAAAGGCCGGGTGCATGTGCTGGATGCCATTTCCACTCTCTTTCTGGGTGTATGCGTGTGGCTATTATTTATGCATGAGGGCCTAGGGCACTACCACAGCACATTCCCGACTGCCGGAGGTTACATAATGGCGTCCGCAACACGGAACTCAATCAGAAAGGGCCCATGACTTGAGGTGCACAGAGTTGGTGCCATCCGAGGCACTTTGGCTGACACAGGCCTACCATCAAGGGAGGGTGACTTTCGGTGCACTGAGATAGGGGCACCTTGAGTGCTGAGCAGGTGTACAGCCTGAAATGATGCACAGTCCTGGCTCTCCGGACTGGTGAGGATATGTGTGTGCCCTGCTTGACCCCAGTGTAGGCCTGAGCCAGCGGGCTGCGCGTGACGACTGCCATGTGGCGTGGCCTCGCGGTTCACAGAGTTAGTGGCACCTATAGGGCTGAGCGGGTGTGCAGCATGCGATGATGCCATGTGCACTGATATGTTCTCTGCCATTGTGACATCAAGACCCAGAATCACTTGTGTGACCTTGTGGCCGTGGTGCAGGGCTGCTTGCTGTGGAGGCTGCCAAGGTCAAGGGCCCGAGCTTAGATCCCTACCCGACACTTGGTGGGCCCTCTTGGAGACACGACGGTGGCGGAAGGTGAGCAGTGAGGCCTGGGTGCGCAGGGACTGGCATGCACTGCTGGGTGGCAAGATGGGCTAGGGTGTGGCAGCCTGGGTGCGCAGGGGCTGGCATGCACCGCTAGATGGCGGGATGGGCTGGGGTGCGGCAGCATGGGTGCGTAGGGGCTGGCATGCACCGCTGGGAGGCAGGATGGGCTGGGGTGCGGCAGGCTGGGTGCGCAGGGGCTGGCATGCGATGTTGCCGTGTGTACGGATATGAACTCTGCCATCATTGACTCTGGACTCTGTTTCAGATAAGGGACCTAGTGGACTGCAGTGTATACCGGCACATGGTTGGTGACACACCGGTGGCAGCAAGTGAACAGTGAAGCCTGGGTCCGCAGTGTCTGCACTCTCTCTCCCTCTCCTTCTCTTCCTCTCTCACTCTTTCCCTCCCTCTCTCTCTTTGTCTCTCTTTCCCTCCCTCTCTCTCTTTATCTCTCTCTTTACCTCCCTCCCCTCTCTCTCTTTATCTCTCTCGTTCCCTCCCTCTTTCTTTCACTCTCTTTCACTCCCTCTCTCTCTTTCTCTCCCTCTCTCTCTCTCTCTTTCTCTCCCTCTCTCTCTTTCTCTCTCTTCCTCTCTCTTTCTTTCTCTCTCTGTCTTTCGATGGGCGCCTGACACACATTTTTATCTTGGTTTTTGTCTTGCAGGCTGTCCTGAGGAGACCCGCCATGGCTCTCCCAAATATTTGTTTAGAGTTTTTTTTTAAAACATTTTGTTTGGAAATACAATTTGAATGGATGCTTCTCCTTTTTCTGTCCACACAGGAATGTTGATTTTTGTCAATGTGCGACATCATGCGCATTGTTTGGTACATGATTCCGTTAGGTTGCTGTGAGATATATTCGTCAGGGGGGATGCCCGAGGGGGTGGCAGGCCTGTGGGTGGTGGCAGTGGGTGTAGTGGCCCTCTTGGGGGGCTGTGCTGCATGATCAGTAGCTCCATGGCATCTGTTGATCTTCTGGTGTGGCTGTGGGCTGGGCTCCCTTTCATGGTTGAAGTTTTTTTCCGACTTTACACCAAGTGAGAGCAGGTGTTAAATCCCTGCTGCTAAAGCGCCTTATCGCCTGTTTTGGGATCTTATCGCCAGCCATTGCTGGTCATTGAGAATATTGCGAAGTGGTGTTTTTGCTGCTTTTTGCATGGGAACGCCTACTCTGCATCTCATTAGCGTTAGTTGCCGGTGTCATCCTTGGTGATGGTTTTTGCGGTTGCTATCGCGGGAAAACTGGTGATATTGGCTGTTTGCACCAGCTTGTGAATGGTGCAATACATTCATCTCCACTTTGGCTGCAATAAATTTCTGATAACTCAGCGATAAATCCTTGAGAATATGCCCCACAGTCTTTAATGTCAGTGTATTTGTGTTAGGGGAGGGGGCCTCTGAGGGAGGCACAACACATGCTGTGGCCCTTAGAGGCACTCTCTGATCACAAGGCCCTTGGTGCCACTTGTGCCTTTTACAAGGGTCATACATGTGTGCCAGAGGTGTGCCAATTTTGGAAACAAAGGTACAGTTTTGGGAAAGAACACAGCCATTGGGAACCTGTTTAGCAGGGACCCAGTGCACACAGAGTCAAAGTGCATCAGAAAAGAAGTGGGGGGTAACCATGCAAAAAGGGGTACTTCCCTAAATGTGCAATATGGGGAGCCATTGATCTCAAGAAGCACACATTCACAAAATACCCTCTGCCACTTTGTGCGCAGGTATGCTCTTTGCAAAAATACACAATGCTATCAGCGGCGTCACTGGAATTATACTGCTGGGAATTATACCACAGTGGAATAACTTTTTTAAAGTTATTTGTGCCCCGGGGGGTCAACCCGTTCACCTCGAGAGTGACTCTCTCCTAATTGCTGATCTCTGGTGGCTTAGTGGGTTTCTTGGCTGTGGATCGCGGTGGGGCCCGGATCCTCTGCCACAAAACTGTTTCAGAGAGGCCTCATTGAATAGGGGAGACTCCCCTTTTCTAAAGGCCTTCCTAAAACCTGGGTAGACCTTTTTCAGCACTTTTTCCTCACTGGAGCAGGAAGGAGCACATACTTCTATCTCCTCACTGCTTCAGTGGTGAATCAGTGTCATCAGTGCGATTCACGCCATGCTGACATTACTGATGGGTGGGAGGGAGGGAGGGAGGGAGGGACGGAGGGCTGATGCGGAGCGCAATCCCCTACGCCCCAGGCCTTTTTTTAAAAGGATCCATTGGATCCTCCCCCAGTGTCAGCGAAAGGCCGACACCTGTGCTGGGGACGGTGTGCGGGTGTCGGCTATTGCCCGACACTCGCACCAAAGGGGTTAATGGCCCAGACTGCTGGTTATTTACTTTCACGAACCTTTGTCAAGTGACTGCTGGCAATACATCCCCACCCAGTAATGGTTATGTTTACTAATGTCACCAAGCATCAGGTATACCAGTGAACCTAGTCTCAGCCTTCTTTATAAATTTCATTAGACCTCGCAGGGATAACTCTCTGATCTAGAACACTGCCTCCAGACTAACATTAACAACTCTGAATGGGTTAATTTCAAGACAGACAAGCAGCTGCAGCTGCGAGGAGCGAGGACGCCCGGAGGCTGCGTGGAGGCTGGAAGCTGTGCCGGTCAGCCGGTCGGCTAGCTGAGGTTATCAGACCTCACCCAGGATTATTTGCTGCTCTTCTGTGCCCAGGATCTTTTGGACGCCTTGACCCCTCGACCGCGGCATCGGTGCTCCAGCATTGTCATCCCTGCTTTCCTGCTACTTATTCCTGCCACAGCCACGGCCTAACGCTGATGGCTGTTTCTGCTCTCTTGAGGTGCAAGTGCTGCTTGAGCTGCCTGAGCTGGGCTGAGGGCTGAGGGCTGTGACAACAGCACCCTGCTGCCACTGCCTCCGCCTATGCCGCAGCAAGCCTGCTCCTCTTTAAGCCACAAGTCTGGGAAAGACTGGACAGACTGGCACGGAGCAAACTCTGAGGCCCTAGGAGCCCAAAGGAGCCCAAGGAGCCCAAGTAGCTGTAGAGTGCTGCAGAGTGCTGCTGGCTGCTGGCTGGCTGGTCGGTGTGAGCGCTGCTTAAGCGCTGTGAAAACAACACCACCAAGCAGAGGAGGGGGCTTGTCATTCTAGCCTCTTGGTCACCTTCAGGATCAGATTGTGAACTGCAGACTGCGGACTGCACAACCAAACCAAACCAAACTAAACCAAACCACACCCAAAGAGAGCAGAGAGCACAGAGCAGTCGAGAGAAAACCTTGGGAGACGGCGTAGACGAGTGGTGTGCTGTGTTTTGCTGTGTTTTTCCGAAGACTGTCAAGTGCAGCGGTCGACGTGGGAGACAAGAGGTAAGAGGTGGTGGTGAGCGCGGCAGCCGTTAGAGGCCGCCGCGAAGTAAGAGCCCGAGGGTGTGGACTGAGGGGCTGCTAGACTAGGTCTCAAGCTTGCGGCCCCCCCATGCGCACCGCTTGCTCACCCCTCCCTCCCCCCTCCCCCCTCCCCCCACTTCGCCCTTAAGAAACAGAGCTCAATACAGGGCTCACACTAGTACCCCCTCCTCTCGCACGATCAGCACGAACAGGCACAAACAAGCCCAGGGGTGGAGAGACACAGAGACACAGAGACTCTGGGCTCCGCTCATTGGGCCCCAGCCCCAGCCCCAATCTTAGCCCCAGCCCCAGCCAACGGCGCAAAAAAAAAAGAAAGATGACGCTGAGGAAGACTAAATCCTGCACGGAGGTTGAGACGGAAGTGGCCCCTGAGAGTTTAGTACAAAGAAGGGTAACCAGAAGCATAAGAACTCAAAAACCCCAGGACCTAGTCACTAGCACTGGCAATTCCCTCCCTCAAGGCCTCATCACCCAATTCTTTCAGGCCTCAAACTGCCCCTCACCTTTGGAAGAAACATCACAAGGCCCTGTGAACAGTGCCACACCGGGGACCCCAAAAATCCATCTGGCCCAAAGGGACTTTCACTCCTGCGAGTTTGCTAACTTCGAGACATCTGGGAGCCTTGAAGCACGTTTTCAGCCTGTCGCAAGGGCAAAGAGCCCGATTAGGACCACTGCCGACATTCACGTCAGGCCAACTCTGGGGGTGAATGCGGACTTAGACACTGAGAGGCTAAGCGATGCTGTCGCATCCTCCTCTCCAAAGAGCACAGGCAAGGGTCTGAATGCAACTGCGACATCTCGGGAAATACAGAGGCCAAACCCCCAGGGAACGGAGGTTCCAACAACTTCGTTTCTACTAAAATTGGAACAGACAATCGAACGTACACTTGAAACAACACCTATCAATTTAGGAAGAACTAATGTCCCGCGAATTGCACAAACGGAGGGATGGAGTCCGCTGAGCTTAACCCATCACCAATACCTAACTGACCCAATTGAAGAACCCACTTTCAAAGACATTTACTTGTCAGTAATAAGAGAAGTCCAGGACACAATGGCTAGGGCACTGCTATGGCATTCCACAAAGATGGATGTCCAAATCGATCTCTTGCAGTCGATAGCCCAGCACTTGGCGCCAGATGATAAGCTGGCAAAGCTGGAAGCCCAATTTAATGTCCAACACGCTCATGCCAACAGCATTAATTCCTGTGCCGCCCTAATTGATAAATGGGCAAGTCTACCAGAAGTCCTAAAAGAGATGCTTGCATTAGCCAAGGGGCAGGGAGAGATAACCTTGCAAGAACTAGCCGCACAAAAGCTACCAGCACTGACGACAGAGCATGCCGAAAAAACATCCCTTAGCACAGCAGGCAACAGTGCCACAAAGGACCTTCTAGTAGGGCCACGCAAAAATTTTACTTTGGCTGAACAAGGGAATGGTGACCCTGAGGTCCTAGATCTCGATACCGGAAGTGACGACCTGCCTGTCACTACCGCTCAGGTGGAGAAGGCCGTAGGAGCATTAGCAAGCGCCAAAGCTCCGTTATCAAGGAGAGCCAAAAAAAGACTTAAAAAACAACTCAAGAAGTCCAAAGCTAGAAGCAGAAATATATCATCGGCGGTATCAAACTTGGGCGCCATTGAAACTAAAAGTATCCCCAAACCACTCTTTCCCATTTTCATACCCAAGCAGGCACCCAAAATCGGCAAGACACGTGACGCATCCCTTGTTTGTGGTGAGGCCCAAAGCCAACAAATCCCTCTCATGGAGGGTCAAACCAATGAGGATCTCCAACAAAGGCCTTCACAGGTGGCATTTGCCGCACCCTTAACAAATCCCAAACTACAACAGGGCGTCCAGCCAGAACTGACTAGAGTGGTAGGTCTTCCAACACAGGGGCAAGGTAATCAGCAACCAGGAGTCACAATTAAGAATTACCTAAATTTGACACCAGTCCAGGGGGAGTGGCAAGGACTGCCGAGTGCAAATGGCCAATCAAGCAAGGCGCCTAATGGGCAGCAGCCAGAAACCACTCACAAAATCCTTTCAAACTTAAGTAACCAGAGGCCAAAGCTCCCGGGAGAAGGTGCGAGTTGGTGCTCCATCGCACACAAAAATAAATTAACCCCCTACGAGCTGCAGTTAACCCCAAGGTACACAGCTAAAGGTTCATTTGACATCTTGAACAGGTCAAATATTGTCCACCTCTTTGGCCACATTGACTCGCTGGCACAAATCAACTCAGAAAATATTGAATGGGTGAAATTCAAGAGACTGGAGACAGACACCCACGGCGACTCCACTATAATCGGATTTGTGAGCCAGCAAGCCCAACAGGCCGTCCTTAAGGAAGCAACACTACTCGCTGAGTGGGGCATTGGAGTTGTTGCGCCAAGGGCTTTGAAATACCCACATGTCCTGATGCCGCAACACGACACACATGAACCGACATCCGTTCTCAAAGGCACAGGGCCCACCCGCCCAGATATGGGGGCGAAATCAGGGCGGGCAAAAACCCCGCTAAAAATCAAAATTCAGCAAAATGACAGGCAACGGAGAGTGCAGCGGCCTCAGCAGGCTTCAGATCACCCGGAGGCCATAAGGAGACAGTGTCCCTAACCTAATAAACAGCCATGTAAATAATGCCCGGTTAAATCCACTCAGGGGTCTAGTTCGCAAGTTAACCATTATTTCATGGAATATTGCCGGGCTTAGCAACATCTTTAGGGACACAACTACACTTGATTACCTGGCACAGGGGGACATACTGTGCATTCAGGAAACCTGGGCAAGGGCAACGACCGCCATTGGTGGCTTTTATGAACATTTCAAACCAGCGACCAAAAGGACAATCTTTGGTCGCCCGTCAGGGGGCCTTTCCATCTATGTAAGTCATGCGTGCAAAATTAAGACAACTGAACTAAATCTGGGGTCTCCTGACCTTCAAGCCATCTTAATCGAGGGGTTGTTATCGGGTCAAAAAGCCCGCCCCCTTATACTAATTAATTGCTATCTCAACCCAATTAAGTATCAGCCCTCCCGGGCCATGGAATCACTTATTACAATACTGAAAGACCTTTTAATAAATCATGAGGACCAAGATGTAATAATCGTGGGCGACTTCAATCACAGAGGCCTGGGTCTAATTACGGAGGCACCTCCAAGTAAGAAGTCAGCCCGACTGACTGAATTTCTCGCAAATTTTAAGCTGCACTCCTCCCACAGTATACAAAAAAAGACCCACCCCGAATGGACCGCCAATCCGACCTTTAAAAATGTCTCTACCATAGACTACATCTTCATCAACGAAGGGCTGGCCCACAATCTTTGCAACTTTAAAGTGGACAACAGAGATGAAAGCGATCATAGGCCCCTCCGTGCCACATTCAACCTGGCGCGGGTACAAGCAGAATCACAAGTAGTCATTGGAACTACCACGGGGGAAGAACATCATAAAGTCCTTAAAAGAATAAAATGGACAACCAATCTCAGCCAGAGACTGCTAGATTATGTAGCAGGGAGGAAGAACCTAACCCAGTCCACACTGAAAACATCCTCCACCTCTGGGAAACTCTGACCTCCGACTTATTGGAATGTCTGGGCAATAACCACCATTTAAGAAGTCGCCATTACCACACTGGGCCTCGCCGTTCAAAATCGCGGTGCCTGTTACAGAGTAAGCGCGCTCTTAACAAGGCAATTAGGGTACAAAAGAAAGGCACTCGCTTGTCAGGTATGCACTCCATTGCCGCTTTCCGAACTGTTTATAAAAAGAAAGTCTGGGACCACAAAAAACTGCAGACTGAACAGAATTGGTTGACTGTGTTCTCCTTAATAAAAGGAAATGACAACAGCAAGCTCTGGCACTTTATTAACAGTCTGACCCCCAGAGGAGAGCAAAAGGAAAACAGTGTTGCAGGGAAAGTGTGGGAACAATATGCCAAGGGGCTGTACACCTGTGAGTCAAACCGGTCCACCCCAGGAAGCCTTGCGTGGTCCAAGGTGGCGGCGGAAATTAGCGAACCCGAAAGTTCCACGACAGAAGGCCTAAATTCGACCTGGCCTGGAAAGTTTACAGAGGTGGAGGTATTAAAGTGCATCAAGGCCATTAGAACCGATGGCGCACCAGGCCCAAATGGGATTCCGGCCCAGGTCCTGAAAACCGCCTCAGCCTTTTTTGCATCTAGACTTACCCCGTTATTCAACCACTCTTTTGCCACTGCAATTTTGCCAACCTCTTGGAAAGGTTCAATTCTATTCCCTATCCATAAAAAGGGGGATCATACGAACCCGGCCAATTACAGGCTTGTAGCTCTCCTCGACATAGAAGCAAAGATATACGCCCGCCTTCTTCTCAGTGATCCGGAGGACTGGGTGGTCAAGAACGGCATTCTCCCGCCCACACAGACCGGCTTTAGGGCTTACAGCTCCACCCTCGACAACATCATAGCCCTTTCCTACCTTGCGAATAAGGCCAATTCGAGGAATAAGCCACCCCTGTTTTGCTGTTTCATAGACTACACCACAGCCTTTGATCGAGTGAACAGAGGTCGGCTCTGGGTAAAACTTGATACCTGGGGGCTACCACAGGCTCTGCTGAAAGCCATAAAAGCGCTCTGCGAGGGTACCTGGGTCAAGGTGAAGCTAAGTACTACAATAACAACTGCAAGAATCAACACCAATTCCGGCCTTAAGCAGGGGTGCGTCCTGGCCCCCATGCTTTTTAACTTGCATACTGCAGACATGGGGACAGCCCTGAAAGATGCCAACTCAGCACCCCCAAAATTGGGGAAGCTCGTCCTGGGAACGCGCCAGTATGCAGATGACACTTTGATCATGGACCATACTAGGGTGGGGCTCCAAAGAGCCTTAAGCAGCCTTGCCTCATATAATAAGGCAAATGACTTAGGGATCAACGTGAGCAAGACTAAGATCGCCATCTTTGGCAAATACCCCCACAAAAAAGAAGCTTCATGGACCCTGGGGGAGCACTGTATCGTTACTGCCCCATCCTATAACTATCTGGGCACCTGGGTCTCTGAGAGTGCCACTGCAGTCAAACACCTGAAGGAGCTTAAACCAAAAACAGACAATACCATTCTGTCGTTAAGACGCCAAAGTCATCGCTTGGACAGTCCCTCAGCCGAACCAATGCTGACAGTGCTCAGGGCAAAACTGATCCCCGCCATCTCGTATGGGCACATAGCCTACCCAGGCGCATTTGACAAAGTGGTCAACGCGGCCCAGGCGAAAGCCTACAAGATGGTGTTACAGGCCCCCAGATATGCAAGGAACAACAGATTAAGGCTAGAAATAGGCCTTAAGCGACCAGAGCTGGCACTACTGGGGGACCTGTTAAAATTCTATATTAGAGTATAGAAAGCGCCAGAACACACCCTAAAGCACTTCCTAAAATCAATCTTTGGTGAGGTGGGCTCTCCCTGGCACTCAAAGATAGAACTAGCAATTGAAGCATTGAAAATCGAGAGAAGGAGTCTGCCCCTGCACGAAATCCCATTCTCAGCCTGGGCCCAAGCTGTGAAGCGCCAAGTCCTGACCATCTCTTTTGGGCTTGACCTTGCATCTCTTCGGCAAAATCCATTAACTCAGGCCCTGGACAAATCATACACTCCAGGTAAACCCCAGCCATACCTGCAAGACCCAGTATACTTTCTGCATTTTCGCCTTTTGGCCCTCAGGATCGCGGACTTTAACCCCAAATGGGCATGAACGGATGGCGCCATAGCCTGTCGTCTATGCAATTATCGCAGAGAATCCTGTCTACACTTGTTGTGCTGCTGCACAAAGTTGGTCAATGACCGTCATCGTCTGTTGCTTCCTATTTTACGGAATATGGGCTACAGAACTTGCAGAGAGGCCTCGGACTGGTGCCTCTCTGTCTCCACGACCTGTTTGATAGCCAGAGTTGGGAAATTCATACACCAGGTGAAAATGGCACTTGACTCCCACTCAACGAGTGTGTCTGCAAAGTAACTGGAATTCTTTGGCCCCAGTCATCCAACCTGGGCTGGTTCAAAGGTCTAACAACGAATCCATCTATTGTTAACCGCCCTTGGCGTACGAATAGATTTTACCGAACTTTCATGTGCCTCCCTTCATCTGTTGTGAAACAACGGAGCAACCTACACTCTACTCCTCTTAAAAGAACTCTGTTTGGGGCGTGGCCGAGACAGCGATGTGACCTGACGTGTCTCGAGCGAGCTCCGTCGCCCCGCTGCACTAATTAGCCTGTTCCAGCGTAGTTCTTGGGGGGCATCCGCTCCTGGGGACCCCCTGTGCAGTGCTGACCCTGCTGGTGCTCTTTCTGGCGGCGATCCGTGGCTACGAGTGCACCCGCGATCCCTGCTCCGAGCTCCGGGGCTCCTGTGTTCGACTGTTGGCCGCCATCTTACAGCAGGGCCCTCTGCCGAGCCGCCTGGCCTGCCCGCCACGAGAGGGATCACCGCTGCAGACTGGGTGAGGCTCCGGATCGCCCCTGCCCCTCCGGCGGCTGCACCCCATCAGCGGAGCCTGACTGACGCCGGCGGAGACGCGCCGGAGCTGCCGGGGTCGGGCGACCGCCAGCGGGACCCACAACAGCGGCCTGGGCGCCGCGCCTACGCGAGCCCCCGGCTTTGGCGGCGACAACAGGCCCCGACCGGAGGGGTTGCCGGAGATCCCCCTGCCCACGAGCCTGGACCACGGCTCCCCCGCCCATCGCTGGACACCCCGGTGAGCTGAGGTGAGCCGTCCCCCCTCCCCTGCCGTCTCTCTGAGGGGCCCGGCGACTGCGGGGCCCGACCACTGACCTGCCCGCCATTTTGCCCTTCTGGTGGGGGGCCGGCTCCCGCGCTTTGGCGGCCCCTGCTTGAGCGCTCCCTGCAGCCTGGGGCGCGCGGGCGGAGGTCTGGGGAGAGGACCCGAGGCTGCGTGTGGGTCGGACTTGCACCTTGGAGGGCCCTGACTCTACTGGACCCATCCCCTGGCCACCCCGCCACTACAGCCCGACCCTGGTGCGCTGCAGCCTTGACGATCCGGCTGAGCGCCTACGAGGACACTAGGGGTCCCCGCCATCTGCCTCCCCTGGCCCTGGGCTCTTCGCTGCTGGACGCCCCGGGGGGGCCCTCCTGGACACGGCCGCCTGGACGTCGCGCTGGGGGTGGGTCCTAGCCCAGGCGGGACCGTGAGACTGTGCCAAGCCGCGACTCTTCGGGGGCCCTTCACCTGTGGAGCCTGACCCCGACCTGCCGTGGAGCACCTGCAGCCATCACCTCCTTGACGCCTCCCCGGCCTAAGCGCCACCTTGTCCTCCAGGCTGAGCCGCCTGCCTCCGCCCCAGTGGCCCCATCACGGCCTGGATTACTGCTGGACTACTACTGCTTGAACACGCCCCGTGCTCTGTCGGCGGGCGCACCGCCAACCCCTGCCCCGTGGTCTTGTGCTCCTGACCGTGGGACCCGGGCTAGGTCGCCGAGGCGCCAGCACACCCTCCCCCGGACTATCCTACGCCGCCGACCAGGAGTTGTGCGCAGCGACCGACACAGCCTCCCGCTGCCCTTCGACGCCCTGAGTGGACCATGACCCGCGGCAAGGGGAACAAGCCGGACCCCCCGCCCACGACGACCAGGGGAACATCGGTGGCCTCCATGAGGGGCAAGGCAGGCTCGCCATCATCCTCCGGGGGCCCCCCGTCGACATCCGGGGGGAAACCCCCACCACAGGCTGACTCTCCACCGGTGACGCAGGCCTTCATGTCCTCCTTCATGGCTGATCTAAAAACTGAGATTGGGTCCCTCAGGACGGAGGTCCATACATGCGTCAAAGAGCTACGCAGGGAAGTCACCGACCTTGGCGACCGGGTCGACGGCCTGGAAAAAACGGTAGACTCCCGCACCGAGGACCTAGAGCAGATCTGGCAGAGAGTGGCGACCCTTGAAGAGCAGCACATCCAGCTCCAGATCAAGCAGGAGGACTTGGAAAACAGAGGACGCCGCAACAACCTCCGCATTCGGGGTGTGCCACTCGGAGAAGAGGGGACTAACACCATGGCCTACGTGGCCCTACTCCTGCAAGCGGTATGGGGCGAGGAAGACGCCCCCCTGCCGCGCCTTGACCGCGCGCACCAAGTCTTTGGAGCGGGAGGGAAAGCGGGCCTCCTTCCCGACATCGTCACTAGACTACATTACTTTACTGAGAAGGAGGCCATTTTGAAGGCGGCTAGAGACAACCCTGATTTGCGGTATGAGGGTCACAAGATCCAGATCTTCCAGGATTTAGCCCCCACCACACTCCACAGGCGGAGGGTCTTCCGTCCGGTCACAGAGAAGCTCCGGACCCTGAACATCTCGTACCAGTGGGGCCATCCCTTCGCGCTCATCTTCAGGTGGGAGGGCAAGCGCAGGGCCCTCCGGTCCTACCGAGAGGCTGCACAAATACTAGGCATGCCGGAATCCCCGGACCACAGTCCGACTCGCCCTCCCCGCTCAGAGAAGGCACCTCCACATCCGGAATGGTCCACTGTGCGCAGAAGTCGACGATCTCCTCCGGTGGACGCAGGCCAAGCAGGACATCATCGCCCACATCCGCTCCCTTGAGGGCGACCGCGAGGAGCAGACCTCCCAGCCCATCGCATCCGGCTCGGAGGGTGGGGATCGCCCCTCGACCCCGGACGGCTGCTGACCATTACCGCTGTGACTCAAGCTGCCCTGCATGCACGCTAGCCCTCTGGGCACTTCGAGCCGTCCCCATGCACCATGGTAACTTGCCCCACTGTTCTCGGGGATGGGGTCCCCCCCTCTCTCATTGGTGGGGGTCAGAGGGACTGGACAACGCCCTTTGTCTGTGCCAGGCCATGTGCCGCATCACGAAGCCCCAGTGCCATACAGACACTTGCGTGGACTAAGTGGACCCCACAGATCGACACACCCCCGGACTACCTGGAGGCAGCGGGGTGTGCGAACTCCGAGACAACCTGATTCCATTTTTCTACCCGACTCTCTGCTCCCTCCCTTTGTCCCGTAGGAAGTGACATTCCTGAGTCCATCC
This sequence comes from Lissotriton vulgaris, assembly GCF_964263255.1. NCBI lineage: Eukaryota > Metazoa > Chordata > Amphibia > Caudata > Salamandridae > Lissotriton > Lissotriton vulgaris. Next base: position 1,316,251,790 of record NC_141695.1, read on the forward strand.
AAACCCTCGGGTAGAGGATGCCCGGTACCTGGGACATTGTGCACCGGCCCTGTTGGCCTGTTTTGGTTTTGTTTCTTCTCTGCTCCTCTTCTCCTTTTCCTCTCTTTCCTCTTCCTACTTCTCTCTCACGCTCTCCTCTCTGCCTACTCCCTCCCTGCGCTTGCGGAGGGGTGGCGTGGTGGGCCTGGCGGGGGTTGGCGCGCCGGCGGCTAGACGAGGCTACCACTATCCTCCCTGCGGGGGGGTCTGCTGCGCTGGGTCCTGCGCGACTCCCATCCCCCTTAGTGCTATGACAGCGAACATCCCTGCGCCCCTGAAGGTCCTCTCCCTCAATGTCAAAGGGCTCAACTCCCCTAACAAGCGGAGGCAAGTATGGCGCTACCTCCTGCATCACTCCCCTGACATTATCTTACTCCAGGAGACGCACCTTCTCAGGGGGGACACCACACGCATGGCACACCCTAGATACCCCACACAATACTGGGCATCCTCTGACACCAAGACAGCGGGGGTGGCAATCCTTTGCAGGGCTGGCATTAGGCGGGGACCCGTGAAACCCTTCAAGAGTGCGGATGGGCGATTCCTCCGAGCCACGGTACAGATGGGCAGTACGCAGTTCACTCTAGGATGTGTGTATGCGCCTAACCAGTCGCAGGACAAATACCTCCAGGCGCTTATTCGAGATCAGCTCCCACCGGGCGACGCCAACGTGATCTTGGGCGGCGACTTCAATCTTGTTTGGGACCCCGAGTTAGATCGTGCGGGAGCCCCCTTCAATGGTGCGGGAGCAATGTCCTCTACCCTTAGAACGCAACTTACTGACCTGGGGCTCGTAGATATGTGGCGCTACCACAACCCGGGGACCCGAGACTACTCCTTCTACTCGCATTCCCATCGGACATACTCCCGGATCGACTATCTCTTCGCCTCCCTTGAACTGGCCCGAGACTCCTTAGCTGCCGCTATGTCCGACATTTCCCTGTCGGACCACGCTCACGTGGAGCTTTTACTGCAGGATCCCCTGACCCGCGCCCCTCGTGAACGCAGGTGGGCGCTCCCGCCGAGGATCCTTCGGGACCCGGACGACGTTGCCAGCATCCGTGACGCCATAGACTCGTATTTCGCTGTCAATGACACCCCTGACGTGCCCTTCCACACGGTCTGGGATGCCTTCAAGGCCACCATTCGGGGCCACATCACCTCCCTGGCGGCGGCGCGGAGGAAGGAAGCGTTCAAGATGGAAGCCGACCTGGCGGCTGAAATCAAATTAGCGGAGGCCCGCGACCGGGACTCTCCTTCGAGGGCGTCAAAGAGGACTCTCGCCACTCTCAGGGGGCAACTCCGCACTCTGCGAACTAACAAGGCGGAGCACTCCCTGCTGGCGCTAAAACAGCGGTATTACGAGGGGGGGACAAGGTTGGCCGCCTGCTGGCCGGCAGGCTGCGGGCACGCGCCGCTAGGGCCCACATCGCCACTGTTAAGAGGCAGGATGGCACCAGTGCCACCTCTGAAAAGGCCAAGCAGGCTACATTTGTCGATTATTACACCTCTCTATACGGCGAAGAGCCCACCTCTGCGGAGGCACGGGAGGCCGTCCTCACGGATTTCGAGGGATCCCCACTGTCCCCGGCGTGTGCTGCCGCGTTGGAGGGTCCGCTGCTGGAGGAGGAAGTGACGGAGGCTGTCAGAGACCTCCCCGTGGGGAAAACCCCGGGGCCGGACGGCCTGCCGTTGGCCTTCTATCGCTTGTTCCTGACCCAGCTCCGCCCGCATCTGCTGCGGCTCTACAGCTCCTTCTCCGATACCACTGGCCCGTCCCCCGATATGGGTTTGGCGGAAATCGCCCTGATCCCCAAGCCAGGGAAGGCTCCCAACCTCTGTGCCTCATATCGCCCCATCGCCCTTCTTAATACCGATCTCAAGATCTACACTAAGATCCTGGCCAAACGGCTGGATCCGCTCATGCCGGGATTGGTGAACCCGGACCAGGTGGGCTTTATACGGGATCGCCAGGGGGCTGACAATGTTCGCAGACTGGCACACCTCGTGGGGAAAGTGCACCACTGGAAAATCCCGGCCTGCCTCCTCTCACTGGACGCGGAAAAGGCCTTCGACCGGGTCGATTGGACCTTCCTCCGTGCGGTTCTTTAGAAACTTGGTCTCGGTCCTAACATGATATCCAGGTGCATGGCCCCCTACCTCGGGCCGCAGGCCAGAATTCGAGTCAACGGCCAACTGACGTCGCCGCTTTCCATCCACAGGGGCACGAGGCAGGGGTGCCCGCTCTCGCCGCTCCTGTTCGCCTTGGCGGTTGAGCCGCTGGCGGAGCTGATTAGACGTGCCCCTGACGTTCACGGTATCCCCCACGGGGGACGCTCCAACAAGGTGGCGCTGTTCGCGGACGATTTGATTCTCACTCTCACGAACCCTCGGGTCTCCCTTCCAGCGGTGCACGAAGCCCTCACACTGTTTGAGCAGGCGTCCGGCCTTAAAATTAACCACACCAAATCTTGGGCCCTCAACCTCACCATCCCTGAAGAGGAGGTCACCTTCCTGAAGGGGGTCACGCCCTACCGCTGGGCGGATGACCACATTAGATACCTGGGTCTGGACATTACACCCCACCTTGACTCGTGGTCCTCCAGAAACTGGGCTCTTGCCGCAAGGACGTCCTGGCAGACCTGCGGAAATGGAAGCCCTTGATGATATCCTGGCTGGGGCGGCTCAATGCGGTCAAGATGTCGGTCCTCCCCCGCATCCTCTATGTCTTCGAGTGCCTCCCCACTCCGATCCCGATCCACTGCATCAGAAACCTTCAACGCGACCTCACGTCCTTCATATGGGGGGGTAAACGACCCCGGTTCTCGCAGAAAGTCCTCATGGAACCGAGAGACAGGGGTGGCCTCGCCTGCCCGAATCTCCTCCATTACTACTGGGCGGCACACCTACGGTTCGTGATCGAGTGGGGTGCGCGCGAGAGCGACAAACACTGGTTCCATATGGACCGAGTGGTCACGGGGCGCACCATATGGGGCCTGCCTTGGTTGCCGCGGGTGGCGCGTTCCAGAAGCGCATATATGGCAGTGCCCACGAGGACGGTGCTTGAGGTATGGGACCGAGTGGCAGTGTCTAAGGGATTAACCACGTTCCCCTCTCCACATACCCCCATTGCGGGCAACCCACACTTTCCCCCGGCTGCCCAGACCCGCGCTTTTGAGAACTGGACGCAAGGAGACTGCAGGGTTGCAGGAGACCTCTTTCTCGGTGGGTCACCTAAGTCATGGACGGACTGCAGGGAAGAATTTGGCCTCCCTTTAACCGCTAGCTTACAGTATGCACAGCTGCGCCACTGGATCTCGGGAGACGACATGTACCAAGCTGCTTCCAGGGCATATACCCCTTTTGAAAAGTTGGCACGCTCCCTAGGGGGTCTGAAACGACTCATCTCCCAAATCTATGACATCTTGCAGCATCCCTCCACTCCGCCCGCACATCCCTACCAGAGGCAGTGGCAGGCGGCGACTGGCACCGACATCACACCCTCCCAGTGGACTAGGCTCTGGAACGACATCCCCAAAACATACCGCAGCATCCCGCAGAGGGAAAACGCGTATAAGCTGCTAACGCAATGGTACTACACCCCCCTGCGGCTTAGCAAAATGTTCCCCACTTCCTCGCCGCTGTGTTGGAGATGTGGTACTGCGACTGGCGACTTCATACATATCTGGTGGTCGTGTTCTGCCCTCGCTGTTTTTTGGAAGGAGGTCCTCAGCCACATTAAGAAGGTGTTGGGTTTTCCCATCCCCGAAGAGGTTTGCACACTCCTGCTGGGCATTCGACCCCCCACACTTCGAGCCCTCACGCGCAGCGACTGGATCCTCACCCTCCACATGCTAGGAGCTGCCAAGCAACTCATTGCTCTGTATTGGAAGCGGGCTGAGGCTCCGCCGATAGCTTCCTGGTTCGTGCGCCTCTGGCAGGTCCTGACCATGGAGCTGCTCACGGCACGGATACAGTTGAGGGGGGTACGCTTCAAGGCGGTGTGGGAACCTCTTGTGCGTCACCTGTGCTCCATTACCTATGCCCGCCAAATGCCTCCCAGGCTCCGCGCTCTGCAGTTGTTCGAGGACGCCCTCCTCCCTGCGGATCCAAGCAGACTAGGCTCTTAATCGCTTCCCCCTGTGCTACCCTGCGTTTTGACCCCCCTATAGGCATCCTCAGACACTCCTTCCTAGCCCCTCTCCGCCTCGCCCTTGCTCCTCCTCTTCCGACTTTTTCTTCTTTCCTACTTGCCACTCTGGCTTTCGCCCCTTTTTGGGACAGTTTGGTCCCTGTTGGACCTTTGAAAATGTGACACCACTACTCCCTTTCCCATGCGCGCCTCCCCCGCACAGCGACACATTATCAGCATATGGCCTCCTTTTGCTATATCTTTCCCCCTAAATCACGCAGCCGGCCCCCTTCGGGGGTTGTGGGCAGCACGCTGTGTTAAAGATTCCATCTCCCCTAGTTGCCTATGCCTGCTGACTTTTTTCTGCGCGGCGGGCCCCGATCAGGGGTTGTAGGCTTATCGCTGTGTTCACAATAAAAACAGATTTGAACAAAAGAACTCTGTTTTGGACAACTAAACTGTACTAACTGTTAGCATTTTAACTTAAAATGATATTTACTTTTATGAGTGGACGGGACATTTGCGGGGGGAGACGGGACGTTCATCAGGCTTTTATTTATTTTATACTGTAAAGATTTTAAGTAATCGTGCAGTTCATTAATAAAATTGTCGAAATTGGAAACTCTGCAGCAGTTTCTAGCAGCTGCTCTCCTAGGCTGACACAGGTCTCAGACCACCAATCTTGAAGCTACTCCAGTTCTTCTGCATGCACACACTCATTGTGTGCATCTGCAGCAATGTGCACTTCATGTGCAGGGCACACATGCTCCAGGCAATATTACTACACTATGCATGTGCTGAAGAACACGCACTCATGCTTATACTGAAAAGTTCCTTAGTTGTCATTACTTTTGGTTGTGGCAGCCTTTTTAGGAGTGGGCAATCATCGGCATGTCATGCTGTACTGGCCTTTCTGCTGCTAGCACCTGTGGTGTTGTGTTGTATTGCTGTTTTTTAGTACTGTAGCTGAACCTTCTTGGGGAAATGGGCCATTGCAAGGTTTGTTAGTCTGGGGCAGTTGGCTGTTGAAATACTTTTGCACTGAAGTGGTGTGAGTTAAAAACTCAGAAATCTCCGAAGAACACAATAAACGTAACCAATCAATGATGAGCCAGTGCTTTTACACACATTTTACATGCATTGCATACCCCCAAATACAAAATGGAAAAATAGAATTATACACAATGAAAACTAGATGTATCATGCCCCTCATGAACTAGACTGCTCTTGATGAAGGTCTATCAGAAGTAAGCAATGTAAAGCTACTTCCTGTGGTTTTTGTCATGGAGTTCAAAATGGAAAAACCCTTTCTATTGTATTTGTCACAGACTTCACATTGTAAACCCCCATTACATTGTATATATCACAATACAACAGCAGCAATTAGCATCACTGATTTTGGGGGCTATCTTCTACTATGGAAAGATGTTGCAGAGATGAACCAGTTTTTATAGATGCATTTGGTGAATGTGGTTTATAAATGCACAATTTACCATTAGTTATCCAAAGCAACTATTGAGGAAAAGAGGGAAATACCATAAACTCCTCAAAAAATTAATGTTACATTTTTTCAATGTTATGGCCTGGTTTTCTAATGATAAACATATGCAAATCTATTTTGTCAAATATTTCCAGGCAGAAAACCGTTCCACTGCACAATTATCTTTAAATACTAACATTGGTCCTATATGAGCGAAAGTGAGGGTGCGTGGAAGAATTCTGACACCATAAACAAGTGATATTTGACCTCTTGTCTTCCCCTGGCACAGATGCAATAGTTGATTTTTAGTGCCCATCTCACACCCCTTTGCAAAGTTACAGCAAATGTGTCTGTCCGGTATTGCCTGGACCAAGTAGCATCCATAACCAATGCATGAACATGGCACTGCCACCCAGTCTTGGCTATATAGCTGTTAGACCTGACAGCCTTAAGTTTGACTTCCCCCAACTGTTTGCCTGAATCCCTCCATTTTCTGACATTGTTTTTGCTGGCTTTAGGACTCTGTGCTCTTTACAGCTGCTGACCATTGATAAAGTGTTTGCTTTTGCTCCCTTAAACATGGTAATATTGGCTTAACACCAATTGGCATATTTAATGCACTTGTAAATCCCTTGTAAAGTGCACTACATGTGTCAAGAGCCTGTAAATTAAACGCTACTAATGGGCCTACAGCACTCATTGTGCCACTCACTTATGTAGCCCTCTAATGATGGCTCAGGCCTGCCATTGCAGAGCCTATATGTGCAGTTTTACACTGCCACTTCTGCCTGGCAAGATAAACCACTTACCAGGCCTAAACCTTTTCTTTGTTTACATATAATCCACCCCTAAGGTAGGGCCTGTATGAGCTACAGGGCAGGGTTCAATGTATTTGAAAGGCAGGACATGTACCTTTACGTTTTAAATGTTTCAGTAGTGAAAAACTCCCAATTTCGATTTTCACTAATGTAAGGACTATCTCTCTCCTAGGATAACATTGGAATTAGCGTATCACCTCTTTTAAGGGTAATTTCCAGTTGTGAAGAGATAGTCTTTTCAAGTTTGGTGTCTCTGGATTCACAATTTAAAATCAAAACTTACGGTATAGTCGGATTTTAAATTGCAAGTCTGAAAATGTCACTTTTAGAAAGCTGGACTGCTCCCATGAGGTTAAGGGTCAAGACTGATTTGCATATGGCCAGGTCTAAACTTGGGTGGCATGGTGACCAAAAGAATGATGGATTCAACCCAGATCCCTCGACTGAGGGTGAATGTTTTGATTTGTTCTGCATTCTGTCCATCAATTCTGTGTCTTTTACTTTTAGAAAGATGGCATTTTCTTACTTTGGTCATTCTGTATATGCTGCCTGTCTCTGATTCCATGTCTGGGGTGGGTGACAGCTGGGCTCTGTGTATACTCCCTCTAGACTGCCACACACGGAGGGAGTTTAGATATGACTGATGGACCATCTACATCCTGATTGGCTATACTGGGCAGGATGGGAGAGAGGAGCTGAACATAGCCTCACACGTACACTTAAATTGGCTTTTCCTGTCTACACATAAAGGGCTGCATACACCCCTGTAGTGAGTCTGGGGCCAGGGCAGGAAGAGAGAACCTCTGTGTAATTTAAAGACCCTTTTTGAAGTCTCCCCCACTTCAAAGGCACAACTGGGTATAAGTACTGGACTAATGACACCATGACTTCCGTATACTTCTGGATCTGTGGCCACTTTACCAGGAAAATGAACTGCTGTGCTGTTGGAAGGACTGCCACTCTGCGTAATTGCTGCTTTGCTGGACTCTTGCCCTGCTGAGATGCCCGGATGCCTGCTGTTCCCCAGCCTGAGTGAGTAGAACTGGAGCTACATCACTTGAAGCCAGAGTTACTTCAAGGGGTTGTTTGCTCAGGGACATCAAAGACTTCAACTCATCCTGCTGCGGGGCCTAGACTTTGCTTACTGCAAGTCTTGTCCTGACAAGTGGTGCCAACTCAGTCCTGGGCATTTGGAAGTGGGTATAAAGTGCTAGAACCATAACCCATGAATCTTCATCAGAACCAGCGCATTTTTGCCTTTGCGTTTGTCGGAACCAGCGCATCCTTTTTGTAGTGTGCAGCAGACCCTGCACATCACCTCTAGAACCAGTGCATCATCATTGGAATCGACGACACATTACATTCGGAACCAGCGTCTTGCACTTGAAACCGACGCATCCCCCTAGTTGCTTGGAGAAAATGGATATATCTTCGCCACTGGGATGTTCGACACCAACTAATTGCTTCAGCTACACCTCGCATGTTCGTCAACACATCCTGGATCAAGGAACTTTAGTTCATCCGGTCCCTGTATCCGGCTCGAGCTCCATTAAGGTGGGGCTGAACTTTTGCCTTTGCCCCGGTTCAGCGTGACCAGATAACCCATTTAAGAGATATTTAACATTTATCCTTTGAAAATTCGTTTCTCAACTTCTATGTGATAGATATTTGTAATTTTGGTATTGATTGTTTTGTATATAAAATCATAATCTATATTTGTAACCAGGTGTTGAGTCTTTTTGTGGGGTTTTCACTGTGTTATTGTTTGAAGTGTTGCACAAACACTTTACACATTGCCTCTTAAATTAAGCCTGACTGCTCTGTGCCAAGCTACTAAAGGGTGAGCGCAGGATAATTTAGGGTATATTGTGACTTACTCTGACTAGGATTATGGTACCTGCCTGGACAGGGTGCATACCTCTGCCATCCTGAAACCCAGTTTCTAACAATAGCTAACAACACTCTGTGTGCTTAAATTGTAGGCACAGATTTAAAAGGGGAAAAGTGAAACTTCGAGTCACACAGATGTAAACGAAAAACTCAGGGCTTGCTGAATGTTCCTAACATGACATTGAGGCTCTTGATAGCTATGGTAAGTGTTCTGGAAGCCCATGGCAAACTGGGATTACGGGGTAGAGAAATCATTTTTTCACTGCTGTTTTGAGTGCTTTACCTTATTATTGAACTCAAACCTGAGCACCAAGTATACCCCTTTAAGACTTGACCCTCAAGTTAGCGAAGTTAAGCCGTCCAAGGTTTACTCAAAAAGGTGATATGGAGTAGAAACTCAGACCTCAATGAGACATATAATTTTAGTCACTAACTCATTACCTTGCAGGGCTTTAACTAAAAGCAAAACATACTCTACTTTCCTCATATAGCACGTAATACCTAATTGTCAGATGACAGTATTATAGGACACAATTATCAATGCAATAATGACTGTCAGGTGAGAGCAGCTACGTCTTGCTTATGCTGTTCTCACTGCTGAGGGTAGGCGGAAGCTGCACTGTCTTAGGTGCTGTGTCGGGTGTATTGCTTTGCAGCAGCACTCAGTGTTGTGCATGAGGGAGCAATGTGTGATGTACAGTTCTATGGCATGGGCCCGCTGCATTCTGGGGGCATGGGTGAAGTATATAGGAGGAACACAAGATACGCCCATGTTGTGTAAGACACCGGTTGTGTTTTGGGCCAGTAGAATTTTACCAGATTGTATAGCCAGAAATAGCTGAAGGGTTTACACATGATATTGGCAACTTGACAAATATATACGACATGGATGGAGAATTCAAAGCAATATGTCTATCCTTAATGACATTTTCATGTTGTTTATTTTTGCTGCTTTAACATTTTCTGTTTCTTCCATACTGAACAAACAAGTGTCTTAAGTAGCACATTCCTGTATTTTCATTCGCTGTCATTCCCTGAAATCTTTCCTGGTCAGTGTTGAATTCCAGACCCAAATGAGTGCCAGATAATAAATCTCTGTAAGGGCATGTGCCATTACACACTAAGGGCCAGATTTATCATTCTTTCATGCAACGCAACGCAGCAAGTTACCTTGCTGCGCTGCATGAAAGGGAAAGGGCGGGAATGCACAGTATTCACCATTATAAAGCACCTTCAAGTCCTTTCCTAGTGCTGGCACACTTTTGATTGCCTAGCACCAAAGTAGGCACACTTGAATCTTGGTGCAAGGGTGCCCACATAGTAAGCAGGATTGTTTTTGCGCAGGTAGGGACACCTTCCTGCATAAAACCAATCTTCAGAGGCATTTTCTTCATGTGGCGCAGAATGTAGCACACATAGAAAGAGGAAGAAATGAGAAGAAATAAAGATATTTCTTCCCATTACATCTCACCTGGGAAGTTCTACCACTAATGGTACCCATTTTCCACCCATGGAACGCCTCCCTGATGCAGAGCAGCACAAGGCAGCGATTTGACCAACCTTGTATTAATCTAGGGGGCATATTTACAAGGAGACACCTCTGATTTATCTCCACCTTAACGCAACAAAAGTGGAGACAGATTTAACACCCCATTCACAAGCAGATGCAAACTGCAGACAACACCAGTATTCCCACGATAACTGCCCCAAAATCTAACACCACGGCCGACACCACCAACTAACTTTAATGAGATGCAGAGTAGGCGTTCCCGTGCAAAAACACACAAAAAAAACAACACCACCACTTTCACAACAAACTGAGAGAACTGCGAAGCGAACCAAAAACAGGTGATAAGCCGCTTTAGCCGCAGGTATTTAACACCTGACTCAAGCAGGTGTAACGACGGACGCCTACCTGCATTATGCAACAGAGCCCCGTACACAGCCACAACCGAAGGCCAAACGACGCCATGGAGCTACTAATCATGCAGATTGGATCCCCAACATGGCCAAAACACCCACTGCCACCCCCTCCCACCCCGCCCCAAAACTGCCACCACCCCCAGGACCCGGTACCCCTCCCAGACCACCACAGAGGCAGCGTAGCGTAAGACAGCGGAACCACCATAAAACTCACCACTCTCACAGACCTAACGCCCGCGGAAGTCATTGCCCACTACAGGCTCAAAAGGACAACCATTCTCCACATCATGACCCACATCGCGTAAGGCTGACGGTCCCAACACAGCGGAGAACCAACATCCCTCCACAGACAAAGCTGCTGGCTGTGCTGCATCCCCCCTTGTACTTCTGACCTTGCATGTCTGAGTGCCTGATGACTGTTGGTGTAGTTGCCAGCATCAGCTACTCCCTGAGGGCTGGCTTACACTCACCCCACACACAACCAGCACAGGCGTCACTGAATTGGTGGGCCTGCCATCAGATCCTGCCGAACAAAGCATTGACTCCTCTCTCCCTGCACTGTCACAGGTGATCAAGGATATGCACTCTGCCCTTGGATGATGACACCCCTCCGGGACCCAAACACACCCACCCAGAGGCAGTACAATGTGGCCCACATATGCCCCAGGGGCATCGTTGAACGCACATTTGGCATGTGGAAGTCACGTTTCAGGTGCCTGGACAGCACAGGTGGAAAGCTCCTGTACAGCCCGGACATCGTGTGCAAGATTATCGTTGCATGTTGTGTGTTCCACAACATCTGTGTTCACACCAGGGCCCCATGGATCCCAGTTCCAGAGGTACCAGACGATGATGATGGTGATGAGGCTGGTGGCCCACATCCCACTGCAGCTGCGGCAGGAATGGCCAGTAGGAACTACATCATTGACACCTACTTCTCATGAGCATGTCACATTGGGACCATCCATGGCACTCATGGGACAGTAGTAGATGTCCAATTGCACTGCATGTGTGAATAAAACATATTTGCAGGTTATAGGTTGGAATTGTGCATTGTCATGTTACATATCCCTGGGGTTTCAGGTGTGATTTGCCTGGTTGTGCACATTTACCGATCCAGTTGTGTCCTGTGGTCAGTTGTGGAGGGGTTGCTGTTTGTACCGGGATGTTGTCAATGTCGAGGTGCACTTCTGCTTATGTGAGTATGCTGCACGGTGGGTGTGTCGCTTCTGCGGCTCTGATTTATCTGCCACTGGTCTCTTTCATGCGGTGTGCCTGTCGGTTCTGTTCTTCCACGGTGCTTGGATGTTGTGGTGTGCATGTTGTCCTCTGCAGTTGGCCAGGGTGTATCCGTGGTACTCCGCTGTTGATGTAGTTTGTTCTGTGGCATTTTCCGTATGCTGTCCTTGTGCTTTTTCCCGCATTGCACGTTTGTATTGCTGCCCTTGCGCTGCTTATCGCTGATTTCCTCATCGCGCTTTGGCCCATTGCATGTTTTTTGGTGTTGTGGTTTGTGTTTTAATCTCCATCGGGGTGGTTGTATCGCAGACATTGTCTGCGGTTTCGGTAGATTATCGCATGCTACCGCCTTGTCGTGAATTCCATGTTGTCACTGGTTGATTTTCCCACGATAGGCTGCGATCCTTAAAGTTGCGTTACGCTACTCTTGCGGTAGTTATCACACGTTCTTGTGAATATACCCCTAGATTTTTAAAGCCATACAGGGTCACTCAATGTGGCCTTACAAGGACTCGATAAATCTCACTTAGGTTTTGTGTCACCCTTGTGCCCTCATGCGTGGCACAAGGGTGAGTCAAAGCCTTGATAAATTTGGCCCAAAACCTTCCGGAAGACTGGGAATCAAAAGTCTGATTCCAATGATTTCAATGAGGGCTGAAGTAACTTTTTCAACCAAGCAATACCAAAGAAAAAAGGGAATGCTTGGAAGAGAAGTCAGAGTTCAAGAAAATTCCATTCCTGGGTCTTAACATTGACAACTACAATCTGCAACGCCAGAAATGTCAAGTCTTTCATCACAGCCATATTGAATCTAGTCGTTTTGGCATGGGAATGATGTTTTGAGGCAGAAAAAACATAACAGTACAAGGAGAACTATAAGGATGTTCTCCCACACGTATATTTTGACATGAACCACACAAAATATTTTGACTGGCCTGTATCCAGGCTCAGACTGGCCTATAGGGCAATCAGGTGGTGCACGATGGGGTGGTATGACAGGTCAGTGTGTGGGCTTGTTTTTTTGTGGGTGTTTGTTGGCCTGTTGTATTGTCTTCTGGGTGGGTTTTTACTATTGATTTTCCTTAGTTTAAACAAAGATTGCCTGCAGCAAGCTCCAATCCGTGCAGAATTCCATACCTTCCAAAACCCGTATACAGCGTCTTTACACGTTCAAAACTAAACCAATTTGCAAAAATTGGCAACTTCTTTAGGTATCTAATTCCCTAATGAGGGCACTTTAATTTTGGTGACTAGACTATTTTATGTTCCAGTCCGACCCTGCATATAGCTATTGAAGAATGATCACGTTTTGTTTTACAGTACACTAATACATTTCTGAATTGTTTTACAAAAAAGAACGGTAATTGATTCACGATGCCTCGTGCATCTTTTTACCGACTGTAACTAAACTCCGTTTTCTGTTATTTTATTGTCCTCCATCCTACAGGGTGTGCCATTTTCGCCTCCACCCCCCTCCTGAGACCTATGGGGCATGGATCTTTTATTTGACAAGTGAGAGTCCATACGTAACTATTTTCATTACGACTGCGCTGGGTCATTTATCAAGTCACTGTCTACCCACTGGCCCCGCATTCTGGCCAATTGATCTCTAACCACGAGTATCGATTTAACGCCATAATCGGCGTGGAGGGCCAATTCTTATGCCTTTTTCTTCTTGCATAGTGCATGCCTGTTCACCGGTCTGCCTCTTCTAGGCCGGTGGATCTACCATGAATATATTTACTAAGACACTATAGTCACCAGTGTATGACTAGTCAAAAGCACATCTCTCTGAGATCGGTCCTTGGAGAACCCCTGAGACAGACTGAACTAACTACATGTTTTTGTCTTTCTATATGTATGTATGTCACTTTACTCTCTCCTTTTCCAGACTACACAGGTTCCTCTGATTTTGAGAGAATTCCCCATAACTTGTTGGTTTGTTCTCTTTTGTTTTTTTCTTGCACCTTCTAGTTTTTACACTAATTTTTAACTTTCACGTCCTCAGGTTAGGGTGGGCCTTAGCGCGCCCATACCGCAGAGGTACACTCCCCATGGTCCTGAAGAATGCCCAGTAATTTACACATAAAGGGCAGAAACATGTTGACCCCACTTTAAATGGAAATATCCAAACAGTTTATTTGGTAGTTTCCCAACACATCGTTTTAATATGTCAGGTTGACCACTGAATAAAGTTTTTTATGTGGGATACAACCTGGACATTTTAAACTTTTTCACACAACTTTCACAAAAAACCAGCTCCGCAGTATCCTGGTGTGGTAGCACACCGGGGAGGCATTCGGCTTCTCCCGGTGGGCCCAATGATGAAGCATGTCACCAACCAGGGTGGTGAGTTAGGGCTTCCTGAAAAAATCCAATGAGATTTGTTTTGTTCCTTCTCTAGCCGCCAATTGTTTCTGATATAGTTTTCAACTAGCTCCGTAGGGGGGACACCTTCTGGGGTGTACAATTTAGTATAGTATTCTACAAATTGTTGCAATATCTGATCTGAGCGAGTATAGTTAATACCGTTTGCACTTTCTATGCTCTTAATTAAAGAAGTGGCTCTGTCGTCAGCAATTTTATAAGCGAGGGTTTTACCTATTCTGTCACCGCTCTCATATTGCAAAAGTTTATATTTATGTAGTTTAGTAATGACTTTATCTCTTAAAAATTTCTTAGTCTCACATCGTAGCGTTATCAATTTAAGTTCTAGTTTAGCTTTGTTTAGGTTGTGAGAGGCCCCCACACATTCTTTTCTAGTAATTTCGGCCAAATGTTCTTCTAACCCCCTTATCCTTGATGTAATTAAACGGATCTCTTCCTTACGATTGGCATTCTGTTGTATTATAAACTGTTGGGCAAAGCCTCTGATGCTAGCTTTACAACAATCCCAAACTGAGGTAATTTTGGCCGTATCATTATTAAACTCTAGAAATTCTTTTATATGTTCTTTCAAAAAAGAAATGAACCTCGTATTAGAGATCAAATGTCTGGGAAAGGAGAATAGCCTGGGTTCTGTCTTTTTAGATACGATCTTGAAGGTTACCATTATGGGATTATGATCAGATGTTACCTTAGGGCAAATCTCCATTTTACAACACTCCAAAATATGGGTCGTTGCCCAAGCCATACCTATGCGTGAGTACATTTTATGTGGTATAGAGTGATAGGTGTACCCAGCAAGCATGGGGTGAAGGTGCCTCCAAATATCTTTCAGTTTATGTATACGGGCTAGTTCTAAAATAGATGCCCTAGTCTTGCGCATTCTTTGTGAGGGAAAGCCCTTAGTAGTATCTTTTGCGTAGTTTATAACACAATTAAAGTCACCCATAAGTAATATCTCCCCTTCCCAGCCTAGTAGTTCAATGTTTAACCGGTCGAATATTGCTGCATCATCATGATTAGACCCGTACACTGCGCATAGGGTATATTTAGAATTAGATAGCGTAATTTGAGCAATTACCCATCTTCCAGCTTTGTCCGACGCTACCCTATTAACTTCAACCTTAAATAACTTTCTCTTGAGTATAGCCACCCCACGGATAGAGGCATTCAATGGTGTACATGTTATAAGCTCATACCCCCCTTGCTCCAATATTCTCCTATCTTGGTATCGTATATGTGTTTCATTTAATAGTGCAAAGTGAGGGTTGTACATTTTTAATTCTTCGAAAACAAGTTGTCTTTTACTTTTATTATTAAGCCCTGAAACGTTCCAAGCAAGGCAGCTAACTTGACACATGTCTTAATTCAGATATGTCCTGAACAATTGCTTAAAAAAAAAACACTTCTAAGATTGTAAATTTGTACCTGCCATTGTGCCTGCTTGTGTCTGCTTTTCAGTTTCCCCTAGGTCCCTCCCATCCCTCCCACAAACTCCCCCCAACCTCAACCTACATCCCTCCCCACACCCTGTACCTACCCGGAAGCCTACCCCTATCTTCTGCTGCCGCTGGATGGGCAGCCAGTCAGTGGGAGCTTCTCAAGGACCCCCTCCCTCCGTATAAAATCATACGTGTGTACCTTAATGCCTTATTAGAAGAGTAGAGAGAAATAGAAAGGTGTGAAAAAGTACACTGAAAGAAAATATCTTTTTTTTTTTTCTTTAAGATAGCCAACTCTCTATATTTTATCGAATATCATTTTTTCTTTTCTTTTCTTTTTTTCTTTTTCCTTTTCCTCCTCTTCCCTTCCCTCTTTTATAAAACTAGTGATCAGTTGCCAATGAGGAAAGATATTGTTCAGCATCTTTAAAGTCATTAAATATGTGGGTGTGGCCAGCCTTTATAACTTTAAGCCTGGCGGGCTCCTGGAGATAGACCACTGCCCCCATAGATTTTAAAGGGTCTATCAATTTTCGAAGCTCCCATCGTTTATCCATTGTAGCTTTGCTAAGGTCTGACTTCGTAAAGAATGTAACATCATCCACAGTCACCGGTTTGTTGGGCCTGGCTTTGATGGAAATAGCCTGTCTTAATAAGAAATTTCCCAAATAAATCAGTATAGGTCTAGGAAATCTGCCATCTTTTTTATTCGTGAACAAAGGTAGTCTATGAGCTCTTTGTATTTGGGAATCCCAATCCCAATCGGATAGATCTGGGAAGGCTTTGTGCAGAAACTTGACCATACATGCCCGGGTGTCCGCCCCTTCTGACCCCTCGGGAATTCCAAAGAAGCGCAGGTTCTGGCGCCGTTGGCGATTTTCCAAGTCCTCAACCTTATTCTTAAGTACCAGAATGTCTCTATCCTGGCAATCTGAGGATACTACAGTTGTAGCAAGAGTTTCCTCAACTGTGACAATCCTCTGCTGTATTTCAACAATCTCCTCGGTGACATTGTGTAGTTTACCGCTAACCTCCTGTAGACAACTCTGCATTTTACAGTTGTCCTCTCTTAATTGAGAGAAGCTGAGCTGAACTTCTTGACGATGTTCTAATAGCGTCTTCAAAATTAGATCCAAAGAAGTTCCCGTGGGGGGGGCTGTAGTTGCTTGAGATGGTTGTTGTAGAGGTGAGGTTGGTATCGGTGCTGAGTCTAATGCAGTATGAGGGGCCTGAGTAGTCTGGGGCTCACTGCCAACGTGAAAGGAAGACGAGGAGTCAGCATTCTCACCCGCTATAGTAGCGGAGCTGGAGCCTTTACCTATTACATTCTGTGAGGTTTTCTGCAGAGAGTCTGGAGGTATATTATTACTGGCAAATATAGTCTTAAGGTTATTTGTATTATTGTTGCCAGAGAGGCGTTTAGCAATGGTTTTAACTCCTCCTTTTGCCTGCATCCACTTACGCAGTGGGCTCTGATCTTTCAAAAGTTTTTCCCGGGCACTGGCAGATGTCAATGTCGATGGCAGAGTGTTAAAGTTCACGCCCCTGCCCTTCTTAGCCTTGGTCTTAGCTTTCCCTTTCCTTTTTAAGAGACCAGTGTTTTTACCGTTAATCACTATCGCGGAATCATCTTCGGTCTCTTCAGTCTCCTCACCCTCGGGGCCCTCTCCATCTCCATCCTCTAGGTCCTCATATTCATCCTCGTTAGATTCTGCTGCTGAAAGGTCAATTCTGGCTAGATCTTCCCCCTTTCCATTTTCGTTTGCAGTCCCATTTGAGGCATTTGCTATGGTTGTGCTTGTGTAATTGGTAATCACAATATAATTGTCTGAATTAGCTGGTAAGTCAGGTTGATTAGATATAACATCCTTGATCAGTTTACCTCTCTCCATATCAGATCCTGGGATCTGAACCACCCTGCTTGCCCCTTCAGGACCTTGACAGTTTTCAAGGAAGCTCTGCACCACATCTGCCTCGGACTGGGTTGTGTTAACTGACATTGTAGTGGTGTCATCTATAGTTATAGGCACGCCATTAGTGGTGGTAAAGCCAGCGTCTGTATGTTTATTGGCCATGGGGGCAGTAGTAAAAGAAACCGGAGGACTAGCTAGCCCCTTATTGCTTAAAGTTACATTTACATTCTTTCCTTTTACATTCTTTCCAACACTTGATGCTGTATCTTTCCCCTCTGAGGACAGTAATATCAACGGGCGGGTTACTGCTGGTTTACTGACTTGGTTTCCTTGTATGCAAGGAGTGAGAGTGCTTGCGGAAGAGGCAGGCTTGGTAGCAGCCATTGGTGTTAGCGCTGTTGCTGTAGCTGTTCCTGTTACAGTTTCTGGTGCTGCTATTGTTGATTTAACCCCCACCGGCACCACAGTTTCTTTTCCCTCATTAGTCTCCTTCAGCAGTTTATTCGGGCGAGGGGGGTTTTTGGGTGCTTGTTTAGAGGCCATCGTTGCACCGTTCTCAAGCCTCTTCTTACTCCTGGTCCTCGCCACTTTCGTTTAACCCTCGCTGCCGCTCTGAGCTCTGAGCTCTCAACTGCTAAACTGCTAGCTTTTGCTCCTACCTGACGCTTTCTCCTCTGCAGCAGCGCTCTGCTCCGCTCTTTCCGTGGCTCTGCTTCGCGTAGTTTCACTTGCCGGTTTGACGGGTTGGCTGAAGCTCCACTAACTCCGCCTTGCTCGTCTCACAGCTGCTGCCGTCTCCAGGATTTCCAGCACTCCGATGCTCTCGTTACTACCACTGCTGCTGACGCCACGTAGCGTGATGCTTGTACCACGTTTTTCCTCTCTCGAGCAGGCAGCAGCAAGTAAGTAAAATTAAAGGAGTTTAACGCTGCTCTCACAACCAGGCACGTCAAAGCTTAAAGCTGCTTAGGATCCCAGGCTTTTAGATCGTCTGCTCGTCTGCATACATCGTACAATTGAAAAGAGAAACGTATCTCTATCTCTCCATCCTCCTAGTTTTCTTGATGCCGTTTAGTTTAGTTCAGCTTAGCATGAAGGTCGGGAAGTCCAGCAGAAGCGTCCTCACTGTGGCGGCTTCAGTCCGCCATCTTGCTTATAGTAGATATAGTAGATATGGAAGGACTGGAAAATGACTTTACTCAAGAAGAATTAAAATTAGCAATCTTTTCTCTTCCCTCTGGGAAGGCTGCGGGGGATGACACTTTGCCGATTGAAATTTATAAAATTTGCTGCGAGGAACTACTTCCATTATTTTGTTCAGTCATTAACCAGATAAGTACAACAGATAGGGCCCGACCTCTTTGAACACTGCAAAAATTATCTTTTTCTTAAAAAAGAACAAACCACCTACGGAGTGTGGATCTTACCGCCCAATCTCCTTGATTAATGCTGATGCCAAGGTATTTGCTAAATTAATTGCCACAAGACTTTCTCCCCTCATGCCTAAGCTGGTTAGTGAACACCAACATGGCTTTGTAGTGGGCAGAGATACAACTCAACATGTAAACACGGCTATAACCTTGTTTGACATAGCTGCCATTAATTCCTCCCCACTCGGAATGATATTACTCGACGCTGAAAAAGCTTTTGACCGAGTGGGGTGGGATTATCTCTGGGTAATCCTTAAAGAAATCGGGTTTAAAACTAAGTTTTTAACGAAAATTCAAGCACTTTATGAGCGCCCTAATGCTGTAATTGGGTATGATTGTTTACTTTCTCCTAAATTTTCAATCTTGAGAGGGACCCGGCAGGGATGCCCGCTATCACCCCTAATATTTGCCCTTGCTATGGAACCGTTTATTAATGCTATACAGGCGCAGGTGATGATAAAACCATTTACAACTGGGACAAATTCGCTTAAAATTACTGCTTACGCGGATGATTTGGCAGTTTATACAACCGATGTAATCGAAGCTATGGCAGGAATTATTAAAGAAGCAGATGCATTTGGCGAAGTTTCAGGATACAAGTTAAATTTAGGCAAGACCCAAATTATAGCCAATTACAAACCACAGATACTGGTAACTGGAATATGCCACGCTGCTACCTATCTAGGTATTAAGATAACATCCAATATCAAGGACATTATGGCATTGAACTATGATGCTTTATTAAAAGAAACTCAGACTCTCCTTAAAAAATGGCATAAGGTGCCTTTAAATCTTATTGGGCGAATCAATCTTATTAAAATGAACATTTTGCCAAAATTTTTATATTTATTTAGATGCATTCCTTTGAAGATAAATAAAATATTTTTTAGGAAACTTGACGGCATATTGGGCAGTTTTATATGGGGCTTTAAAAAGAATCGCAGAGCAATCTCATCCTTGAAATTACCTCTCATTAAAGGAGGGCTTAACTTTCCAGATTTCAGACTGTATTACTTTGCCTCATTTTTGGGACGGTTACAGAGCTTGTTTAATTCTAACGATCCATACTTTTTCCACCAATTTATGTTAGGATCAAATTCCTTACAATTCTTGGCCAGAAATAATGACCCAAATTACTTCAAAAGAGTTAAGTTCAAGACAGCGAAAGATATAATAAACATATGGAAGACAGTCATGATTCAGAATAAAGCATCATTCTATCACTCTCTCTTAACTCTTTGGAATAACCCGGGATTACCAAGTATTTTTAGCGATTCAGGATGTAAGATATGGGCGAACCGAGGCATAACAAGATTGGGGGACCTATATGGGTCAGCAGGATTCCTTGATTTTGATACACTCAGGCTATTATATAAACTACCGGCAAACTCTTATTTTAAGTATATACAAATACGCGACTTCCTTATAGGGAAATTGAACCTTAAAGAGATTGTTGACTCAGACTTTTGGCTATGTATGTATAAAGGAGCAGGGAACAAGAAAAATACTATTAGCCAAGGATACAAATGTTTTATTGAATGCAAGATAGATGACTGTCCCAAATTAGCACTGAAATGGGCTTCACGGTTTACTACCGGTATTTGTTCAAATGATATTTCCTCCTTTTTAAACAAAATTGATACATTAGTCCACTCTTCAAGCTTAAAACTACAAGCATATAAAACGATATGTCAACTTTACTATACCCCTTTACAAATAAGTAAATGGGCTCCCAACAACGCTTTCAGTGATCGTACTAAATGCCCAAAGTGCCATACTCAAGCTACCGTTCTAGAACATATGTTAGTTCTTTGCCCTGTTCTTGCTCCCTTTTGGGACAGTATAGAAAATATTCTGAGATCGAAACATCTAATTGAGCTTACATTATCATCAGATATGATTCTCTTAGGCCTGCAACTCAACACTTTATTATTTCAAGATCTAATTTTTATTTTATTAGCATGCGCAAGGCTGGTTACAGCTCTAGCATGGATAGCGGAACAACCACCTCATGCAAACGAATGGTGGTGCTTGGTGACAGAGATTCACCACATGGAACTACTGGTAGCTAGGAAAAGAGGTGCAAAAGCATTGGCCAAAATAGATAGAATATGGGGCTGCTTGTTTCCTACCTGCGAATTGAATTAATGCGAAACTAAGCCCTGTTCTATCTTATTATTTTGCAATTCTTTTTACTTATTCTATTCTTTTTTCTTATTTTTTCTTATTTTCATCTTTACTTCTTTTTGTTCTCTTTTTGCTTCAATTGCTTCTTGTAATATTCACATAGATGATAGAAGTTTTGTTAAATGAAATATTCTGTATGTGCTCCATTGCTTGTGCCACCTTTAAATAAAAATGCTTAAAAAAAAAATAAAAAAAAAGAGATTTGTTTTGTTCACCTTTCTCCCTTGCTTGTGCTTATACACACCTATTGAATTACACTCTACTGTTCTTTCAAATACTGTGTAGATATGTGGCAGTGATTGGTAATATGTGGAGTGTATTTATGTTACAGTGATTAGAGTGTAATTATGTGTCTTGTAATTATGTGTTATTTAGTGGTATGTGCAGTGTGTTGAAGTTGCATTGAGTAGATTATAATAATGTGCCTTGTAATTATGTGGTACTGAGT
The DNA here is from genome assembly GCF_964263255.1 of Lissotriton vulgaris. Classification (NCBI taxonomy): domain Eukaryota; kingdom Metazoa; phylum Chordata; class Amphibia; order Caudata; family Salamandridae; genus Lissotriton; species Lissotriton vulgaris. The sequence goes on from NC_141695.1 coordinate 1,316,273,116, forward strand.
GGTAATTTGTGGAGTGTATTTAAGATGTTTGAGTATAGTGTAATTATGTGGCTTGTAATTATGTGGTATTTAGTGGTATGTGTAGTGTACTCACATTCAACTACAATAACGGCTCTCTATACCTATAATTCACTGCGGCTGTCCGAGGAGGAAATTCCTGCCAGTCAAACTCCTCCTCCTCAAAGATAACATCCAATACTCCATGCTGTACCCAGAGAGTCTTGCACGACGGAAAGCAACATATATTCCAGACTCCCAAGCAAGCATCCAACTTTTTTAGGAAGCACCCATGAATCGAGAAACCAAGCCCTGGCATGAGGAACCCACCGCGGTACCAAAATGATTCCGAATATGGATGTGCTGGCATCCCGCAAGAGGACAGTTGGAAACCTCCACCCTAGCGCCTCTCCATATACGCATGTCAAGGGCCCCTCATTCGCACTGCACTGTCGCAGGCGCACAACCCAGGACCAAATCCTCAGGCACCCATAAAACGCAGATGCGGGTGATCCTGCAGGCCTACCTGGCATTCCCAACGGAATCACCGTTTCATACCTTAATGGCAATCTCACTCACGGCGCTTGAACATTAGACAGGCATTGTTTAATCTATAGAAGAGAGAGAATTATTTATTTGAGCGCTGGACAAAGCAGAAGAGATGAACTGAAAATCCTTCGGTTTCCTTGCGATCGGTAGGGGGCCTGCAGTGAATATAGTAACAGTCAGTCCATGCAACTTGACTGAGTGCCCCGTCTCCTTATTCTGTCTGCCTCGCACCGCTTAGTGCTGCAACTCGAGCCACGGTCAGCACAGCGGACTGTTGACTCACACATGACACAAACGCGCTTCTCTCGTAGATTCACGTCAAGTACAGCCAGCCAAGCATGCATTACAAAACGCGCTTCAGTGCTCGTGTAGGTGTTCGAAGCGCTATCTTAATGGAGTTACAATGCACTTAAAATCTCGGCCACAAGTGTATTGAAAACAGAATGATCATGCAAAAAGTAACATCCATCAACAGCAGAGAGCTGCTTCATAAATACAACGCTGCCAGTTGCTTTCCTGCTCGGTGTTAATTGCCTGGCCCCTCAGCAGGCCCGGCTCCAGGAATTTTTATTTGGGTGGGCCAAGGGTGCATTTGGATGGGCCACTGGGACTCAATTTGTTGCATATATTTCTGGGCAGGCCTGCTTCAGGGCCCTCATTTATCTCTTCTTACTCTTGCAAGGCCGAGTAAAACGCACTCTTTTCCAAATCTCTTTCTAAATGTTATTACTCTCAAAAAGTGCTTTTTCCTTGTAATGTTCCTTTGCTGGGAAGAGGAGGTTTCGGAGGTGGGAGTATCAGGCAAATGACACTTCTCGGGCTCCCTCTGTGCGAGCCTTCAGGGAGAATCCCTCTTCATTACTTCCTCCACCTGACCCCGGACTCTGCAACACACTCCCTTACAGGCTTGAATACCCACTACTCCTCTCCAGTGCACCTTATGTCACAGCTGACCTTGGGCCCCAGCCCCATATCAGGCACCATCGGGCTCTACTTTCATTTTGCCCGGTAAAACATTAGAAAAATCACCTTCAAACTTAAAACACTGAATATAGCAGTAAATGTAATTAGCACACACTTTAAAGTATGTTCCACAGTAGCTCTTATGACCCGACTGCTAATTAAATAAACAAAAATAGAAAGGCCATGACAGGGCTGGCTTTATCGCTGATGCAAAAGTCTTTTTTGGTGATACACCAATAACCTCTTTCTCCGTAAATACGTTTACTACCACCTTCTAACAGTGCCCCTCATCCCTCCATGACCCCCCCCTATTGACCTCCTCCTCAGATTTCCTCACTGCCTCACGCCACAAGTGCCCCTCATATCCCCATAGCCCCTCCCCCTCATGACCTCCTCCTTGGAGACCAGTACCCCTTATCTCTTGGTAACCCTCCCACTCAAGACCTCCTCGTCTAACTCCCTCACTACCGCCCTCCACCAGTGCCCCTTATCGCTCCTTAGCCCCTCCCACTACCTCCTCCTCGGATTCCCTCACTGCCACCCTCCACCAGCACCCCTCACCTTTACGTAGCCCCTCTCTCATATGCATTTCATTTGTTGTATAGTGCTACTCATATCAGTGTAGTGTGTGTCAGTACTTTACATCACAAACACATTATACAGAGACAATGAATCATACAAGTATGTAAATCAGTCTACAGGGATTGTCACATTAGCCAATGAGGATTACAAGTTGTATAAATCACATGTCATCCATACTGGTGGGCAGTATATTTTAAGAAGGTTTGGTCTGGGGTAACACAACCTTAGGATTTAAAGAGCATTCCATGGGGGTCAGCTTTACTGATAAAAATGTATCTCTGCGACAAAGGCAGTAACCCACTGAGCTATCCAGATACAATACAGTTCATCTGCATTAAAAAACTACTAACAACAAATGATTGCTCTCCAGAAAGATAATTAATCACCAACGTTATTTGGGCATTTTGTACTCTTATTTCTGTCCTGCATCAGCCATGATAAAGATAAAAACTGTTTAAATGAAGCTCACACGAAGTATGTGTCCTGCAGGGCCTGTGCAGATTTCAAAAAGAAAAAAATGTAGTAACACATTCTCTTACCTACTCCATTAGTCAACCTTTGTGTCACCGTCTGATGTGATAAGCCACTGCAGGGGTCAGGAAAGGTGAATAGGAATAAACAAACTTCTTTTTGCCTGAGCTGCATAGAAAAAGAAATATCAACGCAGCAGGACAATAGGCGAAGGTTACCAAAGGTTACCAGTGGCCAAAGAAAGGATTTGTCACCTTTTGCTGTGCCGAGATGAAGGGGTGAAAAAAGTAAACAAAGCCTCATTAACATGTTAATGGTCATCAAAGACCCGGGTAGTACTCCGGGTGCGGCTGCGATAATCTCTAAATCTGTCTGTGTGTGTGCGCCCGGGAAAGCTGTCTCGGCCGGGCTGGGGCTGACAGACACTACCTGCGCGTTGCGCGCCTGCCTTCCAGCCCTCACTGCTGAGGGCCAGGGCTCCTGTTTGGGTGGGCCAGGGCTCCTGTTTGGGTGGGCCAAGTCTCCTCTTTGGGTGGGCCAGGGCTCCAGTTTGGGTGGGCCTGGCCCACCCGCTAGAACCGGGCCTGCCCCTCAGCGTTAGGTTGAACAGCTCGGTAGGCCCGCTTTCACTACACCTCCAGCGAAATTTAAGGAGAGGGCGTGGTACAGAATTTTTTACCCTACAGAAGCATCCAGGACCAAGTAATCCAATTTTAATACTAGTCCTGCAGCACATGTGCCCATGGGCGTCCGCAGGGAGGGGCAAGGGCCCCCCCCCCCCCCGGATCGCCGGTCCGTCCGGTGCTGGCCCAGTGACAATGTGTAATTATCACTGAGGCAGCGCACGTTGCTGTAAGGGACGCCCATGCGGAAGTGGTCTCTTAAAGTCTTTGATTCTGTTTAAAACATTGAATTGCATAAAATAGCCCTACTAGAAGTGTAAACTACTTTAAAAAGAGAAAAAGGCTTACAGGCGCAGAAAAAATGTGGAAATACGAATTCCAATGAGCAGGATGTGCGCCAAAGCTGCAGTCCACTTAGTCACCCCTGACAACCACCACACTGCTCTCAGAGTTTTGAAAGTTAGCAGCACACTCCACAAGAACTGCCTCTTGGCGCTTCGGAATCAAACGTACTCAACACACTGCTCTCCTGATCACCTTGCGAGAACCTCTCCTATCGACGATTCAGCTTGAATAGTTAAAAGTAACCAACATCACATATCATGTCTGTGTGAGGTTGTATAGGACTGTGCGTTGACTTTTGGGAGTGTCTGAATCTTAACAAGGATCTTCTGCCAGTAAACATTTGGTCCAGCATGAAGTTTTACTACGAACGACGTATTAGACAGGAACATTTTTGGTTAATAAATGAGTGTAAATTGCTGGCCGGTTTCCCTATTAAGGGTTCATTTGTAGGCTATGGGACACCATTTATGTCTTAGTGTGTTGTAGAAAGAGCAAACATGCTGCCTTAAGCCACTTCAGAGAGCTTTGTACTCAATTATTTACAGTGGCGGTAGCAGCTTTTGGTTGTGTAAGTGTTTTATTACTATGCTTATATACAGCTACTGGAATTATACAATTCTGCAGCCAGGCATTCTCTGCATATCTATGAATCTGCTGCTCTTGCAACCCAATCCACGATCTGCAACATAAATTGGCATATTTCAATGAAATAAAACTTGTTTCTAGCCCAAATTGGTAAAAAATTACAATAAAGTGCCATTTGTGGTGCAGCACAGAGTGCACACTCTTTGCCCTGGTTATCCTGAATTACTAATTGCTGTGTCAGGCATTTAGCTGGTAGTAATGAGGTATTTTATTACACTGATACTATAGTGCTTTGTACACCTCTTATCAAAATCCCAACGTGCTTTGCAGACTTGGTAGTCACTGGTTGCTATTCAGTAGAGCATGGATGAGATTTCTGAGCAGGGAGGCCGTCAACATTCCTTTTACGGATGTCTTTTGTCTCCTTAATTTTCACAATTACAGCAGGCTGTGCTGATCCCCTGCAAGAGGCCCCAGGGAGGGAGATAGAGACAGACCGAGGGAGACAGAGAGAGAGGGAGACAGATAGGGCGGGAGACAGAAGGAGACAGAGAGAGTGAGACAGGTAGGGCGGGAGACAGAGGGAGAGAGAGAGGGAGGGAGACAGAGGGAGGGAGACAGAAGGCGCCAGACAGAGTGAGACAGCCAGAGGGAAGAGGGCGGCAGAGGGAGGGAGACAGACAGACAGACAGGGAGACAGATAGAGGGAGGGAGACAGACAGAAGGATGGAGACCGAGAGAGAGGGAAAGAGAGGGAGACGGAGACAGAGGGAGACGGAGACAGAGGGAGACAGAGAGAGAGGAGACAGAGAGAGAGGAGACAGAGGGAGACTGAGAGAGAGGGAGACAGAGGGAGGGAGACAGAGGGAGGGAAACAGGAAGGAAGACAGGGAGGGAGATAGAGGGAGGGAGACCGAGGCAGGGAGACAGAGGGAGACAGAGAGAGAGGGAGACAGATAGGGCAGGAGAGAGAGAGAGAGGATGACAGACAGAGGGAGGGGGGCGACAGAGGGAGGGACACAGACAGACAGGGAGACAGATGGAGGGAGACAGACAGAGGAAGGGAGACAGAGAGAGAGGGAAAGAGGGAGACAGAGAGAGAGGGAGACAGAGAGAGAGGGAGACAGAGAGAGAGAGACACAGAGAGAGAGAGAGAGAGAGAGAGAGGGAGACAGAGAGAGGAAGACAGAGAGAGGAAGACAGAGGGAGGAAGGGAGACAGAGGGAGGGAGACAGAGGAAGGGAGACAGAGGGAGGGAGACAGAGAGAGAGACAGAGGGAGGGAGTCCGAGAGGAATGTCTGACATAATATCGACAGACAAAATATCGAAATGCAAAAATATCGGAGCAAAAATATCGACAGCAAAAATATCGGAATCCTATCTTCATTAAGGTAAGTACAAAAATATCGAAAAAATAATATCGTAGTACAAAAATATCGGAATCAAAAATATCGTTTTTTTAAATGTATTAATAATAATGTAAAAATAATTTTAAAATACATATAATTTTACAAATATTAAATAAAAATATTAAAACAAAATTAAAACTAATATATATACATTTTAAATAAATAAAACACTTAATAATTTAATGTAATTTTAATTTTTTTCATGTAATTTATTTGATTTAATGTAATTTTTTTTGTTTTTACCCTGTACGCCTGTACCCCAAAAACCCCAAACTGACCCTGAACCCTAAAAATATCCCTGTACCCCAAAAACCCAAAATTGACCCTGAAACCTCAAAATACCCCTTTACCCAAAAACTGAAAACTGACCCTTATCCCTAAAAATACCCCTTTACCCAAAAACAGAAAACTGACCCTGAACCCTAAAAATACCCCTTTACCCAAAAACTGAAAACTGGCCCTAAACCCTAAAAATACCCCTTTACCCAAAAACTGAAAACTGACCCAGAACCCTAAAAATACCCCTTTACCCAAAAACTGAAAACTGACCCAGAACCCTAAAAATACCCCTTTACCCAAAAACTGAAAACTGACCCTGAACCCTAAAAATACCCCTTTACCCAAAAACTGAAAACTGACCCTGAACCCTAAAAATACTCCTTTACCCAAAATTAATTAATATTATTTAATTACCAATTAATTATTAATTAACAATAACAATAAAGTAAATATATTAGCACATTTGCTGTAATTAATTTAATTTAATAATTAATATTATTTTTCCCAATTAATTAATTTAGAATAACAATAAATTATATATAAAAAAATTACTATAATTAATGTAATTAAATAATTAATATTAATTAATTATCAACTAATTAATAATTATAAATATGTACAAAATTATATAAATGAATTAACTAATTAATGGAAATTAATTACCAATTAATTAAAATATGTACAAACATATATCAATTAATTAATTATTATTAAATTACTTCGCACCCTATTCCCCTATAAACCCATAACCCGCTACAGAATATATTTATCAATTAATCAATTCATTTAAAATAATTAAAAATTATTTTTCAATTAATTAATTAATAATTCCTACTAATTAATAATTAATTTAACATAATTAAATTACTTCCCACCCTATTCCCCTATAAACCCACAACCCGCTACAGTAGTAAAAGACAATATTTAATTAAATTACATTAAAAATAAATAATAAAACATAATAAATACAATATAATATA